>NC_083569.1:58299648-58603648 GCF_027579695.1 Neoarius graeffei | reverse complement strand
CGCGTTTTAGTCAGTTCCCTGCTCCAGCGGGCGCGTTTTAGTCAGTTCCCTGCTCCAGCGGGCGCGTTTTAGTCAGTTCCCTGCTCCAGCGGGCGCGTTTTAGTCAGTTCCCTGCTCCAGCGGGCGCGTTTTAGTCAGTTCCCTGCTCCAGCGGGCGCGTTTTAGTCAGTTCCCTGCTCCGGCCATTGTGTTTTAGTCAGTTCCCTGCTCCGGCCGGTGTGTTTTAGTCAGTTCCCTGCTCCAGCGGGCGCGTTTTAGTCAGTTCCCTGCTCCAGCGGGCGCGTTTTAGTCAGTTCCCTGCTCCAGCGGGCGCGTTTTAGTCAGTTCCCTGCTCCAGCGGGCGCGTTTTAGTCAGTTCCCTGCTCCAGCGGGCGCGTTTTAGTCAGTTCCCTGCTCCAGCGGGCGCGTTTTAGTCAGTTCCCTGCTCCAGCGGGCGCGTTTTAGTCAGTTCCCTGCTCCAGCGGGCGCGTTTTAGTCAGTTCCCTGCTCCGGCCATTGTGTTTTAGTCAGTTCCCTGCTCCGGCCGGTGTGTTTTAGTCAGTTCCCTGCTCCGGCCGGTGTGTTTTAGTCAGTTCCCTGCTCCAGCGGGCGCGTTTTAGTCAGTTCCCTGCTCCAGCGGGCGCGTTTTAGTCAGTTCCCTGCTCCGGCCATTGTGTTTTAGTCAGTTCCCTGCTCCGGCCGGTGTGTTTTAGTCAGTTCCCTGCTCCGGCCGGTGTGTTTTAGTCAGTTCCCTGCTCCAGCGGGCGCGTTTTAGTCAGTTCCCTGCTCCAGCGGGCGCGTTTTAGTCAGTTCCCTGCTCCAGCGGGCGCGTTTTAGTCAGTTCCCTGCTCCGGCCATTGTGTTTTAGTCAGTTCCCTGCTCCGGCCGGTGTGTTTTAGTCAGTTCCCTGCTCCGGCCGGTGTGTTTTAGTCAGTTCCCTGCTCCAGCGGGCGCGTTTTAGTCAGTTCCCTGCTCCAGCGGGCGCGTTTTAGTCAGTTCCCTGCTCCAGCGGGCGCGTTTTAGTCAGTTCCCTGCTCCAGCGGGCGCGTTTTAGTCAGTTCCCTGCTCCAGCGGGCGCGTTTTAGTCAGTTCCCTGCTCCGGCCATTGTGTTTTAGTCAGTTCCCTGCTCCGGCCGGTGTGTTTTAGTCAGTTCCCTGCTCCGGCCGGTGTGTTTTAGTCAGTTCCCTGCTCCAGCGGGCGCGTTTTAGTCAGTTCCCTGCTCCAGCGGGCGCGTTTTAGTCAGTTCCCTGCTCCGGCCATTGTGTTTTAGTCAGTTCCCTGCTCCGGCCGGTGTGTTTTAGTCAGTTCCCTGCTCCGGCCGGTGTGTTTTAGTCAGTTCCCTGCTCCGGCCGGTGTGTTTTAGTCAGTTCCCTGCTCCGGCCGGTGTGTTTTAGTCAGTTCCCTGCTCCAGCGGGCGCGTTTTAGTCAGTTCCCTGCTCCAGCGGGCGCGTTTTAGTCAGTTCCCTGCTCCAGCGGGCGCGTTTTAGTCAGTTCCCTGCTCCGGCCATTGTGTTTTAGTCAGTTCCCTGCTCCGGCCGGTGTGTTTTAGTCAGTTCCCTGCTCCAGCGGGCGCGTTTTAGTCAGTTCCCTGCTCCAGCGGGCGCGTTTTAGTCAGTTCCCTGCTCCGGCCATTGTGTTTTAGTCAGTTCCCTGCTCCGGCCGGTGTGTTTTAGTCAGTTCCCTGCTCCAGCGGGCGCGTTTTAGTCAGTTCCCTGCTCCAGCGGGCGCGTTTTAGTCAGTTCCCTGCTCCAGCGGGCGCGTTTTAGTCAGTTCCCTGCTCCAGCGGGCGCGTTTTAGTCAGTTCCCTGCTCCAGCGGGCGCGTTTTAGTCAGTTCCCTGCTCCAGCGGGCGCGTTTTAGTCAGTTCCCTGCTCCAGCGGGCGCGTTTTAGTCAGTTCCCTGCTCCAGCGGGCGCGTTTTAGTCAGTTCCCTGCTCCAGCGGGCGCGTTTTAGTCAGTTCCCTGCTCCAGCGGGCGCGTTTTAGTCAGTTCCCTGCTCCAGCGGGCGCGTTTTAGTCAGTTCCCTGCTCCAGCGGGCGCGTTTTAGTCAGTTCCCTGCTCCGGCCATTGTGTTTTAGTCAGTTCCCTGCTCCGGCCGGTGTGTTTTAGTCAGTTCCCTGCTCCAGCGGGCGCGTTTTAGTCAGTTCCCTGCTCCAGCGGGCGCGTTTTAGTCAGTTCCCTGCTCCAGCGGGCGCGTTTTAGTCAGTTCCCTGCTCCAGCGGGCGCGTTTTAGTCAGTTCCCTGCTCCAGCGGGCGCGTTTTAGTCAGTTCCCTGCTCCAGCGGGCGCGTTTTAGTCAGTTCCCTGCTCCAGCGGGCGCGTTTTAGTCAGTTCCCTGCTCCAGCGGGCGCGTTTTAGTCAGTTCCCTGCTCCAGCGGGCGCGTTTTAGTCAGTTCCCTGCTCCGGCCATTGTGTTTTAGTCAGTTCCCTGCTCCGGCCGGTGTGTTTTAGTCAGTTCCCTGCTCCGGCCGGTGTGTTTTAGTCAGTTCCCTGCTCCGGCGGGCGCGTTTTAGTCAGTTCCCTGCTCCAGCGGGCGCGTTTTAGTCAGTTCCCTGCTCCAGCGGGCGCGTTTTAGTCAGTTCCCTGCTCCGGCCATTGTGTTTTAGTCAGTTCCCTGCTCCGGCCGGTGTGTTTTAGTCAGTTCCCTGCTCCAGCGGGCGCGTTTTAGTCAGTTCCCTGCTCCAGCGGGCGCGTTTTAGTCAGTTCCCTGCTCCAGCGGGCGCGTTTTAGTCAGTTCCCTGCTCCAGCGGGCGCGTTTTAGTCAGTTCCCTGCTCCAGCGGGCGCGTTTTAGTCAGTTCCCTGCTCCAGCGGGCGCGTTTTAGTCAGTTCCCTGCTCCAGCGGGCGCGTTTTAGTCAGTTCCCTGCTCCAGCGGGCGCGTTTTAGTCAGTTCCCTGCTCCAGCGGGCGCGTTTTAGTCAGTTCCCTGCTCCGGCCATTGTGTTTTAGTCAGTTCCCTGCTCCGGCCGGTGTGTTTTAGTCAGTTCCCTGCTCCAGCGGGCGCGTTTTAGTCAGTTCCCTGCTCCAGCGGGCGCGTTTTAGTCAGTTCCCTGCTCCAGCGGGCGCGTTTTAGTCAGTTCCCTGCTCCGGCCATTGTGTTTTAGTCAGTTCCCTGCTCCGGCCGGTGTGTTTTAGTCAGTTCCCTGCTCCGGCCGGTGTGTTTTAGTCAGTTCCCTGCTCCAGCGGGCGCGTTTTAGTCAGTTCCCTGCTCCAGCGGGCGCGTTTTAGTCAGTTCCCTGCTCCAGCGGGCGCGTTTTAGTCAGTTCCCTGCTCCGGCCATTGTGTTTTAGTCAGTTCCCTGCTCCGGCCGGTGTGTTTTAGTCAGTTCCCTGCTCCAGCGGGCGCGTTTTAGTCAGTTCCCTGCTCCAGCGGGCGCGTTTTAGTCAGTTCCCTGCTCCAGCGGGCGCGTTTTAGTCAGTTCCCTGCTCCAGCGGGCGCGTTTTAGTCAGTTCCCTGCTCCAGCGGGCGCGTTTTAGTCAGTTCCCTGCTCCAGCGGGCGCGTTTTAGTCAGTTCCCTGCTCCAGCGGGCGCGTTTTAGTCAGTTCCCTGCTCCAGCGGGCGCGTTTTAGTCAGTTCCCTGCTCCAGCGGGCGCGTTTTAGTCAGTTCCCTGCTCCAGCGGGCGCGTTTTAGTCAGTTCCCTGCTCCGGCCGGTGTGTTTTAGTCAGTTCCCTGCTCCGGCCGGTGTGTTTTAGTCAGTTCCCTGCTCCGGCGGGCGCGTTTTAGTCAGTTCCCTGCTCCAGCGGGCGCGTTTTAGTCAGTTCCCTGCTCCGGCCATTGTGTTTTTGTCAGTTCCCTGCTCCGGCCGGTGTGTTTTAGTCAGTTCCCTGCTCCAGCGGGCGCGTTTTAGTCAGTTCCCTGCTCCAGCGGGCGCGTTTTAGTCAGTTCCCTGCTCCAGCGGGCGCGTTTTAGTCAGTTCCCTGCTCCAGCGGGCGCGTTTTAGTCAGTTCCCTGCTCCAGCGGGCGCGTTTTAGTCAGTTCCCTGCTCCGGCCATTGTGTTTTAGTCAGTTCCCTGCTCCGGCCGGTGTGTTTTAGTCAGTTCCCTGCTCCAGCGGGCGCGTTTTAGTCAGTTCCCTGCTCCAGCGGGCGCGTTTTAGTCAGTTCCCTGCTCCAGCGGGCGCGTTTTAGTCAGTTCCCTGCTCCAGCGGGCGCGTTTTAGTCAGTTCCCTGCTCCAGCGGGCGCGTTTTAGTCAGTTCCCTGCTCTGGCCATTGTGTTTTAGTCAGTTCCCTGCTCCGGCCGGTGTGTTTTAGTCAGTTCCCTGCTCCGGCCGGTGTGTTTTAGTCAGTTCCCTGCTCCAGCGGGCGCGTTTTAGTCAGTTCCCTGCTCCAGCGGGCGCGTTTTAGTCAGTTCCCTGCTCCAGCGGGCGCGTTTTAGTCAGTTCCCTGCTCCAGCGGGCGCGTTTTAGTCAGTTCCCTGCTCCAGCGGGCGCGTTTTAGTCAGTTCCCTGCTCCAGCGGGCGCGTTTTAGTCAGTTCCCTGCTCCAGCGGGCGCGTTTTAGTCAGTTCCCTGCTCCAGCGGGCGCGTTTTAGTCAGTTCCCTGCTCCAGCGGGCGCGTTTTAGTCAGTTCCCTGCTCCAGCGGGCGCGTTTTAGTCAGTTCCCTGCTCCAGCGGGCGCGTTTTAGTCAGTTCCCTGCTCCAGCGGGCGCGTTTTAGTCAGTTCCCTGCTCCAGCGGGCGCGTTTTAGTCAGTTCCCTGCTCCAGCGGGCGCGTTTTAGTCAGTTCCCTGCTCCAGCGGGCGCGTTTTAGTCAGTTCCCTGCTCCAGCGGGCGCGTTTTAGTCAGTTCCCTGCTCCAGCGGGCGCGTTTTAGTCAGTTCCCTGCTCCGGCCGGTGTGTTTTAGTCAGTTCCCTGCTCCAGCGGGCGCGTTTTAGTCAGTTCCCTGCTCCGGCCATTGTGTTTTAGTCAGTTCCCTGCTCCGGCCGGTGCGTTTTAGTCAGTTCCCTGCTCCAGCGGGCGCGTTTTAGTCAGTTCCCTGCTCCAGCGGGCGCGTTTTAGTCAGTTCCCTGCTCCAGCGGGCGCGTTTTAGTCAGTTCCCTGCTCCAGCGGGCGCGTTTTAGTCAGTTCCCTGCTCCGGCCATTGTGTTTTAGTCAGTTCCCTGCTCCGGCCGGTGTGTTTTAGTCAGTTCCCTGCTCCGGCCGGTGTGTTTTAGTCAGTTCCCTGCTCCGGCCGGTGTGTTTTAGTCAGTTCCCTGCTCCAGCGGGCGCGTTTTAGTCAGTTCCCTGCTCCAGCGGGCGCGTTTTAGTCAGTTCCCTGCTCCAGCGGGCGCGTTTTAGTCAGTTCCCTGCTCCGGCCATTGTGTTTTAGTCAGTTCCCTGCTCCGGCCGGTGTGTTTTAGTCAGTTCCCTGCTCCAGCGGGCGCGTTTTAGTCAGTTCCCTGCTCCAGCGGGCGCGTTTTAGTCAGTTCCCTGCTCCAGCGGGCGCGTTTTAGTCAGTTCCCTGCTCCAGCGGGCGCGTTTTAGTCAGTTCCCTGCTCCAGCGGGCGCGTTTTAGTCAGTTCCCTGCTCCAGCGGGCGCGTTTTAGTCAGTTCCCTGCTCCAGCGGGCGCGTTTTAGTCAGTTCCCTGCTCCAGCGGGCGCGTTTTAGTCAGTTCCCTGCTCCGGCCGGTGTGTTTTAGTCAGTTCCCTGCTCCAGCGGGCGCGTTTTAGTCAGTTCCCTGCTCCGGCCATTGTGTTTTAGTCAGTTCCCTGCTCCGGCCGGTGCGTTTTAGTCAGTTCCCTGCTCCAGCGGGCGCGTTTTAGTCAGTTCCCTGCTCCAGCGGGCGCGTTTTAGTCAGTTCCCTGCTCCAGCGGGCGCGTTTTAGTCAGTTCCCTGCTCCAGCGGGCGCGTTTTAGTCAGTTCCCTGCTCCAGCGGGCGCGTTTTAGTCAGTTCCCTGCTCCGGCCATTGTGTTTTAGTCAGTTCCCTGCTCCGGCGGGCGCGTTTTAGTCAGTTCCCTGCTCCAGCGGGCGCGTTTTAGTCAGTTCCCTGCTCCAGCGGGCGCGTTTTAGTCAGTTCCCTGCTCCAGCGGGCGCGTTTTAGTCAGTTCCCTGCTCCAGCGGGCGCGTTTTAGTCAGTTCCCTGCTCCAGCGGGCGCGTTTTAGTCAGTTCCCTGCTCCAGCGGGCGCGTTTTAGTCAGTTCCCTGCTCCGGCCATTGTGTTTTAGTCAGTTCCCTGCTCCGGCCGGTGTGTTTTAGTCAGTTCCCTGCTCCAGCGGGCGCGTTTTAGTCAGTTCCCTGCTCCAGCGGGCGTTTTTTAGTCAGTTCCCTGCTCCGGCCATTGTGTTTTAGTCAGTTCCCTGCTCCGGCCGGTGTGTTTTAGTCAGTTCCCTGCTCCGGCGGGCGCGTTTTAGTCAGTTCCCTGCTCCAGCGGGCGCGTTTTAGTCAGTTCCCTGCTCCGGCCATTGTGTTTTAGTCAGTTCCCTGCTCCGGCCGGTGTGTTTTAGTCAGTTCCCTGCTCCAGCGGGCGCGTTTTAGTCAGTTCCCTGCTCCAGCGGGCGCGTTTTATTCAGTTCCCTGCTCCAGCGGGCGCGTTTTAGTCAGTTCCCTGCTCCAGCGGGCGCGTTTTAGTCAATTCCCTGCTCCAGCGGGCGCGTTTTAGTCAGTTCCCTGCTCCAGCGGGCGCGTTTTAGTCAGTTCCCTGCTCCAGCGGGCGCGTTTTAGTCAGTTCCCTGCTCCAGCGGGCGCGTTTTAGTCAGTTCCCTGCTCCAGCGGGCGCGTTTTAGTCAGTTCCCTGCTCCAGCGGGCGCGTTTTAGTCAGTTCCCTGCTCCAGCGGGCGCGTTTTAGTCAGTTCCCTGCTCCAGCGGGCGCGTTTTAGTCAGTTCCCTGCTCCAGCGGGCGCGTTTTAGTCAGTTCCCTGCTCCAGCGGGCGCGTTTTAGTCAGTTCCCTGCTCCAGCGGGCGCGTTTTAGTCAGTTCCCTGCTCCAGCGGGCGCGTTTTAGTCAGTTCCCTGCTCCAGCGGGCGCGTTTTAGTCAGTTCCCTGCTCCAGCGGGCGCGTTTTAGTCAGTTCCCTGCTCCGGCCATTGTGTTTTAGTCAGTTCCCTGCTCCGGCCGGTGCGTTTTAGTCAGTTCCCTGCTCCAGCGGGCGCGTTTTAGTCACTTCCCTGCTCCGGCCGGAGCGTTTTAGTCAGTTCCCTGCTCCAGCGGGCGCGTTTTAGTCAGTTCCCTTCTCCAGCGGGCGCGTTTTAGTCAGTTCCCTGCTCCAGCGGGCGCGTTTTAGTCAGTTCCCTGCTCCAGCGGGCGCGTTTTAGTCAGTTCCCTGCTCCAGCGGGCGCGTTTTAGTCAGTTCCCTGCTCCAGCGGGCGCGTTTTAGTCAGTTCCCTGCTCCAGCGGGCGCGTTTTAGTCAGTTCCCTGCTCCAGCGGGCGCGTTTTAGTCAGTTCCCTGCTCCAGCGGGCGCGTTTTAGTCAGTTCCCTGCTCCAGCGGGCGCGTTTTAGTCAGTTCCCTGCTCCAGCGGGCGCGTTTTAGTCAGTTCCCTGCTCCAGCGGGCGCGTTTTAGTCAGTTCCCTGCTCCAGCGGGCGCGTTTTAGTCAGTTCCCTGCTCCAGCGGGCGCGTTTTAGTCAGTTCCCTGCTCCAGCGGGCGCGTTTTAGTCAGTTCCCTGCTCCAGCGGGCGCGTTTTAGTCAGTTCCCTGCTCCAGCGGGCGCGTTTTAGTCAGTTCCCTGCTCCAGCGGGCGCGTTTTAGTCAGTTCCCTGCTCCAGCGGGCGCGTTTTAGTCAGTTCCCTGCTCCAGCGGGCGCGTTTTAGTCAGTTCCCTGCTCCAGCGGGCGCGTTTTAGTCAGTTCCCTGCTCCAGCGGGCGCGTTTTAGTCAGTTCCCTGCTCCAGCGGGCGCGTTTTAGTCAGTTCCCTGCTCCAGCGGGCGCGTTTTAGTCAGTTCCCTGCTCCAGCGGGCGCGTTTTAGTCAGTTCCCTGCTCCAGCGGGCGCGTTTTAGTCAGTTCCCTGCTCCAGCGGGCGCGTTTTAGTCAGTTCCCTGCTCCAGCGGGCGCGTTTTAGTCAGTTCCCTGCTCCAGCGGGCGCGTTTTAGTCAGTTCCCTGCTCCAGCGGGCGCGTTTTAGTCAGTTCCCTGCTCCAGCGGGCGCGTTTTAGTCAGTTCCCTGCTCCAGCGGGCGCGTTTTAGTCAGTTCCCTGCTCCAGCGGGCGCGTTTTAGTCAGTTCCCTGCTCCAGCGGGCGCGTTTTAGTCAGTTCCCTGCTCCGGCCATTGTGTTTTAGTCAGTTCCCTGCTCCAGCGGGCGCGTTTTAGTCAGTTCCCTGCTCCAGCGGGCGCGTTTTAGTCAGTTCCCTGCTCCAGCGGGCGCGTTTTAGTCAGTTCCCTGCTCCAGCGGGCGCGTTTTAGTCAGTTCCCTGCTCCGGCCATTGTGTTTTAGTCAGTTCCCTGCTCCGGCCGGTGTGTTTTAGTCAGTTCCCTGCTCCGGCCGGTGTGTTTTAGTCAGTTCCCTGCTCCAGCGGGCGCGTTTTAGTCAGTTCCCTGCTCCAGCGGGCGCGTTTTAGTCAGTTCCCTGCTCCAGCGGGCGCGTTTTAGTCAGTTCCCTGCTCCAGCGGGCGCATTTTAGTCAGTTCCCTGCTCCGGCCATTGTGTTTTAGTCAGTTCCCTGCTCCGGCCGGTGTGTTTTAGTCAGTTCCCTGCTCCAGCGGGCGCGTTTTAGTCAGTTCCCTGCTCCAGCGGGCGCGTTTTAGTCAGTTCCCTGCTCCGGCGGGCGCGTTTTAGTCAGTTCCCTGCTCCAGCGGGCGCGTTTTAGTCAGTTCCCTGCTCCGGCGGGCGCGTTTTAGTCAGTTCCCTGCTCCAGCGGGCGCGTTTTAGTCAGTTCCCTGCTCCAGCGGGCGCGTTTTAGTCAGTTCCCTGCTCCGGCGGGCGCGTTTTAGTCACTTCCCTGCTCCAGCGGGCGCGTTTTAGTCACTTCCCTGCTCCAGCGGGCGCGTTTTAGTCAGTTCCCTGCTCCAGCGGGCGCGTTTTAGTCAGTTCCCTGCTCCAGCGGGCGCGTTTTAGTCAGTTCCCTGCTCCAGCGGGCGCGTTTTAGTCAGTTCCCTGCTCCGGCCATTGTGTTTTAGTCAGTTCCCTGCTCCGGCCGGTGTGTTTTAGTCAGTTCCCTGCTCCGGCCGGTGTGTTTTATTCAGTTCCCTGCTCCGGCGGGCGCGTTTTAGTCAGTTCCCTGCTCCAGCGGGCGCGTTTTAGTCAGTTCCCTGCTCCAGCGGGCGCGTTTTAGTCAGTTCCCTGCTCCGGCCATTGTGTTTTAGTCAGTTCCCTGCTCCGGCCGGTGTGTTTTAGTCAGTTCCCTGCTCCAGCGGGCGCGTTTTAGTCAGTTCCCTGCTCCAGCGGGCGCGTTTTAGTCAGTTCCCTGCTCCAGCGGGCGCGTTTTAGTCAGTTCCCTGCTCCAGCGGGCGCGTTTTAGTCAGTTCCCTGCTCCAGCGGGCGCGTTTTAGTCAGTTCCCTGCTCCGGCCATTGTGTTTTAGTCAGTTCCCTGCTCCGGCCGGTGTGTTTTAGTCAGTTCCCTGCTCCGGCCGGTGTGTTTTAGTCAGTTCCCTGCTCCGGCCGGTGTGTTTTAGTCAGTTCCCTGCTCCAGCGGGCGCGTTTTAGTCAGTTCCCTGCTCCAGCGGGCGCGTTTTAGTCAGTTCCCTGCTCCGGCCATTGTGTTTTAGTCAGTTCCCTGCTCCGGCCGGTGTGTTTTAGTCAGTTCCCTGCTCCAGCGGGCGCGTTTTAGTCAGTTCCCTGCTCCGGCCATTGTGTTTTAGTCAGTTCCCTGCTCCGGCCGGTGTGTTTTAGTCAGTTCCCTGCTCCGGCCGGTGTGTTTTAGTCAGTTCCCTGCTCCGGCCGGTGTGTTTTAGTCAGTTCCCTGCTCCGGCCGGTGTGTTTTAGTCAGTTCCCTGCTCCAGCGGGCGCGTTTTAGTCAGTTCCCTGCTCCAGCGGGCGCGTTTTAGTCAGTTCCCTGCTCCGGCCATTGTGTTTTAGTCAGTTCCCTGCTCCGGCCGGTGTGTTTTAGTCAGTTCCCTGCTCCGGCCGGTGTGTTTTAGTCAGTTCCCTGCTCCGGCGGGCGCGTTTTAGTCAGTTCCCTGCTCCAGCGGGCGCGTTTTAGTCAGTTCCCTGCTCCAGCGGGCGCGTTTTAGTCAGTTCCCTGCTCCGGCCATTGTGTTTTAGTCAGTTCCCTGCTCCGGCCGGTGTGTTTTAGTCAGTTCCCTGCTCCGGCCGGTGTGTTTTAGTCAGTTCCCTGCTCCAGCGGGCGCGTTTTAGTCAGTTCCCTGCTCCGGCCATTGTGTTTTAGTCAGTTCCCTGCTCCGGCCGGTGTGTTTTAGTCAGTTCCCTGCTCCGGCCGGTGTGTTTTAGTCAGTTCCCTGCTCCGGCGGGCGCGTTTTAGTCAGTTCCCTGCTCCAGCGGGCGCGTTTTAGTCAGTTCCCTGCTCCAGCGGGCGCGTTTTAGTCAGTTCCCTGCTCCAGCGGGCGCGTTTTAGTCAGTTCCCTTCTCCAGCGGGCGCGTTTTAGTCAGTTCCCTGCTCCAGCGGGCGCGTTTTAGTCAGTTCCCTGCTCCGGCCATTGTGTTTTAGTCAGTTCCCTGCTCCGGCCGGTGTGTTTTAGTCAGTTCCCTGCTCCAGCGGGCGCGTTTTAGTCAGTTCCCTGCTCCAGCGGGCGCGTTTTAGTCAGTTCCCTGCTCCAGCGGGCGCTTTTTAGTCAGTTCCCTGCTCCAGCGGGCGCGTTTTAGTCAGTTCCCTGCTCCAGCGGGCGCGTTTTAGTCAGTTCCCTGCTCCAGCGGGCGCGTTTTAGTCAGTTCCCTGCTCCAGCGGGCGCGTTTTAGTCAGTTCCCTGCTCCAGCGGGCGCGTTTTAGTCAGTTCGCTGCTCCAGCGGGCGCGTTTTAGTCAGTTCCCTGCTCCAGCGGGCGCGTTTTAGTCAGTTCCCTGCTCCAGCGGGCGCGTTTTAGTCAGTTCCCTGCTCCAGCGGGCGCGTTTTAGTCAGTTCCCTGCTCCAGCGGGCGCGTTTTAGTCAGTTCCCTGCTCCAGCGGGCGCGTTTTAGTCAGTTCCCTGCTCCAGCGGGCGCGTTTTAGTCAGTTCCCTGCTCCAGCGGGCGCGTTTTAGTCAGTTCCCTGCTCCAGCGGGCGCGTTTTAGTCAGTTCCCTGCTCCAGCGGGCGCGTTTTAGTCAGTTCCCTGCTCCAGCGGGCGCGTTTTAGTCAGTTCCCTGCTCCAGCGGGCGCGTTTTAGTCAGTTCCCTGCTCCAGCGGGCGCGTTTTAGTCAGTTCCCTGCTCCAGCGGGCGCGTTTTAGTCAGTTCCCTGCTCCAGCGGGCGCGTTTTAGTCAGTTCCCTGCTCCAGCGGGCGCGTTTTAGTCAGTTCCCTGCTCCAGCGGGCGCGTTTTAGTCAGTTCCCTGCTCCAGCGGGCGCGTTTTAGTCAGTTCCCTGCTCCAGCGGGCGCGTTTTAGTCAGTTCCCTGCTCCAGCGGGCGCGTTTTAGTCAGTTCCCTGCTCCAGCGGGCGCGTTTTAGTCAGTTCCCTGCTCCAGCGGGCGCGTTTTAGTCAGTTCCCTGCTCCAGCGGGCGCGTTTTAGTCAGTTCCCTGCTCCAGCGGGCGCGTTTTAGTCAGTTCCCTGCTCCAGCGGGCGCGTTTTAGTCAGTTCCCTGCTCCAGCGGGCGCGTTTTAGTCAGTTCCCTGCTCCAGCGGGCGCGTTTTAGTCAGTTCCCTGCTCCAGCGGGCGCGTTTTAGTCAGTTCCCTGCTCCGGCCGGTGTGTTTGTCAGTTCCCTGCTCCAGCCGGCGCGTTTTAGTCAGTTCCCTGCTCCAGCGGGCGCGTTTTAGTCAGTTCCCTGCTCCGGCCATTGTGTTTTAGTCAGTTCCCTGCTCCGGCCGGTGTGTTTTAGTCAGTTCCCTGCTCCAGCGGGCGCGTTTTAGTCAGTTCCCTGCTCCAGCGGGCGCGTTTTAGTCAGTTCCCTGCTCCAGCGGGCGCGTTTTAGTCAGTTCCCTGCTCCAGCGGGCGCGTTTTAGTCAGTTCCCTGCTCCGGCCGGTGTGTTTTAGTCAGTTCCCTGCTCCAGCGGGCGCGTTTTAGTCAGTTCCCTGCTCCAGCGGGCGCGTTTTAGTCAGTTCCCTGCTCCAGCCGGCGCGTTTTAGTCAGTTCCCTGCTCCAGCGGGCGCATTTTAGTCAGTTCCCTGCTCCAGCTGGTGCATTTTAGTCAAGTCAAGTCAAGTTTATTTGTACAGCACTTTTAACAATAAACATTGTCACAAAGCAGCTTTACAGAATTTGAATGACTTAAAACATGAGCTAATTTTATCCCTAATCTATCCCCAATGAGCAAGCCTGTGGCGACGGTGGCAAGGAAAAACTCCCTCAGACGACCTGAGGAAGAAACCTCGAGAGGAACCAGACTCAAAAGGGAACCCATCCTCATTTGGGCAACAACAGACAACATGACTATAATATTAAGAGTTTTAACATGAATTCAGTTTCGTTGATGTTATAAACTCTTCATTGATGGAAACTTGAGTGCCAAACTGTTCATGACAACTGCAATCCTAAAGTTAGCAAGCCAACTGTAGTCCTCAGCCATAAAAGTATTACTGTACCTGAGCGTCCTCCAAGTGTGACTTTCAACTGTCCATATGGGCCGTCCTCCACAGGAGTGATGCAATGAGACTCCAACCAGACACAGGGCATCAGGATGGATCAGGCAGGTCTGAGGAGCAGAAGAGGTCAGCATCTCGATCCCAGGACCAACATGTAACTCAGAGATTTGGGGGGAGGGGGAGAGAGAGAGGGAGAGAAAACACAGGTTGTTAGGTACGCCCAATGTCACCTCAGAAAGTAGGAACAGTATACATATTGCACTGAGTACAAGCAGGGACTCCGGCAACTAACTATGACAGCATAACTAAAAGGGGAGAGCCAGAAGGTAACACAGGCATGAGGGAGCCCCGGGACATAAAGCAGCAGCCCTGGACATAAAGCAGTTCCCTGCTCCAGCGGGGGCATTTTTGTCAGTTCCCTGCTCCAACGGGTGCGTTTTTGTCAGTTCTCGGCTTCAGAGGGTGCGTTTTAGTCAGTTCCCTGCTCCAGCGGGGGCGTTTTAGTGCTGTTAAAGCTAGGAAAGCTAAAATGTACGGGATGGGGTACTCCAGGATCTGAGTTGGGGACCTGTATTTTAGATGTCTATATATGCTTCTCTTTGTAGGTGACCTGTTCTGGAGTGCACCTATCAGCGAAGGATGACATTTACCTGAGTGTGTGTCTGATGAACCACTACAGAATGTCAGTGTCTACCAGCTGTATTCCCATTCCTGTTTAAGATGAAAATGACGTTTGACAAGGTTTTATATTTAAAGTGGACTTTTGTACTCATGAAGACTTGGTTTTTAAATGGCTCCTATACCTTTGATCTGCTTCACTTTCTTTGCAGATATTCAATTCTGCCAGCGATCCTGCAGATGTTGCTGAAATGTTGCAATGTACACAATGATCACATTCATTTTCCATTTTTTCTGTTGTAGTAGATTCACAATCTAAGCTATTTTTTCTTTATTATTGATATTCATTGTAAAAACAAGCACAAGCAATGCTTATGTAAGAATGTGTATGTGTAGTCCTAATGCATCAGATGATGTTTTCTCTACTGCAGATGAAACTGTTAAAGTTGAGCTCATACAACTGATTCCCTGGGGTAAATTCTTGTGCTTGATGCCACTTGATACA
Source organism: Neoarius graeffei (assembly GCF_027579695.1). Classification (NCBI taxonomy): domain Eukaryota; kingdom Metazoa; phylum Chordata; class Actinopteri; order Siluriformes; family Ariidae; genus Neoarius; species Neoarius graeffei. Next base: position 58,590,033 of record NC_083569.1, on the reverse strand, counting down.
TAATTTTACTTTCAGGAACAAAAAATAATGAATGGAGAGCACTGAATATATAACCAGTAATAATGTGTGTAATTTCTTCTTGCTTGTAGTTGGGAAAGTGTTGGCCATATATGAGGTTGATGCTAGAAGTTTTTTTGTCCCCCCAGAGCCTAAGCTGGTGCCTTCTTTTTCTGGAGGAGAACATGAAGTACTAATGACAAGAGACCCCACTTTCCCTGTGAGCTACGTACTAACTGGAATTGCACTCTCATGATTTAGATACAGCAACATAAACATAAAGTTGGAGGAGAAAACTGCGAACCCCTTGGGATTAGTTGGTTTTCTGGATTAACTACTCGTAAATTGTGCTGTGACTTCCATCCAAGTCAAACACAATCACACACACGTTTATTTTACTATTCTTGTGAGGACCTTCTATTGACTGTTAACTATTTACGCAGTGAATTAATGATATAACTAGTCCTAAATCGAATCCTAAGTTGAACATCTCATCTCATCTCATTATCTGTAGCCGCTTTATCCTGTTCTACAGGGTTGCAGGCAAGCTGGAGCCTATCCCAGCTGACTACGGGCGAAAGGCGGGGTACACCCTGGACAAGTCGCCAGGTCATCACAGGGCTGACACATAGACACAGACAACCATTCACACTCACATTCACACCTACGGTCAATTTAGAGTCACCAGTTAACCTAACCTGCATGTCTTTGGACTGTGGGGGAAACCGGAGCACCCGGAGGAAACCCACGCGGACACGGGGAGAACATGCAAACTCCGCACAGAAAGGCCCTCGCCGGCCCCGGGGCTTGAACCCGGACCTTCTTGCTGTGAGGCGACAGCGCTAACCACTACACCACCGTGCCGCCCTAAGTTGAACATCAGTAGCTAAAAAGAACAAAAGCAGTTTGTAAATAAATCAATTTTCCCATGGGGATTAAAATGGTCAGATATTCCTATACAGACATACTATTATTTAACACACTGATTCATCATTCATAGTCCAGGATGGAAAAAGTATGTGAACACTTGTTTCATGTAGTAAATTGGTAGAACCTCCTTGAGCAGCAATAACCTCAGTTGAGTGTTTTCACCATGCGTCACAGTAGAAATGAGGTTTTTGGTGTTTGTAATCAGAGAACAATACAGAAGAAACAAGTGCTCTATAAACAAAGGGGTTCACACACTTTTCTCAACTAGAAATGTGATTTGATTGATGGATTGATTCATTCATTCATCCATCTTCAGTAACTGCTTTATCCTGGTTAGGGTCACAGTGCCCCGAGTCTTCCCCAGGAAGTGGATTATTACTGTGTAATCATGAAGCACAGTTGCTTCTGTGTTATTAGTTTAGAAAGAATGCACTGGTTATTACAACTTGGATGAAAATTAAAATTAACACACAGTATCTGTAATTAGTGGCGGCACGGTGGTGTAGTGGTTAGCACTGTCGCCTCACAGCAAGAAGGTCCTGGGTTTGAGCCCAGCAGCCGGTGAGGGCCTTCCTGTGTGGAGTTTGCATGTTCTCCCCGTGTTCGTGTGGGTTTCCTCCGGGTGCTCCGGTTTCCCCCACAGTCCAAAGACATGCAGGTTAGCCTAAGTGGTGGCTCTAAATTGACCGTAGGTGTGAGTGTGAATGGTTGTGTCTATGTGTCAGCCCTGCGATAACCTGGCGACTTGTCCAGGGTGTACCCCGCCTCTCGCCCATAGTCAGCTGGGATAGGCTCCAGCTTGCCTGCGACCCTGTAGAACAGGATAAGCGGCTACAGATAATGGATGGATGGATATCTGTAATTAGGTCTTTGCTGGCTCTTCCCTCCTAGGGTATTTGTCCAAGGTTAGAGTTCTCCTCCAGGACGAAAATCAAGTGCTCTGAGAAGGATCTTTTCCAGAGTGTCCCTGTGGTAAAGTTATGCCCTTGTGCAATGTGCATGATCTCTAATATCATCAAATGTGTTACTGTGAAACAGCACATATTACATAAATAATTTCTACTGCCACTGTCTCCTCATTAATCACCAGAGAGTAATAACAAGGAAAAAAACAAAGTCGTCCAGACCTCAGAGTTGCTTCTCTGCACCAAGAGGCCTCAGGAATACAGAGGCGCTGAGGACCCGTTCCCTCTCTCCATTCAGGGGATCCGGCTCAAGCTGGAACAACTCTCAAACTGTAAATAGACATGTAAGTCTTGCATGCTCATATTACACAAACAGTTTCTTCTTAATTTCCAAGTAAGTTAATGATTAAAATAATGATATTTTATTGTGGCGGCACGGTGGTGTAGTGGTTAACGCTGTCGCCTCACAGCAAGAAGGTCCTGGGTTCGAGCCCCGTGGCCGGTGAAGGCCTTTCTGTGCGGAGTTTGCATGTTCTCCCCGTGTCCGCGTGGGTTTCCTCCGGGTGCTCCGGTTTCCCCCACAGTCCAAAGACATGCAGGTTAGGTTAACTGGTGACTCTAAATTGACCGTAGGTGTGAATGTGAGTGTGAATGGTTGTCTGTGTCTATGTGTCAGCCCTGTGATGACCTGGCGACTTGTCCAGGGTGTACCCCGCCTTTCGCCCGTAGTCAGCTGGGATAGGCTCCAGCTTGCCTGCGACCCTGTAGAACAGGATAAAGCGGCTAGAGATAATGAGATGAGATGAGATATTTTATTGTTATGCACTTGTATATTTTTGCACTTGTATGTTGTAAAGAGTGGCGTCCAGCAGGGGGCACAAAGTTCATTACAGCTGATAGATTATGTAGAATCTAATGTACAGGACCAGTGAAAAGTCTGGACACCTTCAAATTCAGCTGTTTTTCTTTATTTTTATTAATTAAAGGACACTGTATGTCTTAAAATAATGATGGATGTCGTTTCTCTTTACTTAGTTGAGCAGTTCTTGACATAATATGGATTATTACAGTTGTGGAATAGGGTTATTTATTGTATTTTTATTATTTACTATTTAATGTTTGTTCTCAAACGCATTAAGAAGGCAAGAAATTGCACTAATTAACTTTTGACGAGGCACCTGTTAATTGAAAAGCATTCCAGGTGACTACCTCATGAAGCTGGTTAAGATAATGCCAGTAGTGTGCAAAGTGTCAAGGTAAACTCTGGCTACTTTGAAGAATCTAAAATGTGAAACTTTTTTGTTTACCACATACTTCCATATATGCTCCATGTGTTATTTTATAGTTGTGATGTCTTCAGTATTCTGCAATGTAGAAAACAGTCAAAATACAGAAAAATCTATGAATGAGTAGGACTGGTACTGTACATATCGAAATAAACAAGCAAACAAAAAAAGTTACTAGTCAATGAGTGATTCATATGATTTTTTTTATACCCCGGAACTCATGGTCAGGGCATGAGCACTCATCCCATTTCATATCAGATTCTAGTAGAAATAGCAAATTAAAAAACTTAACGCTTTGCCTCTCAAAATATCCAGGCAAATCTGATATAAACAATGTCCTGCAGAATTATTGGCACCCCTGTGATCAGCTAACCATTTTTGTATTGATTTGGACATATGCTTCATTGTCCTGCTGGAAGATCCAGTGACGACCCAGTTTTAGTTTCCTGCCAGAGGAAGCAAGAGTCTGATTTTAAATGTCCTGGTGTTTCATGGAGTCCATGATGCCATGGACCCTAACAAGATTTCCAGGGCCTTTGGAGGAAAAACAGCCACAAAACATCACAGAACTTCCACCATATTGTACAGTTGGGATCGGATTATTTTCATTTAGTAGAGCAGGTTAAGCAAACCATCGTGCACTTTGTGATATAAGCATGACATTTGGCATGATTGTTGCTTATAGGTCACTTTTTCAGAAAAAAGTGCTAGCCACGAAAAAAATTCAATATGGCGGCCATTTTTCAAGATGGCCACCAGATTCATCCTCGTTTCATGTTTTTGTTAAGAAAACACAGAGCAAATTGTTATATAAACATGAAATTTGGCAATAATGTTCTGTGTAGGTCATGTTATCAGTTAAAAGTGCTAGCCCTCCAGAAAATTCAATATGGCGGCCATTTTTCAAGATGGCCACCAGACGCGTACCCATTTTGTGGCTTTGTTAAAAAGCCACAGTGCATATTGTCATATGAACCTGAAATTTGGCAATAATGTTCTGTGTAGGTCATGTTTTCAGTTGAAAGTGCTAACATACCAAAACATTCAATATGGCAGCCATTTTTCAAGATGGCTGCCAGACGCACATCCCCGTTGTGTGGTTGTGCTCATGTGTGCCCCTAAAATGGACTGCTATTGCCGGGATGGCAATGAGCTCTCATTGCTTACAAAATATCCCAAATGGCTTGCGAACCACACAGCCTCTGGCAGTCAAGTGTCCACCCTAGCCTTCCAGAGCCGGCAGGGGTGATTTTGCAGATAGAGGTGGTGCGAAAGGCGGGTATCTGGCGCCTCAAAACCAGTTGCTCTTGGCAGAAGAAACTGAGTAATGGCACTAACTGGAAGGGGATGAGGAGGACGAGTAATGGCACTTACTGGAACAGGACTATGAGGACGCCGAGTAATGGCACATCTTCTGGCAGTTCATAGGGCGCAAGAAGAGAGTGTATGTCACTCACTACCAGGGCACACTGGTGACAGACACTGCTGTGAAACTCAGCATGGGGTTCAATGTCAGCTAAACATTGAGCTAGTATCCCAAATGCAAGTGCTCGAAGGCTGGAATAGGGTGTACTCCACTGTGCAGTTGCCCTTGTGAGATTTTTAAGCAAGGAACAGTGACTGAACTTTGGGCCTAGCCATGCTGGCGATGGCAAAGTAATCCAAATTCAAATGGTCTACCAAACTTCACTTTGGACAGTGGTACATATCCATTCATAAATCAGAGCTGGCAAACCATTTTTATGGTAGGGGGCATTGTCTACCTAAAACTGTGTAATTGGGTGCTGGGGGAGGGGGGGTAGCAGTTCAGGGATAAAAGATAGATCTCAGCAATGGATATTTTTGTCGATGCCATAGATTTGACCAAGTTATTTTTCACTGTTGAGCATTAGCACTATTTTCGTTCACTTGTTTTTCTCTAAAAGGCCTATGAGCATGCTGGCAAATCATGTGACCAATTAATTTGGGACTATTTGATGGAAGGATCAATCAGCAAGAAACAACTCTTGGAGCTTAGGAAAGATATGAGAATTTTCCCAAAAAAGCATTGGAATGTAAGGGTTTCACAAGATTATCCACTGTGAAAAATAGGCTTTTCATCATGCTAGATTGGCTAATTGTGCAATCATTCTGTTTTTCTGCATGTAATTCAGTATTATAATGGCAATAAATCAAAAATGTTTCATTGAATTCATCTTTTGTACTTTGACACCAGAGCAAGACCACTAATGGGGGATTTTTTGGCGACCATCTTGAAAAAATGGCCGCCATATTGAATTTTTTGGGGGGCTGGCACTTTTAACTGATAACATGACCTACACAGAACATTATTGCCAAATTTCATGTTCATATCATAACTTGCACTGTGTTTTTTTTAGCAAAACCACAAAACAGGGACACGTCTGGTGGCCATCTTGAAAAAATGGCCGCCATATTGAATTTTTTTCGTGGCTAGCACTTTTTTCTGAAAAAGTGACCTATCAGCAACAATCGTGCCAAGTTTCATGCTTATATCACAAAGTGCACGATTTGGAGCAAAATCTGCCTTAACCTGCTGCACTAATTATAGCCATCCTTCTTTTAACACCAAATCCACCTTGAGTGTTTATTGCCAAAAAGCTCCAGTTTTGTTATATCAGACCATAGAACATGGTTCCAGACAAAGTTGTAGTAGCGTTTCGCAAACTTCAGTTGTTTACGTTTGTGGTTAACTGACAGAAAAGGCTTTCTTCTGGCAGACCTTCCAGATAATCTGTGAGCACGGAGGTGGCATCTGACGGTGGTTTTGGAGACGTGGAAACCCCAAGATTTTACTTTTTTTTTTGTAATTCACCAACAGTGATCCTTGGGGATTTTTTCCCCCTCTACTCTCCTCACTGTACGTGGGGACAAAATAAACATGGGTCCTCTTCCAGGCAAGTTTGTAACAATTCCAGTTGGTGTCCACTTTTTTATTATTGCCCTAACAGTAGAAATGGACATTTTCAGGTGAGTAGCCTTTATATATATATATATATATAAAACCATTCCCTGACTTATGAAGGTCAACACACTTCTCCCACATTTGGTTTGTGTGTTCTCTTATCTTTCCCATGTTGATGGATGACTTAATCAGAAAGTCATGGAAAGTTCCTACACACTCCAGTCACCTCAAAAATGTACAATTTAAATGGGAAACATGCTTCAGTTACATTGTGTTCACTATCATTTCTAGGCGTGCCAATAATAGTGGGACATGTAGTTTTGTTGAAAATAATTATTTCTTGAAGAGAGGTTTGTTTTTCTCTGAATAAATGTATTTAAATTACAGGTTGCATTTTTTCCTCTCATTTTTTTCAGTGTGAGATGAAGCGACTTCACCACAAGGTGGACTTTTTTCTAACCCTTTTTACTAATCTATAGAAAGGGGAAATAATCATGTAGGGCACTGTCTATTAAAAAGATTTCAGATGAAGGTTGTAACTCTTGTAACATGGTCACATTATGGGAAATAAATCAAAGGTAAATAAATAAGCCATTCTTGTAGGATAAAAATAAGTATATATTTGCATAGGAAGGATGAGACAAAGCTTGGTAGATGGTTATTTTAATAGTTGAAGTGCTATATTCAACTTTATTAGCTTTATTGTCATTCTAGCCATATACAAGTAGACAGTAGAACAAAATAACACTGGCCTTGGCACAGTATATTGTACAATGGTGTGATACAAGATAATCACCAGACAACATGCCGTGCAAATCAGGAAATGTCCGTGTACACATTGACAGCAAGAAACAAGACAAGAAATACATGATGATGATGAAGCAGCAGTGGACCCAGTACAATAAGTACAACATTAACATGTATAAATAACTACAGGCATGCAGCATGGAACATACGGCACATCCAGTAAAACAACAACAGTGTGACTAGAATGGTGTGTGATGGATAAAATCTTATCACCATACCGAGCAGCACAGACATAATTGTCCAAATTCAAGTGTCCTTTGTACTGTCCTAACCACAGAGTTACTCAGCCAGCAAATACATGTTTGGTGTTAAAAATAAGAGATATGTAGCTAACTTAAGCACAATACAAACTGCATGTATGAATCATCACACATTTGCTTCAGCAGCATCATTTATGTCTGAATAGCAGAATGAGCACTGGGTAGCAATGGGCTAGCAGTGCTATGCCCTTCCTCTCTTTCAAGGTAAAAACAAATAAATAAAGAGTCAGATTGTTGTATTTTCTCTAAACAATGGTAATGGATTATCTATCTATCTACAGTGCTCAGCGTAAATTAGTACATCCTCTTTGAAAAGTAACATTTTAAACAATATCTCAATGAACACAATTTCCAAAATGTTGACAAGACAAAGTTTAATATAACATCTGTTTAACTTATAACGTGAAAGTAAGGTTGATAATATAAACTTAGATTACACATTTTTTCAGTTTTACTCAAATTACACCATACATAAAGACGCCTACAAAGCCCTACTCCTCCCCCACCTTGGGGCCTCAGATCACTCCACTGTTATGCTAATGCCAGCATACAGGCCGCTGGTTAAAGTCACCAAACCAGCTACAAAACAGATATGTGTGTGGCCAGAGGGGTCCTCAGAGGCACTCCAGGACTGTTTTTCCACCACTGACTGGAGCATGTTCAGACAGGCGGCCACCTACAGCAACATCACAGATCTCCAGGAGTACACAGAGACCGTCACTGCCTACATGAGGAAGTGCATGGACAACGTTATGGTCACCAGAACCATCTCCATTCGGGCTAATCAGAAGCCATGGCTGACAGGGGAAGTCCACAGGCTCCTGTGGGCTCAGAACGCCGCCTTCAAAGCTGGGGACGAAGTGGGCCTGAGGACAGCTAGGGCCAATCTGTCACGAGGCATCAGGGTGGCCAAGAGACAGTATTACAGGTACATTGCTGACCATTTCAACGACAGCAGAGACACCAGGAACCTGTGGCGGGGGATTCAGACCATCACAGACTACAAGCCCTCTCTGCAGACCTGTGACAACTCCACGTCTCTGCTGAATCAGTTGAACGACTTCTTCGCTTGCTTTGAGGCAGACAACAGCACCACGGCACAGAAGACCCCACCACCTCCTGGCGACCAGGTGTTGATGCTGTCCCCAGACAGTGTAAGGAGAGCTCTCAGGACGACAAATGCACAAAAAGCCCCGGGTCCTGATAAAATTCCTGGTCATGTCCTGAGAGACTGTGCCGAGGAGCTCACAGATGTCTTTACAGACATCTTCAACATCTCGTTGAGCCAGGCTGTTGTCCCCATGTGCCTCAAAACCACCACCATCATCCCGGTTCCGAAGAAGCCATCTCCCTCCTGCTTCAATGACTACTGCCCTGTCGCACTCACTCCCATCCTCATGAAGTGCTTCGAGCGGCTAGTCATGCGGCATATCAAGTCTGCCCTCCCCCTGTCCTGGACCCTTTCCAGTTTGCATATCAGTCCAACCATTCGACCTATGACGCCATCTCCACTGCCCTCCACTCAGCCCTCACCCACCTGAAGACAAAAGACTTGTATGTCAGAATGCTGTTCATAGACTTTAGTTCAGCATTCAACACAATCATTCCTCAGCAGCTCATTCATAAACTGGACCAGCTGGGACTCAACACCTCCCTGTGCAACTGGCTGCTGGACTTCCTGACGGGGAGACCACAGACTGTACGGGTCGGCAGCAACTCCTCCAGCACCATCACATTGAACACGGGGGCCCCCCAAGGATGTGTGCTAAGCCCCCTCCTCTTCACTCTGCTGACCCACGACTGCACACCAATCTCTTCATTAAGTTTGCAGATGACACGACTGTGGTGGGTCTCATTAACAATGGCGATGAGACAATCTACGGGAGTGAGGTGAGCTGCTTGGCCATGTGGTGCAAGGACAACAATCTCTGTCTGAACGTGGAGAAGACGAAGGAGATTGTTGTGGACTTCAGGAGAGAGCACACCCAGCATGCTCCACTATCTATCGATGGTGCTGCAGTGGAGAGGGTGAGCAGCACCAAGTTTCTGGGTGTACACATCTCTGAAGACCTTTCCTGGAGCAACAACACCGCATCACTGGCCAAAAAAGCCCAACAGCGTCTGTACTTCCTCCGCAAACTGAGGAGAGCAAGAGCCCCGGCCCCCATCATGCACACTTTCTACAGAGGCACCATTGAGAACATCCTGACCAGCTGCATCATCGTGTGGTACGGCGCCTGCACCGTGTCCTGCTGCAAGTCTCTGCAGCGCATCGTGAGAGCAGCTGAGAGGATCGTTGGTGTCTCTCTCCCTTCTCTAATGGATATTTATAACTCCCGCCTCACCCGCAAAGCCATCAGGTTTGCAGGTGACCCCACCCACCCATCTCACAGCCTCTTCAGTCTGCTGCCATCGGGGAGGAGACTGCGGAGTCTCCGGGCCAAAACCAGCAGGCTCAAGAACAGTTTCTTTCACCAGGTGGTCAGGAGGCTCAACTCCCTCCCTGTTCTGCCCCTCCTCCCCCCTCTGCCCCCTGCCACAGATTCTGCTTGCACACCCCCCTGCCCCCCCTTCAGCATCTGACATGTCATCCTCACAGTTCCCCCCCTCAAACACACACACACATACATACATCTCATCGTTCATTAACACACTGAACTCAGGGACCGCACATCTCACTTTACCTCGCTCATTTGCACTATTCCGCACTACCTCACCTTAACAGCTGCTAGTTAGGGCCCGAGCCCTATAGGGCGAAGGCCCTATTGTTCTTGTAAGAGTTCACTATTATTAGGGCCCGAGCCCTATGGGCGAAGGCCCTATTGTTCTTGTAAGAGTTCACTATTATTCTTCTTCCGTCTTCTTCTTCTTCTTCTTTATTTTTCTCCGCTGTTGGGCCATTTTCGGGGCGCTTGCCATGGGCGAAAACGCACGAAATTTGGCACCACTTCCGAGAATTGCCACCGCTACTCAGAACCAAAAGCCCAAACTTGGCCGGGGCTCAGGGCCTCTATAGCGCCCCCTAAGTCTTTGTGATTTTGGCCTCCCGCATTAAGGTGCCTGGTTGCCATATAGTTTGTAGTACTGGCATGCCATTTGGTACGCATATGTATCTCACTAAGCCGGGCAAAAATGTAATGCCAATGCATTAGCCACGCCCAACAGGAAGTGAGGTAATTTCACTTTTGTGCGAAATGCATGGCCACGAAGACGGCGCAACTCCTCCTAGACCGTTCATAGGAATGTCACCAAAATTGATACACATCATCTACAGACATGGCTGACAAAAGTTACTAAATACGTTTCACGTAGGATAAACCGTTCAGAAGTTATATGTCAATCAACTTTCCCTTCAAAATTTTACATGCTAAAAAATTCATGACAAATCTTCTAATTGCTCAAAACTGCTCATACTTCACACGCTTATCACTCATTGGGCTTCTGACATGTTACCCAATTTCTGTGATATTTCGCCACTGGGGGCGCTATTTTTGGGCAGAAAATCCAATCTTTCCTCAAATTTGGTCAAACTTCACGGCCACCCTCTTACTACCTCCCCTGTCATGTATACCACATTTTGGGAATTTTCGTCCATGGGGGGCGCTGTTTTTGGCCCACGCAATTGTTCCAAAACGGGTTTTTGGTAAATAATTCCATAATGCTTTTCCTTCACACCACTACCTTGTGATTGTACGTTGCTGTTGTAGACACTTATTTTTCCAACTCATAATCGCTCATGTACAGCATAGCGCCACCTACTGACATGGGAAAAACCAAAAAATTTATTCTTCAAAAATCTATATCTCATCTTCTATTTACTCAATTGTCATCAAACTTCATACGCAAACTCTTCATAGCTCACCTGACATATACGCCAAATTTTGTGCACTTTCGCCCCTGGGGGTGCTGATTATGGCAAAAATGATATTGCAGCTTCTGATTTGTCAAACTTGGCAAGCAAACTCTTTTCAAGACCCTTATTGAGGCGCTTGCCATGGTCGACAACGCACGAAGTGCGAGACCCTATTGTTGCCATGTGTCCAATTCTGTGCTTTGTCGCCATTGTGGGAGTAATGTCTCTTGCCGCAGAAGCTGTGGAAGGTTTTTCGCAGGGACGCATGCCCCCGCCCCCCTTGGCCGCTGGCGCGAGGGCCCGTCGAGGCCGCTTGCGGCTTTAATTAGGGCCCGAGCCCTATGGGCGAAGGCCCTATTGTTCTTGTAAGAGTTCACTATTATTAGGGCCCGAGCCCTATAGGGCGAAGGCCCTATTGTTCTTGTAAGAGTTCACTATTATTAGGGCCCGAGCCCTATAGGGCGAAGGCCCTATTGTTCTTGTAAGAGTTCACTATTATTAGGGCCCGAGCCCTATGGGCGAAGGCCCTATTGTTCTTGTAAGAGTTCACTATTATTATTCTTCCGTCTTCTTCTTCTTCTTCCGTCTTCTTCTTCTTCTTTATTTTTCTCCGCTGTTGGGCCATTTTCGGGGCGCTTGCCATGGGCGAAAACGCACGAAATTTGGCACCACTTCCGAGAATTGCCACCGCTACTCAGAACCAAAAGCCCAAACTTGGCCGGGGCTCAGGGCCTCTATAGCGCCCCCTAAGTCGTTGTGATTTTGGCCTCCCGCATTAAGGTGCCTGGTTGCCATATAGTTTGTAGTACTGGCATGCCATTTGGTAGGCATATGTATCGCACTAAGCCGGACAAAAATGTAATGCCAATGCATTAGCCACGCCCAACAGGAAGTGAGGTAATTTCACTTTTGTGCGAAATGCATGGCCACGAAGACGGCGCAACTCCTCCTAGACCGTTCATAGGAATGTCTCCAAAATTGATACACATCATCTACAGACATGGCTGACAAAAGTTACTAAATACGTTTCACGTAGGATAAACCGTTCAGAAGTTACACGTCAATCAATTTTCACTTCAAAATTTTACATGCTAAAAAATTCATAACAAATCTTCTAATTGCTCAAAACTGCTCATACTTCACACGCTAATCACTCATTGGGCTTCTGACATGTTACCCAATTTCTGTGATATTTCGCCACTGGGGGCGCTATTTTTGGGCAAAAAATCCAATCTTTCCTCAAATTTGGTCAAACTTCACGGCCACCCTCTTACTACCTCCCATGTCATGTATACCACATTTTGGGAATTTTCGTCCATGGGGGGCGCTGTTTTTTGCCGACGCAATTTCTCCAAAATGGGTTTTTGGTTGATAATTCCATAATGCTTTTCCTTCACACCACTACCTTGTGATAGTACGTTGCTGTTGTAGACACTTATTTTTCCAACTCATAATCGCTCATGTACAGCATAGCGCCACCTACTGACATGGGAAAAACCAAAAATTTTATTCTTCAAAAATCTATATTTCATCTTCTATTTACTCAATTTTCATCACACTTCATACGCAAACTCTTCATAGCGCACCTGACATATACGCCAAATTTTGTGCACTTTCGCCCCTGGGGGTGCTGGTTATGGCAGAAATGATATTGCAGCTTCTGATTTTTCAACCTTGGCAAGCAAACTCTTTACAAGACCCTTATTGGGGCGCTTGCCATGGTCGACAACGCTCGAAATTTGGCTCCTTTTTCTTAGACTACCACCGCTACTGAGAACCAGAAGCCCAGATCCAGGCGGGCCTCAGGGCCTCTACAGCGCCCCCTAACTCATTGTGATTTTTGCCTCTCGCATTAAGGTGCCTGGTTGCCATGTAGTTTGTAGTAGTGGCATGCCCTTTGGTACGCATATGTGTCTCACCAAGCCGGACAAAAATGTTATGCCAATGCATTAGCCACGCCCAACAGGACGTGAGGTAATTTCACTTTTGTGCGAAAGGCATGGCCACGAAGACGGCGCAACTCCTCCTAGACCGTTCATGGGAATGTCACTAAAATTGATACACATCATCTACAGACATGGCTGACAAAAGTTGCTAAATACGTTTCACGTAGGATAAGCCGTTCAGAAGTTGTACGTCAATCAATTTTCAATGCAAAATTTTACATGCTTAAAAATTCATAACAAATCTTCTACTTGCTCAAAACTGCTCATACTTCACACGCAAATCACTCATTGGGCTTCTGACATGTTACCCAATTTCTGTGATATTTCGCCACTGGGGGCGCTATTTTTGGGCAAAAAATCCAATCTTTCCTCAAATTTGGTCAAACTTCACGGCCACCCTCTTACTACCTCCCCTGTCATGTATACCACATTTTGGGAATTTTCGTCCATGGGGGGCGCTGTTTTTGGCCGACGCAATTGCTCCAAAACGGGTTTTTGGTAAATAATTCCATAATGCTTTTCCTTCACACCACTACCTTGTGATAGTATGTTGCTGTTGTAGACTCTTATTTTTCCAACTCATAATCGCTCATGTACAGCATAGCGCCACCTACTGACATGGGAAAAACCAAAACATTTATTCTTCAAAAATCAATATTTCATCTTCTATTTACTCAATCTTGATGAAACTTGATCCGCACACTCTTAACAGGTCACCTGACATATGTGCCAAATTTTGTGAACTTTTGCCACTGGGGGCGCTGTTTTCAGGCAACAATTTATATCTTGGCTTCTGATTGGTCAAACTTGATCAAACTTGACAAAACAACTCTTCTTAGGTCCCTTGACATGTATACCAAATTTGGTGAACTTTCACCACTGGGGGCACTCATTGCGCTGTAGCAGTTGCAGGAGAGGTGTTTACAGTCATGAGGCACCTGGAGTATGTTGTTTTGGTTGCCTTAAACACACATGACTTGTGGGGAATGGGTAGGCATTCGGGAGCAAGTGTTGTAGCGTTACATACAGACTAATAGATGTCTAACAGAAGACAATCCTATGTAGCTATAGCTTGGTGACTGATGAGGTAAATACTTTAATTTGGTTGGGAAGCCATGGCATAAAATGTTCTGTCCATGACAACATCTCAGCGCACCGTGTACTCTGTGTCCAATTCTGTGCTTTGTCGCCATTGTGGGAGTAATGTCTCTTGCCGAAGAAGCTGTGGAAGGTATTTCGCGGGGACGCATGCCCTCGCCCCCCTTGGCCGCTGGCGCGAGGGCCCGTCGAGGCCGCTTGCGGCTTTAATTAGGGCCCGAGCCCTATAGGGCGAAGGCCCTATTGTTCTTGTAAGAGTTCACTATTATTATTCTTCCGTCTTCTTCTTCTTCTTCTTCTTCTTTATTTTTCTCCGCTGTTGGGCCATTTTCGGGGCGCTTGCCATGGGCGAAAACGCACAAAATTTGGCGCCACTTCCGAGAATTGCCACCGCTACTCAGAACCAGAAGCCCAAACTTGGCCGGGGCTCAGGGCCTCTATAGCGCCCCCTAAGTCGTTGTGATTTTGGCCTCCCGCATTAAGGTGCCTGGTTGCCATATTGTTTCTAGTATTGGCATGCCATTTGGTACGCATATGTATCTCACTAAGCCGGACAAAAATGTAATGCCAATGCATTAGCCACGCCCAACAGGAAGTGAGGTAATTTCACTTTTGTGCGAAATGCATGGCCACGAAGACGGCGCAACTCCTCCTAGACCGTTCATAGGAATGTCACCAAAATTGATACACATCATCTACAGACATGGCTGACAAAAGTTACTAAATACGTTTCACGTAGGATAAACCGTTCAGAAGTTATACGTCAATCAATTTTCACTTCAAAATTTTACATGCTAAAAAATTCATAACAAATCTTCTAATTGCTCAAAACTGCTCATACTTCACACGCTAATCACTCATTGGGCTTCTGACATGTTACCCAATTTCTGTGATATTTCGCCACTGGGGGCGCTATTTTTGGGCAAAAAATCCAATCTTTCCTCAAATTTGGTCAAACTTCACGGCCACCCTCTTACTACCGCCAATGTCATGTATACCCCATTTTGGGAATTTTCGTCCATGGGGGGCGCTGTTTTTGGCCAACGCAATTTCTCCAAAATGGGTTTTTGGTTAATAATTCCATAATGCTTTTCCTTCACACCACTACCTTGTGATAGCACGTTGCTGTTGTAGACACTTATTTTTCCAACTCATAATCGCTCATGTACAGCATAGCGCCACCTTCTGACATGGGAAAAACCAAAAAATTTATTCTTCAAAAACCTATATCTCATTTTCTATTTACTCAATTTTCATCACACTTCATACGCAAACTCTTCATAGGTCACCTGACATATACGCCAAATTTTGTGCACTTTCGCCCCTGGGGGCGCTGGTTATGGCAGAAATGATATTGCAGCTTCTGATTTGTCAACCTTGGCAAGCAAACTCTTTACAAGACCCTTATTGGGGCGCTTGCCATGGTCGACAACGCTCGAAATTTGGCTCCTTTTTTTTAGACTGCCACCTCTACTGAGAACCAGAAGCCCAGATCCTGGCGGGCCTCAGGGCCTCTATAGCGCCCCCTAACGTGTTGTGATTTTTGCCTCTCGCTTTAAGGTGCCTGGTTGCCATGTAGTTTGTAGTAGTGGCATGCCCTTTGGTACGCATATGTATCTCACCAAGCTGGACAAAAATGTTATGCCAATGCATTAGCCACGCCCTACAGGAAGTGAGGTAATTTCACTTTTGTGCGAAATGCATGGCCACGAAGACGGCGCAACTCCTCCTAGACCGTTCATAGGAACGTCACCAAAATTGATACACATCATCTACAGACATGGCTGACAAAAGTTGCTAAATAAGTTTCACGTAGGGTAAACCGTTCAGAAGTTATACATCAATCATTTTTCAATGCAGAATTTTACATGCTTGAAAATTCATAACAAATCTTCTAATTGCTCAACACTGCTCATACTTCACACGCAAATCACTCATTGGGCTTCTGACATGTGACCCAATTTCTGTGATGTTTCGCCACTGGGGGCGCTATTTTTGGGCAAAAAATCCAATCTTTCCTCAAATTTGGTCAAACTTCACGGCCACCCTCTTACTACCTCCCATGTCATGTATACCACATTTTGGGAATTTTCGTCCATGGGGGGCGCTGTTTCTGGCCGACGGAATTGCTCCAAAACGGGTTTTTGGTAAATAATTCCATAATGCTTTTCCTTCACACCACTACCTTGTGATAGTACGTTGCTGTTGTAGACGCTTATTTTTCCAACTCATAATCGCTCATGTACAGCATAGCGCCACCTTCTGACATGGGAAAAACCAAAAAATGTATTCTTCAAAAATCTATATCTCATCTTCTATTTACTCAATTGTCATCAAACTTCATCCGCAAACTCTTCATAGCTCACCTGACATGTACGCCAAATTTTGTGCACTGTCGCCCCTGGGGGTGCTGGTTATGGCAGAAATGATATTGCAGCTTCTGATTTGTCAAACTTGGCAAGCAAACTCTTTACAAGACCCTTATTGGGGCGCTTGCCATGGTCGACAACGCACGAAATTTGGCTCCTTTTTCTTAGACTGCCACCGCTACTCAGAACCAGAAGCCCAGATCCAGGCGGGCCTCAGGGCCTCTATAGCGCCCCCTAACTCGTTGTGATTTTGGCCTCCTGCATTAAGGTGCCTGCTTGGCATATAGTTTCTAGTTATTATTATTATTATTAGGGCCCGAGCACCATCCAGTGCAAGACCCTATTGTTTTTGAAGGATTATTATTATTATTTTTATTATTAGGCCCCGAGCACCGTGCAGTGCGAGACCCTATTGTTGCCATGTGTCCAATTCTGTGCTTTGTCGCCATTGTGGGAGTAATGTCTCTTGCCGAGGAAGCTGTGGAAGGTCTTTCGCAGGGACGCGTGCCCCCGCCCCCCTTGGCCACTGGCGCGAGGGCCCGTCGAGGCCGCTTGCGGCTTTAATTATTCTTCTTCTTTATTTTTCTCCGCTGTTGGGCCATTTTCGGGGCGCTTGCCATGGGCGAAAACGCGCGAAATTTGGCGCCACTTCCGAGAATTGCCACCGCTACTCAGAACCAAAAGCCCACACTTGGCCGGGGCTCAGGGCCTCTATAGCGCCCCCTAAGTCGTTGTGATTTTGGCCTCCCACATTAAGGTGCCTGGTTGCCATATAGTTTGTAGTAGTGGCATGCCATTTGGTATGCATATGTATCTCACTAAGCCGGACAAAAATGTAATGCCAATGCATTAGCCACGCCCAACAGGAAGTGAGGTAATTTCACTTTTGTGTGAAATGCATGGCCACGAAGACGGCGCAACTCCTCCTAGACCGTTCATAGGAATGTCACCAAAATTGATACACATCATCTAGAGGCATGGCTGACAAAAGTTACTAAATACGTTTCACGTAGGATAAACCGTTCAGAAGTTATACGTCAATCAATTTTCACTTCAAAATTTTACATGCTAAAAAATTCATAACAAATCTTCTAATTGCTCAACACTGCTCATACTTCACACGCTAATCACTCATTGGGCTTCTGACATGTTACCCAATTTCTGTGATATTTCGCCACTGGGGGCGCTATTTTTGGGCAAAAAATCCAATCTTTCCTCAAATTTGGTCAAACTTCACAGCCACCCTCTTACTACCTCCCATGTCATGTATACCACATTTTGGGAATTTTCGTCCATGGGGGGCGCTGTTTTTGGCCGACGCAATTTCTCCAAAACGGGTTTTTGGTAAATTATTCCATAATGCTTTTCCTTTACACCACTACCTTGTGATAGTGCGTTGCTGTTGTGGACACTTATTTTTCCATCTCATAATCAATCATGTACAGCATAGCGCCACCTACTGACATGGGAAAAACCAAAAAATTTATTCTTCAAAAATCTATATCTCATCTTCTGTTTACTCAATTTTCATCAAACTTCATACACAAACTCTTCATAGCTCACCTGACATGTACGCCAAATTTTGTGCACTTTCGCCCCTGGGGGTGCGGGTTATAGCAGAAATGATATTGCAGCTTCTGATTTGTCAAACTTGGCAAGCAAACTCTTTACAAGACCCTTTTTGGGGCGCTTGCCATGGTCGACATCGCACGAAATTTGCCTCCTTTTTCTTCGACTCCCACGGCTACTGAGAACCAGAAGCCCAGATCCAGGCGGGCCTCAGGGCCTCTATAGCGCCCCCTAACTCATTGTGATTTTGGCCTCCCGCATTAAGGTGCCTGGTTGCCATGTAGTTTGTAGTAGTGGCATGCCCTTTGGTCCGCATATGTATCTCACTAAGCCGGACAAAAATGTAATGCCAATGCATTAGCCACGCCCAACAGGAAGTAAGGTAATTTCACTTTTGTGCGAAATGCATGGCCACGAAAACGGCGCAACTCCTCCTAGACCGTTCATAGGAATGTCACCAAAATTGATACACATCATCTACAGACATGGCTGACAAAAGGTCCTAAATACGTTTCACGTAGAATAAACCGTTCAGAAGTTATACGTCAATCAATTTTCAATGCAAAATTTTGCATGCTTAAAAATTCATAACATATCTTCAAATTGCTCAAAACTGCTCATACTTCACACGCAAATCACTCATTGGGCGTCTGACATGTTACCCAATTTCTGTGATATTTCGCCACTGGGGGCGCTATTTTTGGGCAAAAAATCCAATCTTTCCTCAAATTTGGTCAAACTTCATGGCCACCCTCTTACTACCTCCCATGTCATGTACACCTCATTTTGGGAATTTTCGTCCATGGGGGGCGCTGTTTTTGGCCAACGCAATTGCTCCAAAACAGGTTTTTGGTAAATAATTCCATAATGCTTCTCCTTCACACCACTACCTTGTGAGAGTATGTTGCTGTTGTAGACACTTATTTTTCCAACTCATAATCGCTCATGTGCAGCATAGCGCCACCTACTGACATGGGAGAAACCAAAAAATTTATTCTTCAAAAATCAATATCTCATCTTCTATTTTCTCCATCTTGATCAAACTTGATACGCCCACTCTTAACAGGCCACCTGACATATGTGCCAAATTTTGTGAACTTTTGCCACTGGGGGCGCTGTTTTCAGGCAACAATTTATATCTCGGCTTCTGATTGGTCAAACTTGATCAAACTTTACAAAACAACTCTTCATAGGTCCCGTGACATGTATACCAAATTTGGTGAACTTTCACCACTGGGGGCACTCATTGCGCTGTAGCAGTTGCAGGAGAGGTGTTTACAATCATGAGGCACCAGGAGTATGTTGTTTTGGTTGCCTTAAACACACATGACTTGTGGGGAATGGGTAGGCAGTCGGGAGCAAGTGTTGTAGCGTTACAGACAGACTAATAGATGTCTAACAGAAGACAATCCTATGTAGCTATAGCTTGGTGACTGATGAGGTAAATACATTAATTTGGTTGGGAAGCCATGGCATAAAATGTTCTGTCCATGACAACATCTCAGCGCACCGTGTACTCTGTGTCCAATTCTGTGCTTTGTCACCATTGTGGGAGTAATGTCTCTTGCCAAAGAAGCTGTGGAAGGTATTTCGCGGGGACGCATGCCCCCGCCCCACTTGGCCGCTGGCGCGAGGGCCCGTCGAGGCCGCTTGCGGCTTTAATTAGGGCCCGAGCCCTATAGGGCGAAGGCCCTATTGTTCTTGTAAGAGTTCACTATTATTATTCTTCCGTCTTCTTCTTCTTCTTCCGTCTTCTTCTTCTTCTTTATTTTTCTCCGCTGTTGGGCCATTTTCGGGGCGCTTGCCATGGCCGAAAACGCACGAAATTTGGCACCAGTTCCGAGAATTGCCACCGCTACTCAGAACCAGAAGCCCAAACTTGGCCGGGGCTCAGGGCCTCTATAGCGCCCCCTAAGTCGTTGTGATTTTGGCCTCCCGCATTAAGGTGCCTGGGTGCCATGTAGTTTGTAGTACTGGCATGCCATTTGGTAGGCATATGTATCTCACTAAGCCGGACAAAAATGTAATGCCAATGCATTAGCCATGCCCAACAGGAAGTGAGGTAATTTCACTTTTGTGCGAAATGCATGGCCACGAAGACGGCGCAACTCCTCCTAGACCGTTCATAGGAATGTCACCAAAATTGATACACATCATCTACAGACATGGCTGACAAAAGTTACTAAATACGTTTCACGTAGGATAAACCGTTCAGAAGTTTTACGTCAATCAATTTTCGATGCAAAATTTTACATGCTTAAAAATTCATAACAAATCTTCTGATTGCTCAAAACTGCTCATACTTCACACGCAAATCAGTCATTGGGCTTGTGACATGTTACCCAATTTCTGTGATATTTCGCCACTGGGGGCGCTATTTTTGGGCAAAAATTCCAATCTTTCCTCAAATTTGGTCAAACTTCACGGCCACCCTCTTACTAACTCCCATGTCATGTACACCACGTTTTGGAAATTTTCGTCCATGGGGGGCGCTGTTTTTGGCCGACGCAATTTCTCCAAAACGGGTTTTTGGTAAATAATTCCATAATGCTTTTCCTTCACACCACTACCTTGTGATAGTACGTTGCTGTTGTAGACACTTTTTTTTCCATCTCATAATCGCTCATGTACAGCATAGCGCCACCTACTGACATGGGAAAAACCAAGAAATTTATTCTTCAAAAATCTATATCTCATCTTCTATTTACTCAATTGTCATCAAACTTCATACGCAAACTCTTCATAGCTCACCTGACGTCTACGCCAAATTTTGTGCACTTTCGCCCCTGGGGGTGCTGGTTATGGCAAAAATGATATTGCAGCTTCTGATTTGTCAAACTTGCCAAGCAAACTCTTTACAAGACCCTTATTGGGGCGCTTGCCATGGTCGACAACGCACGAAATTTGGTTCCTTTTTCTTAGACTGCCACCGCTACTGAGAACCAGAAGCCCAGATCCAGGCGGGCCTCAGGGCCTCTATAGCGCCCCCTAACTCGTTGTGATTTTGGCCTCCCGCATTAAGGTGCCTGGTTGCCATGTAGTTTGTAGTAGTGGCATGCCATTTGGTACGCATATATATCTCACTAAGCCGGACAAAAATGTAATGCCAATGCATTAGCCACGCCCAACAGGAAGTGAGGTAATTTCACTTTTGTGTGAAATGCATGGCCACGAAGATGGCGCAACTCCTCCTTGACCGTTCATAGGAATGTCACCAAAATTGATACACATCATCTACAGACATGACTGACAAAAGTTACTAAATAGGTTTCACGTAGCATAAACCGTTCAGAAGTTATACGTCAATCAATTTTCAATGCAACATTTTACATGCTTAAAAATTCATAACAAATCTTCTACTTGCTCAAAACTGCTCATACTTCACACGCAGCTCAATCATTTGGCTTCTGACATGTTACCCACTTTCTGTGATATTTCGCCACTGGGGGCGCTATTTTTGGGCAAAAATTCCAGTCTTTCCTCAAATTTGGTCAAACTTCACGGCCACCCTCTTTCTACCTCCCATGTCATGTATACCACATTTTGGGAATTTTCGTCCATGGGGGGGCGCTGTTTTTGGCCGACGCAATTGCTCCAAAACGGGTTTTTGGTAAATAATTCCATAATGCTTTTCCTTCACACCACTACCTTGTGATAGTGCGTTGCTGTTGTAGACACTTATTTTTCCAACTCATAATCGCTCATGTACAGCATAGCGCCACCTACTGACATGGGAAAAACCAAAAATTTTATTCTTCAAAAATCTATATCTCATCTTCTATTTACTCAATTGTCATCAATCTTCATACGCAAACTCTTCATAGCTCACCTGACATGTACGCCTAATTTTGTGCACTTTCGCCCCTGGGGGTGCTGGTTATGGCAGAAATGATATTGCAGCTTCTGATTTGTCAAACTTGGCAAGCAAACTCTTTACAAGACCCTTATTAGGGCGCTATTATTATTAGGGCCCGAGCACCGTACAGTGCAAGACCCTATTGTTGCCATGTGTCCATTTCTGTGCTTTGTTGCCATTGTGGGAGTAATGTCTCTTGCCGAGGAAGCTGTGGAAGGTATTTTGCGGGGACTCATGCCCCCGCCCCCCTTGGCCGCTGGCGCGAGGGCCCGTCGAGGCCGCTTGCGGCTTTAATTAGGGCCCGAGCCCTATAGGGCGAAGGCCCTATTGTTCTTGTAAGAGTTCACTATTATTAGGGCCCGAGCCCTATAGGGCGAAGGCCCTATTGTTCTTGTAAGAGTTCACTATTATTATTCTTCTTCTTTATTTTTCTCCGCTGTTGGGCCATTTTCGGGGCGCTTGCCATGGGCGAAAACGCGCGAAATTTGGCGCCACTTCCGAGAATTGCCACCGCTACTCAGACCCAAAAGCCCACACTTGGCCGGGGCTCAGGGCCTCTATAGCGCCCCCTAAGTCGTTGTGATTTTGGCCTCCCGCATTAAGGTGCCTGGTTGCCATATAGTTTGTAGTAGTGGCATGCCATTTGGTATGCATATGTATCTCACTAAGCCGGACAAAAATGTAATGCCAATGCATTAGCCACGCCCAACAGGAAGTGAGGTAATTTCACTTTTGTGTGAAATGCATGGCCACGAAGACGGCGCAACTCCTCCTAGACCGTTCATAGGAATGTCACCAAAATTGATACACATCATCTACAGACATGGCTGACAAAAGTTCCTAAATACCTTTCACGTAGGATAAACCGTTCAGAAGTTATACGTCAATCAATTTTCACTTCAAAATTTTACATGCTAAAAAATTCATAACAAATCTTCTAATTGCTCAACACTGCTCATACTTCACACGCTAATCACTCATTGGGCTTCTGACATGTTACCCAATTTCTGTGATATTTCGCCACTGGGGGCGCTATTTTTGGGCAAAAAATCCAATCTTTCCTCAAATTTGGTCAAACTTCACGGCCACCCTCTTACTACCTCCCATGTCATGTATACCACATTTTGGGAACTTTCGTCCATGGGGGGCGCTGTTTTTGGCCGACGCAATTTCTCCAAAACGGGTTTTTGGTAAATTATTCCATAATGCTTTTCCTTTACACCACTACCTTGTGATAGTGCGTTGCTGTTGTGGACACTTATTTTTCCATTTCATAATCACTCATGTACAGCATAGCGCCACCTACTGACATGGGAAAAACCAAAAAATTTATTCTTCAAAAATCTATATCTCATCTTCTGTTTACTCAATTGTCATCAAACTTCATACGCAAACTCTTCATAGCTCACCTGACATGTACGCCAAATTTTGTGCACTTTCACCCCTGGGGGTGCGGGTTATGGCAGAAATGATATTGCAGCTTCTGATTTGTCAAACTTGGCAAGCAAACTCTTTAAAAGACCCTTTTTGGGGCGCTTGCCATGGTCGACATCACACGAAATTTGGCTCCTTTTTCTTAGACTCCCACCGCTACTAAGAACCAGAAGCCCAGATCCAGGCGGGCCTCAGGGCCTCTATAGCGCCCCCTAACTCATTGTGATTTTGGCCTCCCGCATTAAGGTGCCTGGTTGCCATGTAGTTTGGAGTAGTGGCATGCCATTTGGTATGCATATGTATCTCACTAAGCCGGACAAAAATGTAATGCCAATACATTAGCCACGCCCAACAGGAAGTAAGGTAATTTCACTTTTGTGCGAAATGCATGGCCATGAAAACGGCGCAACTCCTCCTAGACCGTTCATAGGAATGTCACCAAAATGGATACACATCATCTACAGACATGGCTGACAAAAGTTCCTAAATACGTTTCACGTAGAATAAACCGTTCAGAAGTTATACGTCAATCAATTTTCAATGCAAAATTTTACATGCTTAAAAATTCATAACATATCGTCAAATTGCTCAAAACTGCTCATACTTCACACGCAAATCACTCATTGGGCATCTGACATGTTACCCAATTTCTGTGATATTTCGCCACTGGGGGCGCTATTTTTGGGCAAAAAATCCAATCTTTCCTCAAATTTGGTCAAACTTCACGGCCACCCTCTTACTACCTCCCATGTCATGTACACCTCATTTTGGGAATTTTCGTCCATGGGGGGCGCTGTTTTTGGCCAACGCAATTGCTCCAAAACAGGTTTTTGGTAAATAATTCCATAATGCTTCTCCTTCACACCACTAACTTGTGATAGTACGTTGCTGTTGTAGACACTTATTTTTCCAACTCATAATCGCTCATGTGCAGCATAGCGCCACCTACTGACATGGGAGAAACCAAAAAATTTATTCTTCAAAAATCAATATCTCATCTTCTATTTTCTGAATCTTGATCAAACTTGATACACACACTCTTAACAGGTCACCTGACATATGTGCCAAATTTTGTGACCTTTTGCCACTGGGGGCGCTGTTTTCAGGCAACAATTTATATCTCGGCTTCTGATTGGTCAAACTTGATCAAACTTTACAAAACAACTCTTCATAGGTCCCTTGACATGTATACCAAATTTGGTGAACTTTCACCACTGGGGGCGCTCATTGCGCTGTAGCAGTTGCAGGAGAGGTGTTTACAATCATGAGGCACCAGGAGTATGTTGTTTTGGTTGCCTTAAACACACATGACTTGTGGACCACTGGGGGCGCTCATTGCACTGTAGCAGTTGCAGGAGAGGTGTTTACAATCATGAGGCACCAGGAGTATGTTGTTTTGGTTGCCTTAAACACACATGACTTGTGGGGAATGGGTAGGCAGTCGGGAGCAAGTGTTGTAGCGTTACATACAGACTAATAGATGTCTAACAGAAGACAATCCTATGTAGCTATAGCTTGGTGACTGATGAGGTAAATACATTAATTTGGTTGGGAAGCCATGGCATAAAATGTTCTGTCCATGACAACATCTCAGCGCACCGTGTACTCTGTGTCCAATTCTGTGCTTTGTCACCATTGTGGGAGTAATGTCTCTTGCCAAAGAAGCTGTGGAAGGTATTTCGCGGGGACGCATGCCCCCGCCCCCCTTGGCCGCTGGCGCGAGGGCCCGTCGAGGCCGCTTGCGGCTTTAATTAGGGCCCGAGCCCTATGGGCGAAGGCCCTATTGTTCTTGTAAGAGTTCACTATTATTATTCTTCCGTCTTCTTCTTCTTCTTCTTCTTCTTCTTCTTCTTCCGTCTTCTTCTTCTTCCGTCTTCTTCTTCTTCTTTATTTTTCTCCGCTGTTGGGCCATTTTCGGGGCACTTGCCATGGGCGAAAACGCACGAAATTTGGCACCAGTTCCGAGAATTGCCACCGCTACTCAGAACCAGAAGCCCAAACTTGGCCGGGCCTCAGGGCCTCTATAGCGCCCCCTAAGTCGTTGTGATTTTGGCCTCCCGCATTAAGGTGCCTGCGTGCCATGTAGTTTGTAGTAGTGGCATGCCATTTGGTACGCATATGTATCTCACTAAGCCGGACAAAAATGTAATGCCAATGCATTAGCCACGCCCAACAGGAAGTGAGGTAATTTCACTTTTGTGCGAAATGCATGGCCACGAAGACGGCGCAACTCCTCCTAGACCGTTCATAGGAATGTCACCAAAATTGATACACATCATCTACAGACATGGCTGACAAAAGTTACTAAATACGTTTCACGTAGGATTAACCGTTCAGAAGTTATACGTCAATCAATTTTCGATGCAGAATTTTACATGCTTAAAAATTCATAACAAATCTTCTGATTGCTCAAAACTGCTCATACTTCACACGCAAATCACTCATTGGGCTTCTGACATGTTACCCAATTTCTGTGATATTTCGCCACTGGGGGCGCTATTTTTGGGCAAAAATTCCAATCTTTCCTCAAATTTGGTCAAACTTCACGGCCACCCTCTTTCTACCTCCCATGTCATGTATACCACATTTTGGTAATTTTCGTCCATGGGGGGCACTGTTTTTGGCCGACGCAGTTGCTCCAAAACGGGTTTTTGGTTAATAATTCCATAATGCTTTTCCTTCACACCACTACCTTGTGATAGTACGTTCCTGTTGTAGACTCTTATTTTTCCAACTCATAATCGCTCATGTACAGCATAGCGCCACCTACTGACATGGGAAAAACCAAAAAATTTATTCTTCAAAAATCTATATCTCATCTTCTATTTACTCAATTGTCATCAAACTTCATACGCAAACTCTTCATAGCTCACCTTACATGTACGCCAAATTTTGTGCACTTTTGCCACTGGGGGCGCTATTTTTGGGCAAAAAATCCAATCTTTCCTCAAATTTGGTCAAACTTCACGGCCACCCTCTTACTACCTCCCATGTCATGTATACCACATTATGGGAATTTTCGTCCATGGGGGGCGCTGTTTTTGGCCGACGCAATTGCTCCAAAACGGGTTTTTGGTAAATAATTCCATTATGCTTTTCCTTCACACCACTACCTTGTGCTAGTACGTTGCTGTTGTAGACTCTTACTTTTCCAACTCATAATCGCTCATGTACAGCGTAGCGCCACCTTCTGACATGGGAAAACCCAAAAATTTATTCTTCAAAAATCTATATCTCATCTTCTATTTACTCAATTGTCATCAAACTTCATACCCAAACTCTTCATAGCTCGCCTGACATATATGCCAAATTTTGTGCACTTTCGCCCCTGGGGGTGCTGGTTATGGCAAAAATGATATTGCAGCTTCTGATTTGTCAAACTTGGCAAGCTAACTCTTTACAAGACCCTTATTGGGGCGCTTGCCATGGTCAACAACGCACGAAATTTGGCTCCTTCTTCTTAGACTGCCACCGCTACTGAGAACCAGAAGCCCAGATCCAGGCAGGCCTCAGGGCCTCTATAGCGCCCCCCCAGCACCGTGCAGTGCGAGACCCTATTGTTGCCATGTGTCCAATTCTGTGCTTTGTCGCCATTGTGGGAGTAATGTCTCTTGCCGAAGAAGCTGTGGAAGGTATTTCGCGGGGACGCATGCCACCGCCCCCCTTGGCCGCTGGCGCGAGGGCCCGTCGAGGCCGCTTGCGGCTTTAATTATTCTTCTTCTTTATTTTTCTCCGCTGTTGGGCCATTTTCGGGGCGCTTGCCATGGGCGAAAACGCGCGAAATTTGGCGCCACTTCCGAGAATTGCCACCGCTACTCAGAACCAAAAGCCCACACTTGGCCGGGGCTCAGGGCCTCTATAGCGCCCCCTAAGTCGTTGTGATTTTGGCCTCCCGCATTAAGGTGCCTGGTTGCCATATAGTTTGTAGTAGTGGCATGCCATTTGGTACGCTTATGTATCTCACTAAGCCGGACAAAAATGTAATGCCAATGCATTAGCCACGCCCCACAGGAAGTGAGGTAATTTCACTTTTGTGTGAAATGCATGGCCACGAAGACGGCGCAACTCCTCCTAGACCGTTCATAGGAATGTCACCAAAATTTATACACATCATCTACAGACATGGCTGACAAAAGTTACTAAATACGTTTCACGTTGCATTAACCGTTCAGAAGTTATACGTCAATCAATTTTCACTTCAAAATTTTACATGCTAAAAAATTCATAACAAATCTTCTAATTGCTCAACACTGCTCATACTTCACACGCTAATCACTCATTGGGCTTCTGACATGTTACCCAATTTCTGTGATATTTCGCCACTGGGGGCGCTATTTTGGGGCAAAAAATCCAATCTTTCCTCAAATTTGGTCAAACGTCACGGCCACCCTCTTACTACCTCCCATGTCATGTATACCACATTTTGGGAATTTTCGTCCATGGGGGGCGCTGTTTTTGGCCGACGCAATTTCTCCAAAACGTGTTTTTGGTAAATTATTCCATAATGCTTTTCCTTTACACCACTACCTTGTGATAGTGCGTTGCTGTTGTGGACACTTATTTTTCCATCTCATAATCACTCATGTACAGCATAGCGCCACCTACTGACATGGGAAAAACCAAAAAATTTATTCTTCAAAAATCTATATCTCATCTTCTGTTTACTCAATTGTCATCAAACTTCATACGCAAACTCTTCATAGCTCACCTGACATGTACGCCAAATTTTGTGCACTTTCGCCCCTGGGGGTGCGGGTTATGGCAGAAATGATATTGCAGCTTCTGATTTGTCAAACTTGGCAAGCAAACTCTTTACAAGACCCTTTTTGGGGCGCTTGCCATGGTCGACATCGCACGAAATTTGGCTCCTTTTTCTTAGACTCCCACCGCTACTGAGAACCAGAAGCCCAGATCCAGGCGGGCCTCAGGGCCTCTATAGCGCCCCCTAACTCATTGTGATTTTGGCCTCCCGCATTAAGGTGCCTGGTTGTCATGTAGTTTGTAGTAGTGGCATACCATTTGGTACGCATATGTATCTCACTAAGCCGGACAAAAATGTAATGCCAATGCATTAGCCACGCCCAACAGGAAGTAAGGTAATTTCACTTTTGTGCGAAATGCATGGCCACGAAAACGGCGCAACTCCTCCTAGACCGTTCATAGGAATGTCACCAAAATTGATACACATCATCTACAGACATGGCTGACAAAAGTTCCTAAATACGTTTCACATAGAATAAACCGTTCAGAAGTTATACGTCAATCAATTTTCAATGCAAAATTTTACATGCTTAAAAATTCATAACATATCTTCAAATTGCTCAAAACTGCTCATACTTCACACGCAAATCACTCATTGGGCATCTGACATGTTACCCAATTTCTGTGATATTTCGCCACTGGGGGCGCTATTTTTGGGCAAAAAATCCAATCTTTCCTCAAATTTGGTCAAACTTCACGGCCACCCTCTTACTACCTCCCATGTCATGTACACCTCATTTTGGGAATTTTCGTCCATGGGGGGCGCTGTTTTTGGCCAACGCAATTGCTCCAAAACAGGTTTTTGGTAAATAATTCCATAATGCTTCTCCTTCACACCACTACCTTGTGATAGTACGTTCCTGTTGTAGACACTTATTTTTCCAACTCATAATCGCTCATGTGCAGCATAGCGCCACCTACTGACATGGGAGAAACCAAAAATTTATTCTTCAAAAATCAATATCTCATCTTCTATTTTCTCAATCTTGATCAAACTTGATACGCACACTCCTAACAGGTCACCTGACATATGTGCCAAATTTTGTGAACTTTTGCCACTGGGGGCGCTGTTTTCAGGCAACAATTTATATCTCGGCTTCTGATTGGTCAAACTTGATCAAACTTTACAAAACAACTCTTCATAGGTCCCTTGACATGTATACCAAATTTGGTGAACTTTCACCACTGGGGGCGCTCATTGCGCTGTAGCAGTTGCAGGAGAGGTGTTTACAATCATGAGGCACCAGGAGTATGTTGTTTTGGTTGCCTTAAACACACATGACTTGTGGACCACTGGGGGCGCTCATTGCACTGTAGCAGTTGCAGGAGAGGTGTTTACAATCATGAGGCACCAGGAGTATGTTGTTTTGGTTGCCTTAAACACACATGACTTGTGGGGAATGGGTGGGCAGTCGGGAGCAAGTGTTGTAGCATAGCACCACCTACTGACATGGGAGAAACCAAAAAATTTATTCTTCAAAAATCAATATCTCATCTTCTATTTTCTCAATCTTGATCAAACTTGATACGCACACTCTTAACAGGTCACCTGACATATGTGCCAAATTTTGTGAACTTTTGCCACTGGGGGCGCTGTTTTCAGGCAACAATTTATATCTCGGCTTCTGATTGGTCAAACTTGATCAAACTTTACAAAACAACTCTTCATAGGTCCCTTGACATGTATACCAAATTTGGTGCACTTTCACCACTGGGGGCGCTCATTGCGCTGTAGCAGTTGCAGGAGAGGTGTTTACAATCATGAGGCACCAGGAGTATGTTGTTTTGGTTGCCTTAAACACACATGACTTGTGGACCACTGGGGGCGCTCATTGCACTGTAGCAGTTGCAGGAGAGGTGTTTACAATCATGAGGCACCAGGAGTATGTTGTTTTGGTTGCCTTTAACACACATGACTTGTGGGGAATGGGTAGGCAGTCGGGAGCAAGTGTTGTAGCGTTACATACAGACTAATAGATGTCTAACAGAAGACCATCCTATGTATCTATAGCTTGGTGACTGATGAGGTAAATACATTAATTTGGTTGGGAAGCCATGGCATAAAATGTTCTGTCCATGACAACATCTCAGTGCACCGTGTACTCTGTGTCCAATTCTGTGCTTTGTCACCATTGTGGGAGTAATGTCTCTTGCCAAAGAAGCTGTGGAAGGTATTTCGCGGGGACGCATGCCCCCGCCCCCCTTGGCCGCTGGCGCGAGGGCCCGTCGAGGCCGCTTGCGGCTTTAATTATTCTTCCGCCTTCTTCTTCTTCTTCTTCTTTATTTTTCTCCGCTGTTGGGCCATTTTCGGGGCGCTTGCCATGGGCGAAAACGCACGAAATTTGGCACCAGTTCCGAGAATTGCCACCGCTACTCAGAACCAAAAGCCCAAACTTGGCCGGGGCTCAGGGCCTCTATAGCGCCCCCTAAGTCGTTGTGATTTTGGCCTCCCGCATTAAGGTGCCTGGTTGCCATATAGTTTGTAGTACTGGCATGCCATTTGGTAGGCATATGTATCTCACTAAGCCAGACAAAAATGTAATGCCAATGCATTAGCCACGCCCAACAGGAAGTGAGGTAATTTCACTTTTGTGCGAAATGCATGGCCACGAAGAGGGCGCAACTCCTCCTAGACCGTTCATAGGAATGTCACCAAAATTGATAGACATCATCTACAGACATGGCTGACAAAAGTTACTAAATACGTTTCACGTAGGATAAACCGTTCAGAAGTTATATGTCAATCAATTTTCACTTCAAAATTTTACATGCTAAAAAATTCATAACAAATCTTCTAATTGCTCAAAACTGCTCATACTTCACACGCTAATCACTCATTGGGCTTCTGACATGTTACCCAATTTCTGTGATATTTCGCCACTGGGGGGCGCTATTTTTGGGCAAAAAATCCAATCTTTCCTCAAATTTGGTCACACTTCACGGCCACCCTCTTACTACCTCCCATGTCATGTATACCACGTTTTGGGAATTTTCGTCCATGGGGGGCGCTGTTTTTTCCCGACGCAATTTCTCCAAAATGGGTTTTTTTTTAATAATTCCATAATGCTTTTCCTTCACACCACTACCTTGTGATAGTACGTTGCTGTTGTGGACACTTATTTTTCCAACTCATAATCGCTCATGTACAGCATAGCGCCACCTACTGACATGGGAAAAACCAAAAAATTTATTCTTCAAAAATCTATATCTCATCTTCTATTTACTCAGTTTTCATGACACTTCATACGCAAACTCTTCATAGCTCACCTGACATATACGCCAAATTTTGTGCACTTTCGCCCCTGGGGGTGCTGGTTATGGCAGAAATTATATTGCAGCTTCTGATTTGTCAACCTTGGCAAGCAAACTCTTTACAAGACCCTTATTGGGGCGCTTGCCATGGTCGACAATGCTCGAAATTTGGCTCCTTTTTCTTAGACTGCCACCGCTACTGAGAACCGGAAGCCCAGATCCAGGCGGGCCACAGGGCCTCTATAGCGCCCCCTAACGTGTTGTGATTTTTGCCTCTCACATTAAGGTGCCTGGTTGCCATGTAGTCTGTAGTAGTGGCATGCCCTTTGGTACGCATATGTATCTCACCAGGCCGGACAAAAATGTAATGCCAATGCATTAGCCACGCCCTACAGGAAGTGAGGAAATTTCACTTTTGTGCGAAATGCATGGCCACGAAGACGGCGCAACTCCTCCTAGACCGTTCATAGGAACGTCACCAAAATTGATAGACATCATCTACAGACATGGCTGACAAAAGTTGCTAAATAGGTTTCACGTAGGGTAAACCGTTCAGAAGTTGTACGTCAATCATTTTTCAATGCAGATTTTTACATGCTTAAAAATTCATAACAAATCTTCTAATTGCTCAACACTGCTCATACTTCACACGCAAATCACTCATTGGGCTTCTGACATGTGACCCAATTTCTGTGATGTTTCGCCACTGGGGGCGCTATTTTTGGGCAAAAAATCCAATCTTTCCTCAAATTTGATCAAACTTCACGGCCACCCTCTTACTACCTCCCATGTCATGTATACCACATTTTGGGAACTTTCGTCCATGGGAGGCGCTGTTTTTGGCCAACGCAATTTCTCCAAAATGGGTTTTTGGTAAATATTTCCATATTGCTTTTCCTTCACACCACTACCTTGTGGAAGTACGTTGCTGTTGTAGTCACTTATTTTTCCATCTCATAATCGCTCATGTACAGCATAGCGCCACCTACTGACATGGGAAAAACCAAAAAATTAATTCTTCAAAAATCTATATCTCATCTTCTATTTACTCAATTGTCATCAAACTTCATAGGCAAACTCTTCATAGCTCACCTGACATGTACGCCAAAATTTGTGCACTTTCGCCCCTGGGGGTGCTGGTTATGGCAGAAATGATATTGCAGCTTCTGATTTGTCAAACTTGGCAAGCAAACTCTTTACAAGACCCTTATTGGGGCGCTTGCCATGGTCGACTATGCACGAAATTTGGCTCCTTTTTCTTAGACTGCCACCGCTACTGAGAACCAGAAGCCCAGATCCAGGCGGGCCTCAGGGCCTCTATAGCGCCCCCTAACTCATTGTGATTTTGGCCTCCCGCATTAAGGTGCCTGGTTGCCATGTAGTTTGTAGTAGTGGCATGCCATTTGGTACGCATATGTATCTCACTAAGCCGGACAAAAATGTAATGCCAATTCATTAGCCACGCCCAACAGGAAGTGAGGTAATTTCACTTTTGTGCGAAATGCATGGCCACAAAGACGGCGCAACTCCTCCTAGACCGTTCATAGGAATGTCACCAAAATTGAAGGACATCATCTACAGACATGGCTGACAAAAGTTACTAAATACGTTTCACGTTGCGTAAACCGTTCAGAAGTTATACGTCAATCAATTTTCAATGCAAAATTTTACATGCTTAAAAATTCATAACAAATCTTCTAATTGCTCAAAACTGCTCATACTTCACACGCAAATCAATCACTGGGCTTCTGACATGTTACCCAATTTCTGTGATATTTCGCCACTGGGGGCACTATTTTTGGGCTAAAATTCCAATCTTTCCTCAAACTTGGTCAAACTTCACGGCCACCCTCTTCCTACCACCCATGTCATGTATACCACATTTTGGGTATTTTCGTCCATGGGGGGCGCTGTTCTTGGCCGACGCAATTGCTCCAACACGGGTTTTTGGTAAATAATTCCATAATGCTTTTCCTTCACACCACTACCTTGTGATAAGGCGTTGCTGTTGTAGACACTTATTTCTCCAACTCATAATCGCTCATGTACAGCATAGCGCCACCTACTGACATGGGAAAAACCAAAAAATTTATTCTTCAAAAATCTATATCTCATCTTCTATTTACTCAATTGTCATCAAACTTCATACGCAAACTCTTCATAGCTCACCTGACATGTATGCCAAATTTTGTGCACTTTCACCCCTGGGGGTGCTGGTTATGGCAGAAATGATATTGCAGCTTCTGCTTTGTCAAACTTGGCAAACAAACTCTTTACAAGACCCTTATTGGGGCGCTTGCCATGGTCGACAACGCACGAAATTTGGCTCCTTTTTCTTAGACTGCCACCGCTACTGAGAACCAGAAGCCCAGATCCAGGCGGGCCTCAGGGCCTCTATAGCGCCCCCCGAGCACCGTCCAGTGCGAGACCCTATTGTTGCCATGTGTCCAATTCTGTGCTTTGTCGCCATTGTGGGAGTAATGTCTCTTGCCGAAGAAGCTGTGGAAGGTATTTCGCGGGGACGCATGCCCCCGCCCCCCTTGGCCGCTGGCGCGAGGGCCCGTCGAGGCCGCTTGCGGCTTTAATTAGGGCCCGAGCCCTATAGGGCGAAGGCCCTATTGTTCTTGTAAGAGTTCACTATTATTAGGGCCCGAGCCCTATGGGCGAAGGCCCTATTGTTCTTGTAAGAGTTCACTATTATTAGGGCCCGAGCCCTATGGGCGAAGGCCCTATTGTTCTTGTAAGAGTTCACTATTATTATTCTTCCGTCTTCTTTATTTTTCTCCGCTGTTGGGCCATTTTCGGGGCGCTTGCCATGGGCGAAAACGCACGAAATTTGGCGCCAGTTCCGAGAATTGCCACCGCTACTCAGAACCAAAAGCCCAAACTTGGCCGGGCCTCAGGGCCTCTATAGCGCCCCCTAAGTCGTTGTGATTTTGGTCTCCCGCATTAAGGTGCCTGGTTGCCATGTAGTTTGTAGTAGTGGCATGCCATTTGGTACGCATATGTATCTCACTAAGCCGGACAAAAATGTAATGCCAATGCATTAGCCACGCCCAACAGGAAGTGAGGTAATTTCACTTTTGTGCGAAATGCATGGCCACGAAGACGGCGCAACTCCTCCTAGACCGTTCATAGGAATGTCACCAAAATTGATAGACATCATCTACAGACATGGCTGACAAAAGTTACTAAATACGTTTCAGGTAGCATAAACCGTTCAGAAGTTATACGTCAATCAATTGTCGATGCAAAATTTTACATGCTTAAAAATTCATAACAAATCTTCTAGTTGCTCAAAACTGCTCATACTTGACACGCACATCACTCATTGGGCTTCTGACATGTTACCCAATTTCTGTGATATTTCGCCACTGGGGGCGAAATTTTTGGGCGAAAAATCCAATCTTTCCTCAAATTTGGTCAAACTTCACGGCCACCCTCTTACTACCTCCCATGTCATGTATACCACATTTTGGGTATTTTCGTCCATGGGGGGCGCTGTTTTTGGCCGACGCAATTGCTCCAAAACGGGTTTTTGGTAAATTATTCCATAATGCTTTCCCTTCACACCACTACCTTGTGATAGTACGTTGCTGTTGTAGACACTTATTTTTCCAACTCATAATCGCTCATGTACAGCATAGCGCCACCTACTGACATGGGAAATACCAAAAAATTTATTCTTCAAAAATCTATATCTCATCTTCTATTTACTCAATTGTCATCAAACTTCATACGCAAACTCTTCATAGCTCACCTGACATATACGCCAAATTTTGTGCACTTTCGCCCCTGGGGGTGCTGGTTATGGCAAAAATGATATTGCAGCTTCTGATTTGTCAAACATGGCAAGCAAACTCTTTTCAAGACCCTTTTTGGGGCGCTTGCCATGGTCGACAACGCACGAAATTTGGCTCGTTTTTCTTAGACTGCCACCGCTACTGAGAACCAGATGCCCAGATCCAGGCGGGCCTCAGGGCCTCCATAGCGCCCCCTAAGTCGTTGTGATTTTGGCCTCCCGCATAAAGGTGCCTCGTTGCCATGTAGTTTGTAGTAGTGGCATGCCATTTGGGACGCTTATGTATCTCACTAAGCCGGACAAAAATGTAATGCCAATGCATTAGCCACGCCCAACAGGAAGTGAGGTAATTTCACTTTTGTGCGAAATGCATGGCCACGAAGACGGCGCATCTCCTCCTAGGCCGTTCATAGGAATGTCACCAAAATTGATACACATCATCTACAGACATGGCTGACAAAAGTTCCTAAATACGTTTCACGTAGGATAAGCCGTTCAGAAGTTATACGTCAATCAATTTTCAATGCAAAATTTTACATGCTTAAAAATTCATAACAAATCTTCTAATTGCTCACAACTGCTCATACTTCACACGCAAATCACTCATTGGGCTTCTGACATGCTACCCAAATTCTGTGATATTTCGCCACTGGGGGCGCAATTTTTGGGCAAAAAATCCAATCTTTCCTCAAATTTGGTCAAACTTCACGGCCACCCTCTTACTACCTCCCATGTCATGTATACCACATTTTGGGAATTTTCGTCCATGGGGGGCGCTGTTTTTGGCCGACGCAATTGCTCCAAAACGGGTTTTTGGTAAATAATTCCATAATGCTTTTCCTTCACACCACTACCTTGTGATAGTACGTTGCTGTTGTAGACACTTATTTTTCCAACTCATAATCGCTCATGTACAGCATAGCGCCACCTACTGACATGGGAAAAACCAAAACATTTTTTCTTCAAAAATCAATATCTCATCTTCTATTTACTCAATCTTGATCAAACTTGATACACACACTCGTAACAGGTCACCTGACATATCTCCCAAATTTTGTAAACTTTTGCCACTGGGGGCGCTGTGTTCAGGCAACAATTTATATCTCGGCTTCTGATTGGTCAAACTTGATCAAACTTGACACAACAACTCTTCATAGGTCCCTTGACATGTATACCAAATTTGGTGAACTTTCACCACTGGGGGCGCTCATTGCGCTGTATCAGTTGCAGGAGAGGTGTTTACAATCATGAGGCACCAGGAGTATGTTGTTTTGGTTGCCTTAAACACACATGACTTGTGGGGAATGGGTAGGCAGTCGGGAGCAAGTGTTGTAGCGTTACCTACAGACTAATAGATGTCTAACAGAAGACAATCCTATGTAGCTATAGCTTGGTGACTGATGAGGTAAATACAGTAATTTGGTTGGGAAGCCATGGCATAAAATTTTCTGTCCATGACAACATCTCAGCGCACCGTGTACTCTGTGTCCGATTCTGTGCTTTGTCGCCATTGTGGGAGTAATGTCTCTTGCCGAAGAAGCTGTGGAAGGTATTTCGCAGGGACGCATGCCCCCGCCCCCCTTGGCCGCTGGCGCGAGGGCCCGTCGAGGCCGCTTGCGGCTTTAATTATTCTTCCGTCTTCTTCTTCTTCCGTCTTCTTCTTCTTCTTTATTTTTCTCCGCTGTTGGGCCATTTTCGGGGCGCTTGCCATGGGCGAAAACGCACGAAATTTGGCACCAGTTCCGAGAATTGCCACCGCTACTCAGAACCAGAAGCCCAAACTTGGCCGGGGCTCAGGGCCTCTATAGCGCCCCCTAAGTCGTTGTGATTTTGGCCTCCCGCATTAAGGTGCCTGGTTGCCATGTAGTTTGTAGTAGTGGCATGCAATTTGGTACGCATATGTATCTCACTAAGCCGGACATAAATGTAATGCCAATGCATTAGCCACGCCCAACAGGAAGTGAGGTAATTTCACTTTTGTGCGAAATGCATGGCCACGAAGACGGCGCAACTCCTCCTAGACCGTTCATAGGAATGTCACCAAAATTGATACACATCATCTACACACATGGCTGACAAAAGTTACTAAATACGTTTCACGTAGGATAAACCGTTCAGACGTTATACGTCAATCAATTTTCAATGCAAAATTTTACATGCTTAAAAATTCATAACAAATCTTCTGATTGCTCAAAACTGCTCATACTTCACACGCAAATCACTCATTGGGCTTTTGACATGTTACCCAATTTCTGTGATATTTCGCCACTGGGGGCGCTATTTTTGGGCAAAAATTCCAATATTTCCTCAAATTTGGTCAAACTTCACGGCCACCCTCTTACTACCTCCCATGTCATGTATACCACGTTTTGGTGATTTTCGTCCATGGGGGGTGCTGTTTTTGGCCGACGCAACTGCTCCAAAACGGGGTTTTGGTAAATAATTCCATCATGCTTTTCCTTCACACCACTACCTTGTGATAGGACGTTGCTGTTGTAGACACTTATTTTTCCAACTCATAATCGCTCATGTACAGCATAGCGCCACCTACTGACATGGGAAAAACCAAAAAATTTATTCTTCAAAAATCTATATCTCATCTTCTATTTACTCAATTGTCATCAAACTTCATACGCAAACTCTTCATAGCTCACCTGACGTCTACGCCAAATTTTGTGCACTTTCGCCACTGGGGGTGCTGGTTATGGCAAAAATGATATTGCAGCTTCTGATTTGTCAAACTTGCCAAGCAAACTCTTTACAAGACCCTTATTGGGGCGCTTGCCATGGTCGACAACGCACGAAATTTGGCTCCTTTTTCTTAGACTGCCACCGCTACTGAGAACCAGAAGCCCAGATCCAGGCGGGCCTCAGGGCCTCTATAGCGCCCCCTAAGTCGTTGTGATTTTGGCCTCCCGCATTAAGGTGCCTGGTTGCCATGTAGTTTGTAGTAGTGGCATGCCATTTGGTACGCATATATATCTCACTAAGCCGGACAAAATTGTTATGCCAATGCATTAGCCACGCCCAACAGGAGGTGAGGTAATTTCACTTTTGTGCGAAATGCATGGCCACGAAGACGGCGCAACTCCTCCTAGACCGTTCATAGGAATGTCACCAAAATTGATACACATCATCTACAGACATGGCTGACAAAAGTTACTAAATAGGTTTCACGTAGCATAAACCGTTCAGAAGTTATACGTCAATCAATTTTCAATGCAACATTTTACATGCTTAAAAATTCATAACAAATCTTCTACTTGCTCAAAACTGCTCATACTTCACAGGCAGATCACTCATTGCGCTTCTGACATGTTACCCACTTTCTGTGATATTTCGCCACTGGGGGCGCTATTTTTGGGCAAAAATTCCAGTCTTTCCTCAAATTTGGTCAAACTTCACGGCCACCCTCTTACTACCTCCCATGTCATGTATACCACATTTTGGGAATTTTCGTCCATGGGGGGCGCTGTTTTTGGCCGACGCAATTGCTCCAAAACGGGTTTTTGGTAAATAATTCCATAATGCTTTTCCTTCACACCACTACCTTGTGATAGTGCGTTGCTGTTGTAGACACTTATTTTTCCAACTCATAATCGCTCATGTACAGCATAGCGCCACCTACTGACATGGGAAAAACCAAAAATGTTATTCTTCAAAAATCTATATCTCATCTTCTATTTACTCAATTGTCATCAAACTTCATACGCAAACTCTTCATAGCTCACCTGACATGTACGCCTAATTTTGTGCACTTTCGCCCCTGGGGGTGCTGGTTATGGCAGACATGATATTGCAGCTTCTGATTTGTCAAACTTGGCAAGCAAACTCTTTACAAGACCCTTATTAGGGCGCTATTATTATTAGGGCCCGAGCACCATACAGTGCTAGACCCTATTGTTGCCATGTGTCCAATTCTGTTCTTTGTCGCCATTGCGGGAGTAATGTCTCTTGCCGAAGAAGCTGTGGAAGGTATTTCGCGGGGACGCATGCCCCCGCCCCCCTTGGCCGCTGGCGCGAGGGCCCGTCGAGGCCGCTTGCGGCTTTAATTAGGGCCCGAGCCCTATGGGCGAAGGCCCTATTGTTCTTGTAAGAGTTCACTATTATTCTTCTTCTTCCGTCTTCTTCTTCTTCTTCTTCTTCTTCTTCTTCCGTCTTCTTCTTCTTCTTTATTTTTCTCCGCTGTTGGGCCATTTTCGGGGTGCTTGCCATGGGCGAAAACGCACGAAATTTGGCGCCACTTCCGAGAATTGCCACCGCTACTCAGAACCAGAAGCCCAAACTTGGCCGGGGCTCCGGGCCTCTATAGCGCCCCCTAAGTCGTTGTGATTTTGGCCTCCCGCATTAAGGTGCCTGGGTGCCATGTAGTTTGTAGTAGTGGCATGCCATTTGGTACGCATATGTATCTCACTTAGCCGCACAAAAATGTTATGCCAATGCTTTAGCCACGCCCAACAGGAAGTGAGGTAATTTCACTTTTGTGCGCAATGCATGGCCACGAAGACGGCGCAACTCCTCCTAGACCGTTCATGGGAATGTCACCAAAATTGAGACACATCATCTAGAGACATGGCTGACAAAAGTTACTAAATACGTTTCACGTAGGATAAACCGTTCAGAAGTTATACGTCAATCAATTTTCGATGCAAAATTGTACATGCTTAAAAATTCATAACAAATCTTCTGATTGCTCAAAACTGCTCATACTCCACACGCAAATCACTCATTGGGCTTCTGACATGTTAGCCAATTTCTGTGATATTTCGCCACTGGGGGCGCTATTTTTGGGCAAAAATTCCAATCTTTCCTCAAATTTGGTCAAACTTCACGGCCACCCTCTTACTACCTCCCATGTCATGTATACCACATTTTGGGAATTTTCGTCCATGTGGGGCGCTGTTTTTGGCCGACGCAATTGCTCCAAAACGGGTTTTTGGTAAATAATTCCATAATGCTTTTCCTTCACACCACTACCTTGTGATAGTACGTTGCTGTTGTTGTCACTTATTTTTCCAACTCATAATCGCTCATGTACAGCATAGCGCCACCTACTGACATGGGGAAAACCAAAAAATTTATTCTTCAAAAATCTATATCTCATCTTCTATTTACTCAATTGTCATCAAACTTCATAGGCAAACTCGACATAGCTCACCTGACATGTACGCCAAATTTTGTGCACTTTCGCCCCTGGGGGTGCTGGTTATGGCAGAAATGATATTGCAGCTTCTGATTTGTCAAACTTGGCAAGCAAACTCTTTACAAGACCCTTATTGGGGCGCTTGCCATGGTCGACAAGGCACGAAATTTGGCTCCTTTTTCTTAGACTGCCACCGGTACTGAGAACCTGAAGCCCAGATCCAAGCGGGCCTCAGGGCCTCTATAGCGCCCCCTAACTCGTTGTGATTTTGGCCTCCCGCATTAAGGTGCCTGGTTGCCATGTAGTTTGTAGTAGTGGCATGCCATTTGGTACGCATATGTATCTCACTAAGCCGGTCAAAAATGTAATGCCAATGCATTAGCCACGCCCAACAGGAAGTGAGGTAATTTCACTTTTGTGCGAAATGCATGGCCACGAAGACGGCGCAACTCCTCCTAGACCGTTCATAGGAATGTCACCAAAATTGATAGACATCATCTACAGACATGGCTGACAAAAGTTACTAAATACGTTTCACGTAGCATTAACAGTTCCGAAGTTATGTCAATCAATTTTCAATGCAAACTTTTACATGCTTAAAAATTCATTTCAAATCTTCTAATTGCTCAAAACTGCTCATACTTCACAAGCAAATCACTCATTGGGCTTCTGACATGTTACCCAATTTCTGTGATATTTCGCCACTGGGGGCGCTATTTTTGGGCAAAAAATCCAATCTTTCCTCTTTTCCTTCACACCACTACCTTGTGATAGTACGTTGCTGTTGTAGACACTTATTTTTCCATCTCATAATCGCTCATTTACAGCATAGCGCCACCTACTGACATGGGAAAAACCAAAATATTTATTCTTCAAAAATCTATATCTCATCTTCTATTTACTCAATTGTCATCAAACTTCATACGCTAACTCTTCATAGCTCACCTGACATATACGCCAAATTTTGTGCACTTTCGCCACTGGGGGCGCTATTTTTGGGCAAAAAATCCAATCTTTCCTAAAATTTGGTCAAACTTCACGACCACCCTCTTCCTACCTCCCCTGTCATGTATACCACATTTTGGGAATTTTCGTCCAGGGGGGGTGCTGTTTTTGGCCGACGCAATTGCTCCAAAACGGGTTTTTGGTTAATCCTTCCATAATGCTTTTCCTTCACAACACTACCTTGTGAAAGTACGTTGCTGTTGTAGACACTTATTTTTCCAACTCATAATCACTCATGTACAGCATAGCGCCACCTACTGACATGGGAAAAACCAGAAAATTTATTCTTCAAAAATCTATATCTCATCTTCTATTTACTCAATTGTCATCAAACTTCATACGCAAACTCTTCATAGCTCACCTGACGTATACGCCAAATTTTGTGCACTTTCGCCCCTGGGGGTGCTGGTTATGGCAAAAATGATATTGCAGCTTCTGATTTGTCAAACTTGGCAAGCAAACTCTTTACAAGACCTTTATTGGGGCGCTTGCCATGGTCGACAACGCACGAAATTTGGCTCCTTTTTCTTAGACT
This sequence comes from Neoarius graeffei, assembly GCF_027579695.1. Lineage (NCBI taxonomy): Eukaryota > Metazoa > Chordata > Actinopteri > Siluriformes > Ariidae > Neoarius > Neoarius graeffei. The sequence goes on along the minus strand of NC_083569.1, from coordinate 58,548,302 downwards.
GCCACCGGTACTGAGAACCAGAAGCCCAGATCCAGGCCGTCCTCAGGGCCTCTATAGCGCCCCCCGCGCACCGTTCAGTGCAAGACCCTATTGTTGCCATGTGTCCATTTCTGTGGTTTGTTGCCATTGTGGGAGTAATGTATCTTGCCGAAGAAGCTGTGGAAGGTATTTCGCGGGGACGCATGCCCCCGCCCACCTTGGCCGCTGGCGCGAGGGCCCGTCGAGGCCGCTTGCGGCTTTAATTAGGGCCCGAGCCCTATGGGCGAAGGCCCTATTGTTCTTGTAAGAGTTCACTATTATTATTCTTCCGTCTTCTTTATTTTTCTCCGCTGTTGGGCCATTTTCGGGGCACTTGCCATGGGCGAAAACGCACGAAATTTGGCGCCAGGTCCGAGAATTCCCACCGCTACTCAGAACCAAAAGCCCAAACTTGGCCGGGCCTCAGGGCCTCTATAGCGCCCCCTTAGTCGTTGTGATTTTGGTCTCCCGCATTAAGGTGCCTGGTTGCCATGTAGTTTGTAGTAGTGGCATGCCATTTGGGACGCTTATGTATCTCACTAAGCCGGACAAAAATGTAATGCCAATGCATTAGCCACGCCCAACAGGAAGTGAGGTAATTTCACTTTTGTGCGAAATGCATGGCCACGAAGACGGCGCAACTCCTCCTAGACCGTTCATAGGAATGTCACCAAAATTGATACACATCATCTATAGACATGGCTGACAAAAGTTACTAAATACGTTTCACGTAGGATAAACCGTTCAGAAGTTATACGTCAATCAATATTCGATGCAAAATTTTACATGCTTAAAAATTCATAACAAATCTTCTGATTGCTCAAAACTGCTCATACTTCACACGCAAATCACTCATTGGGCTTCTGACATGTTACCCAATTTCTGTGATATTTCGCCACTGGGGGCGCTATTTTTGGGCAAAAATTCCAATCTTTCCTCAAATTTGGTCAAACTTCACGGCCACCCTCTTACTACCTCCCATGTCATGTATTCCATGTTTTGGAAATTTTCGTCCATGGGGGGCGCTGTTTTTGGCCGACGCAATTGCTCCAAAACGGGTTTTTGGTAAATAATTCCATAATGCTTTTCCTTCACACCACTACCTTGTGATAGTACGTTGCTGTTGTAGACACTTATTTTTCCAACTCATAATCGCTCATGTGCAGCATAGCGCCACCTACTGACATGGGAGAAACCAAAAAATTTATTCTTCAAAAATCAATATCTCATCTTCTATTTTCTCAATCTTGATCAAACTTGATACGCACACTCTTAACAGGTCACCTGACATATGTGCCAAATTTTGTGAACTTTTGCCACTGGGGGCGCTGTTTTCAGGCAACAATTTATATCTCGGCTTCTGATTGGTCAAACTTGATCAAACTTTACAAAACAACTCTTCATAGGTCCCTTGACATGTATACCAAATTTGGTGAACTTTCACCACTGGGGGCGCTCATTGCGCTGTAGCAGTTGCAGGAGAGGTGTTTACAATCATGAGGCACCAGGAGTATGTTGTTTTGGTTGCCTTAAACACACATGACTTGTGGACCACTGGGGGCGCTCATTGCACTGTAGCAGTTGCAGGAGAGGTGTTTACAATCATGAGGCACCAGGAGTATGTTGTTTTGGTTGCCTTAAACACACATGACGTGTGGGGAATGGGTAGGCAGTCGGGAGCAGGTGTTGTAGCGTTACATACAGACTAATAGATGTCTAACAGAAGACAATCCTATGTAGCTATAGCTTGGTGACTGATGAGGTAAATACATTAATTTGGTTGGGAAGCCATGGCATAAAATGTTCTGTCCATGACAACATCTCAGCGCACCGTGTACTCTGTGTCCAATTCTGTGCTTTGTCACCATTGTGGGAGTAATGTCTCTTGCCAAAGAAGCTGTGGAAGGTATTTCGCGGGGACGCATGCCCCCGCCCCCCTTGGCCGCTGGCGCGAGGGCCCGTCGAGGCCGCTTGCGGCTTTAATTATTCTTCCGTCTTCTTCTTCTTCTTCTTCTTCTTCTTTATTTTTCTCCGCTGTTGGGCCATTTTCGGGGCGCTTGCCATGGGCGAAAACGCACGAAATTTGGCACCAGTTCCGAGAATTGCCACCGCTACTCAGAACCAAAAGCCCAAACTTGGCCAGGGCTCAGGGCCTCTATAGCGCCCCCTAAGTCGTTGTGATTTTGGCCTCCCGCATTAAGGTGCCTGGTTGCCATATAGTTTGTAGTAGTGGCATGCCATTTGGTATGCCTATGTATCTCACTAAGCCGGACAAAAATGTAATGCCAATGCATTAGCCCCGCCCAACAGGAAGTGAGGTAATTTCACTTTTGTGCGAAATGCATGGCCACGAACACGGCGCAACTCCTCCTAGACCGTTCATGGGAATGTCACCAAAATTGATACACATCATCTACAGACATGGCTGACAAAAGTTACTAAATAGGTTTCACGTAGGATAAACCGTTCAGAAGTTATACGTCAATCAATTTTCACTTCAAAATTTTACATGCTAAAAAATTCATAACAAATCTTCTACTTCTTCAATACTGCTCATACTTCACATGCTAATCACTCATTGGGCTTCTGACATGTTACCCAATTTCTGTGATATTTCGCCACTGGGGGCGTTATTTTTGGGCAAAAGATCCAATCTTTCCTCAAATTTGGTCAAACTTCACGGCCACCCTCTTACTACCTCCCATGTCATGTATACCGCATTTTGGGAATTTTCGTCCATGGGGGGCGCTGTTTTTGGCCGACGCAATTGCTCCAAAACGGGTTTTTGGTAAATAATTCCATAATGCTTTTCCTTCACACCACTACCTTGTGAAAGTGCCTTCCTGTTGTAGACACTTATTTTTCCAACTCATAATCGCTCATGTACAGCATAGCGCCACCTTCTGACATGGGAAAAACCAGAAAATTTATTCTTCAAAAATCTATATCTCATCTTCTATTTACTCAATTGTCATCAAACTTCATACGCAAACTCTTCATAGCTCACCTTACATGTACGCCAAATTTTGTGCACTTTCGCCCCTGGGGGTGCTGGTTATGGCGGAAATGATATTGCAGCTTCTGATTTGTCAAACTTGGCAAGCAAACTCTTTTCAAGACCCTTATTGGGGCGCTTGCCATGGTCGACAACGCACGAAATTTGGCTCCTTTTTCTTCGACAGCCACCGCTACTGAGAACCAAAAGCCCCGATCCAGGCGGGCCTCAGGGCCTCTATAGCGCCCCCTAACTCGTTGTGATTTTGGCCTCCCGCTTTAAGGTGCCTGGTTGCCATGTAGTTTGTAGTAGTGGCATGCCATTTGGTACGCATATGTATCTCACTAAGCCGGACAAAAATGTAATGCCAATGCATTAGCCACGCCCAACAGGAAGTGAGGTAATTTCACTTTTGTGCGAAATGCATGGCCACGAAGACGGCGCAACTCCTCCTAGACCGTTCATAGGAATGTCACCAAAATTGATACACATCATCTACAGAGATGGCTGACAAAAGTTACCAAATAAGTTTCACGTAGCGTTAACCGTTCAGAAGTTATACGTCAATCAATTTTCAATGCAAAATTTTTCATGCTTAAAAATTCATAATAAATCTTCTAATTGCTCAAAACTGCTCATACTTCACACGCAAATCACTCATTGGGCTTCTGACATGTTACCCAATTTCTGTGATATTTCGCCACTGGGGGCGCTATTTTTGGGCAAAAAATCCAATCTTTCCGCAAATTTGGTCAAACTTCACGGCCACCCTCTTACTACCTCCCATGTCATGTATACCACATTTTGGGAATTTTCGTCCATGGGGGGCGCTGTTTTTGGCCGACGCAATTGCTCCAAAACGGGTTTTTGGTAAATAATTCCATAATGCTTTTCCTTCAGACCACTACCTTGTGATAGTGCGTTGCTGTTGTAGACACTTATTTCTCCAACTCATAATCACTCATGTACAGCATAGCGCCACCTACTGACATGGGAAAAACCAAAAAATTTATTCTTCAAAAATCTATATCTCATCTTCTATTTACTCAATTGTCATCAAACTTCATATGCAAACTCTTCATAGAACACCTGACATATACGCCAAATTGTGTGCACTTTCGCCCCTGGGGGTGCTGGTTATGGCACAAATGATATTGCAGCTTCTGATTTGTCAAACTTGGCAAGCAAACTCTTTACGGTATTTCGCGGGGACGCATGCCCCCGCCCCCCCTGGCCGCTGGCGCGAGGGCCCGTCGAGGCCGCTTGCGGCTTTAATTATTCTTCCGTCTTCTTCTTCTTCTTTATTTTTCTCCGCTGTTGGGCCATTTTCGGGGCGCTTGCCATGGGCGAAAACGCACCAAATTTGGCACCAGTTCCGAGAATTGCCACCGCTACTCAGAACCAAAAGCCCAAACTTGGCCGGGGCTCAGGGCCTCTATAGCGCCCCCTTAGTCGTTGTGATTTTGGCCTCCCGCTTTAATGTGCTTGGGTGCCGTGTAGTTTGTAGTAGTGGCATGCCAATTGGTAAGCATATGTATCTCACTAAGCCGGACAAAAATGTAATGCCAATGCATTAGCCACGCCCAACAGGAAGTGAGGTAATTTCACTTTTGTGCGAAATGCATGGCCTCGAAGACGGCGCAACTCCTCCTAGACCGTTCATAGGAATGTCACCAAAGTTGATACACATCATCTACAGACATGGCTGACAAAAGTTACTAAATACGTTTCACGTAGGATAAACCGTTCAGAAGTTATACGTCAATCAATTTTCGATGCAAAATTTTACATGCTTAAACATTCATAACAAATCTTCTGATTGCTCAAAACTGCTCATACTTCACACGCAAATCACTCATTGGGCTTCTGACATGTTACCCAATTTCTGTGATATTTCGCCACTGGGGGCGCTATTTTTGGGCAAAAAATCCAATCTTTCCTCAAATTTGGTCAAACTTCACGGCCTCCCTCTTACTACCTCCCATGTCATGTATACCACATTTTGGGAATTTTCGTCCATGGGGGGCGCTGTTTTTGGCCGACGCAATTGCTCCTAAACGGGTTTTTGGTGAATAATTCCATAATGCTTTTCCTTCACACCACTACCTTGTGATAGTACGTTGCTGTTGTAGACACTTATTTTTCCAACTCGTAATCGCTCATGTACAGCATAGCGCCACCTACTGACATGGGAAAAACCAAAAAATTTATTCTTCAAAAATCTATATCTCATCTTCTATTTACTCAATTGTCATCAAACTTCATACGCAAACTCTTCATAGGTCACCTGACATATACGCCAAATTCTGTGCACTTTCGCCACTGGGGGCGCTATTTTTGGGCAAGAAATCCAATCTTTCCTCAAATTTGGTCAAACTTCACGGCCACCCTCTTACTACCTCCCATGTCATGTATACCACATTTTGGGAATTTTCGTCCATGGGGGGCGCTGTTTTTGGCCGAAGCAATTGCTCCAAAACGGGTTTTTGGTAAATAATTCCATAATGCTTTTCCTTCACTCCACTACCTTGTGATAGTACGCAAACTCTTCATAGCTCACCTGACACATACGCCAAATTTTGTGCACCTTCACCCCTGGGGGTGCTGGTTATGGCTAAAATGATATTGCAGCTTCTGATTTGTCACTCTTGGCAAGCAAACTCTTTACAAGACCCTTATTGGGGCGCTTGCCATGGTCGACAACGCACGAAATTTGTCTCCTTTTTCTTAGACTGCCTCCGCTACTGAGAACCAGAAGCCCAGATCCAGGTGGGCCTCAGGGCCTCCATAGCGCCCCCCGAGCACCGTAGAGTGCGAGACCCTATTGTTGCCATGTGTCCATTTCTGTGCTTTGTCGCCATTGTGGGAGTAATGTCTCTTGCTGAAGAAGCTGTGGAAGGTCTTTCGCGGGGACGCATGCCCCCGCCCCCCTTGGCCGCTGGCGCGAGGGCCCGTCGAGGCCGCTTGCGGCTTTAATTAGGGCCCGAGCCCTATAGGGCGAAGGCCCTATTGTTCTTGTAAGAGTTCACTATTATTATTCTTCTTCTTCCGTCTTCTTCTTCTTCTTCTTCTTCCTCTTCTTCTTCTTCTTCCGTCTTCTTCTTCTTCTTCTTCTTCTTTATTTTTCTCCGCTGTTGGGCCATTTTCGGGGCGCTTGCCATGGGCGAAAACGCACGAAATTTGGCACCAGTTCCGAGAATTGTCACCGCTACTCAGAACCAGAAGCCCAAACTTGGCCGGGGCTCAGGGCCTCTATAGCGCCCCCTAAGTCGTTGTGATTTTGGCCTCCCGCATTAAGGTGCCTGGGTGACTTGTAGTTTGTAGTAGTGGCATGCCATTTGGTACGCATATGTATCTCACTAAGCCGGACAAAAATGTAATGCCAATGCATTAGCCACGCCCAACAGGAAGTGAGGTAATTTCACTTTTGTGCGAAATGCATGGCCACGAATTCGGTGCAACTCCTCCTAGACCATTCATAGGAATGTCACCAAAATTGAGATACATCATCTACAGACATGGCTGACAAAAGTTACTAAATACGTTTCACGTAGGATAAACCGTTCCGAAGTTATACGTCAATCAATTTTCGATGCAAAATTTTACATGCTTAAAAATTCATAACAAATCTTCTGATTGCTCAAAACTGCTCATACTTCACACGCAAACCAATCATTGGGCTTCTGACATGTTACCCAATTTCTGTGATATTTCGCCACTGGGGGCGCTATTTTTGGGCAAAAATTCCAATCTTTTCTCAAATTTGGTCAAACTTGATGGCCACCCTCTTACTACCTCCCATGTCATGTATACAACGTTTTGGAAATTTTCGTCCATGGGGGGCGCTGTTTTTGGCCGACGCAATTGCTCCAAAACGGGTTTTTGGTAAATAATTCCATAATGCTTTTCCTTCACACCACTACCTTGTGATAGTGCGTTGCTGTTGTAGACACTTATTTTTCCAACTCATAATCGCTTATGTACAGCATAGCGCCACCTACTGACATGGGAAAAACCAAAAAATTTATTCTTCAAAAATCTATATCTCATCTTCTGTTTACTCAATTGTCATCAAACTTCATACGCAAACTCTTCATAGCTCACCTGACATGTACGCCAAACTTTGTGCACTTTCGCCACTGGGGGCGCTATTTTTGGGCAAAAAATCCAATCTTTCCTCAAATTTGGTCAAACTTCACGGCCACCCTCTTCCTGCCTCCCATGTCATTTATACCTCATTTTGGGAATTTTCGTCCATGGGGGGCGCTGTTTTTGGCCAACGCAATTGCTCCAAAACGGGTTTTTGGTAAATAATTCCGTAGTGCTTTTCCTTCACACAACTACCTTGTGAAAGTTCGTTGCTGTTGTTGACACTTATTTTTCCAACTCATAATCGCTCATGTACAGCATAGCGCCACCTACTGACATGGGAAAAACCAAAAAATTTATTCTTCAAAAATCTATATCTCATCTTCTATTTACTCAATTGTCATCAAACTTCATACGCAAACTCTTCATAGCTCACCTGACATATACGCCAAATTTTGTGCACTTTCGCCCCTGGGGGTGCTGGTTATGGCAAAAAAGATATTGCAGCTTCTGATTTGTCAAACTTGGCAAGCAAACTCTTTACAAGACCCTTATTGGGGCGCTTGCCTTGGTCGACAACGCAAGAAATTTGGCTCCTTTTTCTTAGACTGCCACCGCTACTGAGACCCAGAAGCCCAGATCCAGGCCGGCCTCAGGGCCTCTATAGCGCCCCCCGAGCACCGTTCAGTGCGAGACCCTATTGTTGCCATGTGTCCATTTCTGTGGTTTGTCGCCATTGTGGGAGTAAGTCTCTTGCCGAAGAGGCTGTGGAAGGTATTTCGCGGGGACGCATGCCCCCGCCCCCCTTGGCCGCTGGCGCGAGGGCCCGTCGAGGCCGCTTGCGGCTTTAATTAGGGCCCGAGCCGTATAGGGCGAAGGCCCTATTGTTCTTGTAAGAGTTCACTATTATTAGGGCCCGAGCCCTATAGGGCGAAGGCCCTATTGTTCTTGTAAGAGTTCACTATTATTATTCTTCTTCTTTATTTTTCTCCGCTGTTGGGCCATTTTCGGGGCGCTTGCCATGGGCGAAAACGCGCGAAATTTGGCGCCACTTCCGAGAATTGCCACCGCTACTCAGAACCAAAAGCCCACACTTGGCCGGGGCTCAGGGCCTCTATAGCGCCCCCTAAGTCGTTGTGATTTTGGCCTCCCGCATTAAGGTGCCTGGTTGCCATATAGTTTGTAGTAGTGGCATGCCATTTGGTAAGCATATGTATCTCACTAAGCCGGACAAAAATGTAATGCCAATGCATTAGCCACGCCCAACAGGAAGTGAGGTAATTTCACTTTTGTGTGAAATGCATGGCCACGAAGACGGCGCAACTCCTCCTAGACCGTTCATAGGAATGTCACCAAAATTGATACACATCATCTACAGACATGGCTGACAAAAGTTACTAAATACGTTTCACGTAGGATAAACCGTTCAGAAGTTATACGTCAATCAATTGTCACTTCAAAATTTTACATGCTAAAAAATTCATAACAAATCTTCTAATTGCTCAACACTGCTCATACTTCACACGCTAATCAGTCATTGGGCTTCTGACATGTTACCCAATTTCTGTGATATTTCGCCACTGGGGGCGCTATTTTTGGGCAAAAAATCCAATCTTTCCTCAAATTTGGTCAAACTTCACGGCCACCCTCTTACTACCTCCCATGTCATGTATACCACATTTTGGGAATTTTCGTCCATGGGGGGCGCTGTTTTTGGCCGACGCAATTTCTCCAAAACGGGTTTTTGGTAAATTATTCCATAATGCTTTTCCTTTACACCACTACCTTGTGATAGTGCGTTGCTGTTGTGGACACTTATTTTTCCATCTCATAATCACTCATGTACAGCACAGCGCCACCTACTGACATGGGAAAAACCAAAAAATTTATTCTTCAAAACTCTATATCTCATCTTCTGTTTACTCAATTGTCATCAAACTTCATACGCAAACTCTTCATAGCTCACCTGACATGTACGCCAAATTTTGTGCACTTTCGCCCCTGGGGGTGCGGGTTATGGCAGAAATGATATTGCAGCTTCTGATTTGTCAAAATTGGCAAGCAAACTCTTTACAAGACCCTTTTTGGGGCGCTTGCCATGGTCGACATCGCACGAAATTTGGCTCCTTTTTCTTAGACTGCCACCGCTACTGAGAACCAGAAGCCCAGATCCAGGCGGGCCTCAGGGCCTCTATAGCGCCCCCTAACTCATTGTGATTTTGGCCTCCCGCATTAAGGTGCCTGGTTGCCATGTAGTTTGTAGTAGTGGCATGCCATTTGGTACGCATATGTATCTCACTAAGCCGGACAAAAATGTAATGCCAATCCATTAGCCACGCCCAACAGAAAGTAAGGTAATTTCACTTTTGTGCGAAATGCATGGCCACGAAAACGGCGCAACTCCTCCTAGACCGTTCATAGGAATGTCACCAAAATTGATAGACATCATCTACAGACATGGCTGACAAAAGATCCTAAATAAGTTTCACGTAGAATAAACCGTTCAGAAGTTATACGTCAATCAATTTTCAATGCAAAATTTTACATGCTTAAAAATTCATAACATATCTTCAAATTGCTCAAAACTGCTCATACTTCACACGCAAATCACTCATTGGGCATCTGACATGTTACCCAATTTCTGTGATATTTCGCCACTGGGGGCGCTATTTTTGGGCAAAAAATCCAATCTTTACTCAAATTTGGTCAAACTTCACGGCCACCCTCTTACTACCTCCCATGTCATGTACACCTCATTTTGGGAATTTTCGTCCATGGGGGGCGCTGTTTTTGGCCAACGCAATTGCTCCAAAACAGGTTTTTGGTAAATAGTTCCATAATGCTTCTCCTTCACACCACTACCTTGTGATATTACGTTGCTGTTGTAGACACTTATTTTTCCAACTCATAATCGCTCATGTGCAGCATAGCGCCACCTACTGACATGGGAGAAACCAAAAAATTTATTCTTCAAAAATCAATATCTCATCTTCTATTTTCTCAATCTTGATCAAACTTGATACGCACACTCTTAACAGGTCACCTGACATACGTGCCAAATTTTGTGAACTTTTGCCACTGGGGGCGCTGTTTTCAGGCAACAATTTATATCTCGGCTTCTGATTGGTCAAACTTGATCAAACTTTACAAAACAACTCTTCATAGGTCCCTTGACATGTATACCAAATTTGGTGAACTTTCACCACTGGGGGCGCTCATTGTGCTGTAGAAGTTGCAGGAGAGGTGTTTACAATCATGAGGCACCAGGAGTATGTTGTTTTGGTTGCCTTAAACACACATGACTTGTGGACCACTGGGGGCGCTCATTGCACTGTAGCAGTTGCAGGAGAGGTGTTTACAATCATGAGGCACCAGGAGTATGTTGTTTTGGTTGCCTTAAACACACATGACTTGTGGGGAATGGGTAGGCAGTCGGGAGCAAGTGTTGTAGCGTTACATACAGACTAATAGATGTCTAACAGAAGACAATCCTATGTAGCTATAGTTTGGTGACTGATGAGGTAAATACATTAATTTGGTTGGGAAGCCATGGCATAAAATGTTCTGTCCATGACAACATCTCAGCGCACCGTGTACTCTGTGTCCAATTCTGTGCTTTGTCACCATTGTGGGAGTAATGTCTCTTGCCAAAGAAGCTGTGGAAGGTATTTCGCGGGGACGCATGCCCCCGCCCCCCTTGGCCGCTGGCGCGAGGGCCCGTCGAGGCCGCTTGCGGCTTTAATTCTTCTTCTTCTTTATTTTTCTCCGCTGTTGGGCCATTTTCGGGGCGCTTGCCATGGGCGAAAACGCGCGAAATTTGGCGGCACTTCCGAGAATTGCCACCGCTACTCAGAACCAAAAGCCCACACTTGGCCGGGGCTCAGGGCCTCTATAGCGCCCCCTAAGTCGTTGTGATTTTGGCCTCCCGCATTAAGGTGCCTGGTTGCCTTATAGTTTGTAGTAGTGGCATGCCATTTGGTATGCATATGTATCTCACTAGGCCGGACAAAAATGTAATGCCAATGCATTAGCCACGCCCAACAGGAAGTGAGGTAATTTCACTTTTGTGTGAAATGCATGGCCACGAAGACGGCGCAACTCCTCCTAGACCGTTCATAGGAATGTCACCAAAACTCATACACATCATCTACAGACATGGCTGACAAAAGTTACTAAATACGTTTCACGTAGGATAAACCGTTCAGAAGTTATACGTCAATCAATTTTCACTTCAAAATTTTACATGCTAAAAAATTCATAACAAATCTTCTAATTGCTCAACACTGCTCATACTTCACACGCTAATCACTCATTGGGCTTCTGACATGTTACCCAATTTCTGTGATATTTCGCCACTGGGGGCGCTATTTTGGGGCAAAAAATCCAATCTTTCCTCAAATTTGGTCAAACGTCACGGCCACCCTCTTACTACCTCCCATGTCATGTATACCACATTTTGGGAATTTTCGTCCATGGGGGGCGCTGTTTTTGGCCGACGCAATTTCTCCAAAACGGGTTTTTGGTAAATTATTCCATAATGCTTTTCCTTTACACCACTACCTTGTGATAGTGCGTTGCTGTTGTGGACACTTATTTTTCCATCTCATAATCACTCATGTACAGCATAGCGCCACCTACTGACATGGGAAAAACCAAAAAATTTATTCTTCAAAAATCTATATCTCATCTTCTGTTTACTCAATTGTCATCAAACTTCATACGCAAACTCTGCATAGCTCACCTTACATGTACGCCAAATTTTGTGCACTTTCGCCCCTGGGGGTGCGGGTTATGGCAGAAATGATATTGCAGCTTCTGATTTGTCAAAATTGGCAAGCAAACTCTTTACAAGACCCTTTTTGGGGCGCTTGCCATGGTCGACTTCGCACGAAATTTGGCTCCTTTTTCTTAGACTCCCACGGCTACTGAGAACCAGAAGCCCAGATCCAGGCGGGCCTCAGGGCCTCTATAGCGCCCCCTAACTCATTGTGATTTTGGCCTCCCGCATTAAGGTGCCTGGTTGCCATGTAGTTTGTAGTAGTGGCATGCCATTTGGTACGCATATGTATCTCACTAAGCCGGACAAAAATGTAATGCCAATGCATTAGCCACGCCCAACAGGAAGTAAGGTAATTTCACTTTTGTGCGAAATGCATGGCCACGAAAACGGCGCAACTCCTCCTAGACCGTTCATAGGAATGTCACCAAAATTGAGAGACATCATCTACAGACATGGCTGACAAAAGTTCCTAAATAGGTTTCACGTAGAATAAACCGTTCAGAAGTTATACGTCAATCAATTTTCAATGCAAAATTTTACATGCTTAAAAATTCATAACATATCTTCAAATTGCTCAAAACTGCTCATACTTCACACGCAAATCACTCATTGGGCATCTGACATGTTACCCATTTTCTGTGATATTTCGCCACTGGGGGCGCTATTTTTGGGCAAAAAATCCAATCTTTCCTCAAATTTGGTCAAACTTCACGGCCACCCTCTTACTACCTCCCATGTCATGTACACCTCATTTTGGGAATTTTCGTCCATGGGGGGCGCTGTTTTTGGCCAACGCAATTGCTCCAAAACAGGTTTTTGGTAAATAATTCCATAATGCTTCTCCTTCACACCACTACCTTGTGATATTACGTTGCTGTTGTAGACACTTATTTTTCCAACTCATAATCGCTCATGTGCAGCATAGCGCCACCTACTGACATGGGAGAAACCAAAAAATTTATTCTTCAAAAATCAATATCTCATCTTCTATTTTCTCAATCTTGATCAAACTTGATACGCACACTCTTAACAGGTCACCTGACATATGTGCCAAATTTTGTGAACTTTTGCCACTGGGGGCACTGTTTTCAGGCAACAATTTATATCTCGGCTTCTGATTGGTCAAACTTGATCAAACTTTACAAAACAACTCTTCATAGGTCCCTTGACATGTATACCAAATTTGGTGAACTTTCACCTCTGGGGGCGCTCATTGCGCTGTAGCAGTTGCAGGAGAGGTGTTTACATTCATGAGGCACCAGGAGTATGTTGTTTTGGTTGCCTTAAACACACATGACTTGTGGGGAATGGGTAGGCAGTCGGGAGCAAGTGTTGTAGCATAGCACCACCTACTGACATGGGAGAAACCAAAAAATTTATTCTTCAAAAATCAATATCTCATCTTCTATTTTCTCAATCTTGATCAAACTTGATACGCACACTCTTAACAGGTCACCTGACATATGTGCCAAATTTTGTGAACTTTTGCCACTGGGGGCGCTGTTTTCAGGCAACAATTTATATCTCGGCTTCTGATTGGTCAAACTTGATCAAACTTTACAAAACAACTCTTCATAGGTCCCTTGACATGTATACCAAATTTGGTGAACTTTCACCACTGGGGGCGCTCATTGCGCTGTAGCAGTTGCAGGAGAGGTGTTTACAATCATGAGGCACCAGGAGTATGTTGTTTTGGTTGCCTTAAACACACATGACTTGTGGACCACTGGGGGCGCTCATTGCACTGTAGCAGTTGCAGGAGAGGTGTTTACAATCATGAGGCACCAGGAGTATGTTGTTTTGGTTGCCTTAAACACACATTACTTGTGGGGAATGGGTAGGCAGTCGGGAGCAAGTGTTGTAGCGTTACATACAGACTAATAGATGTCTAACAGAAGACAATCCTATGTAGCTATAGCTTGGTGACTGATGAGGTAAATACATTAATTTGGTTGGGAAGCCATGGCATAAAATGTTCTGTCCATGACAACATCTCAGCGCACCGTGTACTCTGTGTCCAATTCTGTGCTTTGTCACCATTGTGGGAGTAATGTCTCTTGCCAAAGAAGCTGTGGAAGGTATTTCGCGGGGACGCATGCCCCCGCCCCCCTTGGCCTCTGGCGCGAGGGCCCGTCGAGGCCGCTTGCGGCTTTAATTATTCTTCCGTCTTCTTTATTTTTCTCCGCTGTTGGGCCATTTTCGGGGCACTTGCCATGGGCGAAAACGCACGAAATTTGGCACCAGTTCCGAGAATTGCCACCGCTACTCAGAACCAAAAGCCCAAACTTGGCCGGGGCTCAGGGCCTCTATAGCGCCCCCTAAGTCGTTGTGATTTTGGTCTCCCGCATTAAGGTGCCTGGTTGCCATGTCGTTTGTAGTAGTGGCATGCCATTTGGTACGCATATGTATCTCACTAAGCCGGACAAAAATGTAATGCCAATGCATTAGCCACGCCCAACAGGAAGTGAGGTAATTTCACTTTTGTGCGAAATGCATGGCCACGAAGACAGCGCAACTCCTCCTAGACCGTTCATAGGAATGTCACCAAAATTGATAGACATCATCTAGAGACATGGCTGACAAAAGTTACTAAATAACTTTCACGTAGCATAAACCGTTCAGAAGTTATACGTCAATCAATTTTCGATGCGAAATTTTACATGCTTAAAAATTCATAACAAATCTTCTAGTTGCTCAAAACTGCTCATACTTCACACACACATCAGTCATTGGGCTTCTGACATGTCACCCAATTTCTGTGATATTTCGCCACTGGGGGCGCTATTTTTGGGCAAAAAATCCAATCTTTCCTCAAATTTGGTCAAACTTCACGGCCACCCTCTTACTACCTCCCATGTCATGTATACCACATTTTGGGTATTTTCGTCCATGGGGGGCGCTGTTTTTGGCCGACGCAATTGCTCCAAAACGGGTTTTTGGTAAATTATTCCATAATGCTTTCCCTTCACACCACTACCTTGTGATAGTACGTTGCTGTTGTAGACACTTATTTTTCCACCTCATAATCGCTCATGTTCAGCATAGCGCCACCTACTGACATGGGAAAAACCTAAAAATTTATTCTTCAAAAATCTATATCTCATCTTCTATTTACTCAATTGTCATCAAACTTCATACGCAAACTCTTCATAGCTCACCTGACATATACGCCAAATTTTGTGCACTTTTGCCTCTGGGGGTGCTGGTTATGGCAAAAATGATATTGCAGCTTCTGATTTGTCAAACTTGGCAAGCAAACTCTTTACAAGACCCTTTTTGGGGCGCTTGCCATGGTCGACAACGCACGAAATTTGGCTCCTTTTTCTTACACTGCCACCGCTACTGAGAACCAGAAGCCCAGATCCAGGCGGGCCTCAGGGCCTCTTTAGCGCCCCCTAAGTCGTTGTGATTTTGGCCTCCCGCATAACGGTGCCTGGTTGCCATGTCGTTTGTAGTAGTTGCATGCCATTTGGTACGCATATGTATCTCACTAAGCCGGACAAAAATGTAATGCCAATGCATTAGCCACGCCCAACAGGAAGTGAGGTAATTTCACTTTTGTGCGAAATGCATGGCCACGAAGACGGCGCAACTCCTCCTAGGCCGTTCATAGGAATGTCACCAAAATTGATAGACATCATCTACAGACATGGCTGACAAAAGTTCCTAAATGCGTTTCACGTGGGATAAGCCGTTCAGAAGTTATACGTCAATCAATTTTCAATGCAAAATTTTACATGCTTAAAAATTCATAACAATTCTTCTAATTGCTCAAAACTGCTCATACTTCACACACAAATCACTCATTGGGCTTCTGACATGCTACCCAAATTCTGTGATATTTCGCCACTGGGGGCGCTATTTTTGGGCAAAAAATCCAATCTTTCCTCAAATTTGGTCAAACTTCACGGCCACCCTCTTACTACCTCCCATGTCATGTATACCCCATTTTGGGAATTTTCGTCCATGGGGGGCGCTGTTTTTGGCCGACGCAATTGCTCCAAAACGGGTTTTTGGTAAATAATTCCATAATGCTTTTCCTTCACACCACTACCTTGTGATAGTACGTTGCTGTTGTAGACACTTATTTTTCCAACTCATAATCGCTCATGTACAGCATAGCGCCACCTACTGACATGGGAAAAACCAAAACATTTTTTCTTCAAAAATCAATATCTCATCTTCTACTTACTCAATCTTGATCAAACTTGACACGCACACTCTTAACAGGTCACCTGACATATCTCCCAAATTTTGTAAACTTTTGCCACTGGGGGCGCTGTTTTCAGGCAACATTTTATATCTCGGCTTCTGATTGGTCAAACTTGATCAAACTTGACACAACAACTCTTCATAGGTCCCTTGAAATGTATACCAAATTTGGTGAACTTTCACCACTGGGGGCGCTCATTGCGCTGTATCAGTTGCAGGAGAGGTGTTTACAATCATGAGGCACCAGGAGTATGCTGTTTTGGTTGCCTTAAACAAACATGACTTGTGGGGAATGGGTAGGCAGTCGGGAGCAAGTGTTGTAGCGTTACATACAGACTAATGGATGTCTAACAGAAGACAATCCTATGTAGCTATAGCTTGGTGACTGATGAGGTAAATACATTAATTTGGTTGGGAAGCCATGGCATAAAATTTTCTGTCCATGACAACATCTCAGCGCACCGTGTACTCTGTGTCCGATTCTGTGCTTTGTCGCCATTGTGGGAGTAATGTCTCTTGCCGAAGAAGCTGTGGAAGGTATTTCGCGGGGACGCATGCCCCCGCCCCCCTTGGCCGCTGGCGCGAGGGCCCGTCGAGGCCGCTTGCGGCTTTAATTATTCTTCCGTCTTCTTCTTCTTCTTCTTCTTCTTCTTTATTTTTCTCCGCTGTTGGGCCATTTTCGGGGCGCTTGCCATGGGCGAAAACGCACGAAATTTGGCACCAGTTCCGAGAATTGCCACCGCTACTCAGAACCAGAAGCCCAAACTTGGCCGGGGCTCAGGGCCTCTATAGCGCCCCCTAAGTCGTTGTGATTTTGGCCTCCCGCATAAAGGTGCCTGGGTGCCAGGTAGTTTGTCGTAGTGGCATGCCATTTGGTACGCATATGTATCTCACTAAGCCGGACAAAAATGTAATGCCAATGCATTAGCCACGCCCAATAGGAAGTGAGGTAATTTCACTTTTGTGCGAAATGCATGGACACGAAGACGGCGCAACTCCTCCTAGACCGTTCATAGGAATGTCACCAAAATTGATACACATCATCTACAGACATGGCTGACAAAAGTTACTAAATACGTTTCACGTAGGATATACCGTTCAGAAGTTATACGTCAATCAATTTTCGATGCAAAATTTTACATGCTTAAAAATTCATAACAAATCTTCTGATTGCTCAAAACTGCTCATACTTCACACGCAAATCACTCATTGGGCATCTGACATGTTACCCAATTTCTGTGATATTTCGCCACTGGGGGCGCTATTTTTGGGCAAAAATTCCAATCTTTCCTCAAATTTGGTCAAACTTCACGGCCACCCTCTTACTCCCTCCCATGTCATGTATACCACGTTTTGGAAATTTTCGTCCATGGGGGGCGCTGTTTTTGGCCGATGCAATTGCTCCAAAACGGGTTTTTGGTAAATAATTCCATAATGCTTTTCCTTCACACCACTACCTTGTGATAGTACGTTGCTGTTGTAGACACTTATTTTTCCAGCTCATAATCGCTCATGTACAGCATAGCGCCACCTACTGACATGGGAAAAACCAAAAAATTTATTCTTCAAAAATCTATATCTCATCTTATATTTTCTCAATTGTCATCAAACTTCATACCCAAACTCTTCATAGCTCACCTGACATGTACGCCAAATTTTGTGCACTTTCGCCCCTGGGGGTGCTGGTTATGGCAAAAATGATATTGCAGCTTCTGATTTGTCAAATTTGGCAAGCAAACTCTTTACAAGACCCTTATTGGGGCGCTTGCCATGGTCGACAACGCACGAAATTTGGCTCCTTTTTCTTAGACTGCCTCCGCTACTGAGAGCCAGAAGCCCAGATCCAGGCGGGCCTCAGGGCCTCTTTAGCGCCCCCTAAGTCGTTGTGATTTTGGCCTCCCACATAAAGGTGCCTGGGTGCCATGTAGTTTGTAGTAGTGGCATGCCATTTGGTACGCATATGTATCTCACTAAGCCGGACAAAAATGTAATGCCAATGCTTTAGCCACGCCCAACAGGAAGTGAGGTAATTTCACTTTTGTGCGAAATGCATGGCCACGAAGACGGCGCAACTCCTCCTAGGCCGTTCATAGGAATGTCACCAAAATTGATAGACATCATCTACAGACATGGCTGACAAAAGTTCCTAAATACGTTTCACGTAGGATTAGCCGTTCAGAAGTTTTACGTCAATCAATTTTCAATGCAACATTTTACATGCTTAAAAATTCATAACAAATCTTCTAATTGCTCAAAACTGCTCATACTTCACACGCAAATCCCTCATTGGGCTTCTGACATGCTACCCAATTTCTGTGATATTTCGCCACTGGGGGCGCTATTTTTGGGCAAAACTTCCAATCTTTCCTCAAATTTGGTCAAACTTCACGGCCACCCTCTTACTACATCCCATGTCATGTATACCACATTTTGGGAATTTTCGTCCATGTGGGGCGCTGTTTTTGGCCAACGCAATTGCTCCAAAACGGGTTTTTGGTAAATAATTCCATAATGCTTTTCCTTCACACCACTACCTTGTGATAGTACGTTGCTGTTGTAGACACTTATTTTTCCAACTCATAATCGCTCATGTACAGCATAGCGCCACCTACTGACATGGGAAAAACCAAAACATTTATTCTTCAAAAATCAATATCTCATCTTCTATTTACTCAATCTTGATCAAACTTGATACGCAGACTCTTAACAGGTCACCTGACATTTCTCCCAAATTTTGTGAACTTTTGCCACTGGGGGCGCTGTTTTCAGGCAACAATTTATATCTCAGCTTCTGATTGGTCAAACTTGATCAAACTTGACACAACAACTCTTCATAGGTCCCTTGACATGTATACCAAATTTGGTGAACTTTCACCACTGGGGGCGCTAATTGCGCTGTAGCAGTTGCAGGAGAGGTGTTTACAATCATGAGGCACCAGGAGTATGTTGTTTTGGTTGCCTTAAACACACATGATTTGTGGGGGATGGGTAGGCAGTCGGGAGCAAGTGTTGTAGCGTTACATACAGACTAATAGATGTCTAACAGAAGACAATCCTATGTAGCTATAGCTTGGTGACTGATGAGGTAAATACATTAATTTGGTTGGGAAGCCATGGCATAAAATGTTCTGTCCATGACAACATCTCAGCGCACCGTGTACTCTGTGTCCAATTCTGTGCTTTGTCGCCATTGTGGGAGTAATGTCTCTTGCCGAAGAAGCTGTGGAAGGTATTTCGCGGGGACGCATGCCCCCGCCACCCTTGGCCGCTGGCGCGAGGGCCCGTCGAGGCCGCTTGCGGCTTTAATTAGGGCCCGAGCCCTATGGGCGAAGGCCCTATTGTTCTTGTAAGAGTTCACTATTATTATTCTTCCGTCTTCTTCTTCTTCTTCTTCTTCTTCTTCCGTCTTCTTCTTCTTCTTTATTTTTCTCCGCTGTTGGGCCATTTTCGGGGCGCTTGCCATGGGCGAAAACGCACGAAATTTGGCACCAGTTCCGAGAATTGCCACCGCTACTCAGAACCAGAAGCCCAAACTTGGCCGGGGCTCAGGGCCTCCATAGCGCCCCCTAAGTCGTTGTGATTTTGGCCTCCCGCATTAAGGTGCCTGGTTGCCATATAGTTTGTAGTAGTGGCATGCAATTTGGTACGCGTATGTATCTCACTAAGCCGGACAAAAATGTAATGCCAATGCATTAGCCACGCCCGACAGGAAGTGAGGTAATTTCTCTTTTGTGCGAAATGCATGGCCACGAAGACGGCGCAACTCCTCCTAGACCGTTCATAGGAATGTCACCAAAATTGATACACATCATCTACAGACATGGCTGACAAAAGTTACTAAATACGTTTCATGTAGGATAAAGCGTTCAGAAGTTATGCATCAATCAATTTTCGATGCAAAATTTTACATGCTTAAAAATTCATAACAAATCTTCTGATTGCTCAAAACTGCTCATACTTCACATGCAAATCACTCATTGGGCTTCTGACATGTTACCCAATTTCTGTGATGTTTCGCCACTGGGGGCGCTATTTTTGGGCAAAAATTCCAATCTTTCCTCAATTTTGGTCAAACTTCACGGCCACCCTCTTACTACCTCCCATGTCATGTATACCACGTTTTGGAAATTTTCGTCCATGGGGGGCGCTGTTTTTGTCCGACGCAATTGCTCCAAAACGTGTTTTTGGTAAATAATTCCATAATGCTTTTCCTTCACACCACTTCCTCGTGATAGTACGTTGCTGTTGTAGACACTTATTTTTCCAACTCATAATCGTTCATGTACAGCATAGCGCCACCTACTGACATGGGAAAAACCAAAAAATTTATTCTTCAAAAATCTATATCTCATCTTCTATTTACTCAATTGTCATCAAACTTCATACGCAAACTCTTCATACCTCCCCTGACATATACGCCAAATTTTGTGCACTTTCGCCACTGGGGGCGCTATTTTTGGGCAAAAAATCCAATCTTTCCTCAAATTTGTTCACACTTCACAGCCACCCTTTTTCTACCTCCCATGTCATGTATTCCACATTTTGGGAATTTTCGTCCATGGGGGGCACTGTTTTTGGCCGATGCAATTGCTCCATTACGGGTTTTTGGTAAATAATTCCATAATGCTTTCCCTTCACACCACTACCTTGTGAAAGTACGTTGCTGTTGTAGAAACTTATTTTTCCAACTCATAATCGCTCATGTACAGCATAGCGCCACCTACTGACATGGGAAAAACCAAAAAATTTATTCTTCAAAAATCTATATCTCATCTTCTATTTACTCAATTGTCATCAAACTTCATACGCAAACTCTTCATAGCTCACCTGACATATACGCCAAATTTTGTGCACTTTCGCCCCTGGGGGTGCTGGTTATGGCAAACCCTATTGTTACCATGTGTCCAATTCTGTGCTTTGTCGCCATTGTGGGAGTAATGTCTCTTGCCGAAGAAGCTGTGGAAGTTATTTCGCGGGGACGCATGCCCCCGCCCCCCTTGGCCGCTGGCGCGAGGGCCCGTCGAGGCCGCTTGCGGCTTTAATTATTATTCTTCCCTCTTCTTCTTCTTCTTCTTCTTCTTTATTTTTCTCCGCTGTTGGGCCATTTTCGGGGCGCTTGCCATGGGCGAAAACGCACCAAATTTGGCACCAGTTCCGAGAATTGCCACCGCTACTCAGAACCAAAAGCCCAAACTTGGCCGGGGCTCAGGGCCTCTATAGCGCCCCCTAAGTCGTTGTGATTTTGGCCTCCCGCTTTAAGGTGCCTGGGTGCCGTGTAGTTTGTAGTAGTGGCATGCCATTTGGTACGCATATGTAGCTCACTAAGCCGGACAAAAATGTAATGCCAATGCATTAGCCACGCCCAACAGGAAGTGAGGTAATTTCACTTTTCTGCGAAATGCATGGCCACGAAGACGGCGCAACTCCTCCTAGACCGTTCATAGGAATGTCACCAAAATTGATACACATCATCTACAGACATGGCTGACAAAAGTTACTAAATACGTTTCACGTAGGATAAACCGTTCAGAAGTTATATGTCAATCAATTTTCGATGCAAAATTTTACATGCTTAAAAATTCATAACAAATCTTCTGATTGCTCAAAACTGCTCATACTTCACACGCAAATCACTCATTGGGCTTCTGACATGTTACCCAATTTCTGTGATATTTCGCCACTGGGGGCGCTATTTTTCGGCAAAAAATCCAGTCTTTCCTCAAATTTGGTCAAACTTCACGGCCACCCTCTTACTACCTCCCATGTCATGTATACCACGTTTTGGGTATTTTCGTCCATGGGGGGCGCTGTTTTTGGCCGACGCAATTGCTCCAAAACGGGTTTTTGGTAAATAATTCCATTATGCTTTTCCTTCACACCACTACCTTGTGATAGTACGTTGCTGTTGTAGACACTTACTTTTCCAACTCATAATTGCTCATGTACAGCATAGCGCCACCTACTGACATGGGAAAAACCAAAAAATTTATTCTTCAAAAATCTATATCTCATCTTCTATTTACTCAATTGTCATCAAACTTCATACGCAAACTCTTCATAGCTCTCCTGACATGTACGCCAAATTTTGTGCACTTTCGCCCCTGGGGGTGCTGGTTATGGCAAAAAAGATATTGCAGCTTCTGATTTGTCAAACTTGGCAAGCAAACTGTTTACAAGACCCTTATTGGGGCGCTTGCCATGGTCGACAACGCACGAAATTTGGCTCCTTTTTCATAGACTGCCACCGCTACTGAGAACCAGAAGCCCAGATCCAGGCGGGCCTCAGGGCCTCTATAGCGCCCCCTAAGTCGTTGTGATTTTGGCCTCCCGCATTAAGGTGCCTGGTTGCCATGTAGTTTGTAGTAGTGGCATGCCATTTGGTACCCATATGTATCTCACTAAGCGGGACAAAAATGTAATGCCAATGCATTAGCCACGCCCAACAGGACGTGAGGTAATTTCACTTTTGTGCGAAATGCATGGCCACGAAGACGGCGCAACTCCTCCTAGGCCGTTCATGGGAATGTCACCAAAATTGATAGCTATCATCTACAGACATGGCTCACAAAAGTTTCTGAATTCGTTTCATGTAGGATAAACCGTTCAGAAGTTATACGTCAATCAATTTTCAATGCAAAATTTTACATCCTTAAAAATTCATAACAAATCTTCTAATTGCTCAAAACTGCTCATACTTCACAGGCAAATCATTCATTGGGCTTCTGACATGTTACCCAATTTCTGTGATATTTCGCCACTGGGGGCGCTATTTTTCGGCAAAAAATCCAATCTTTCCTCAAATTTGGTCAAACTTCACGGCCACCCTCTTACTACCTCCCATGTCATGTATACCACATTTTGGGAATTTTCGTCCATGGGGGGCGCTGTTTTTGGCCGACGCAATTGCTCCAAAACGGGTTTTGGGTAAATAGTTCCATAATGCTTTTCCTTCACACCACTACCTTGTGATAGTACGTTGCTGTTGTAGACACTTATTTTTCCAACTCATAATCGCTCATGTACAGCATAGCGCCACCTACTGACATGGGAAAAACCAAAAAATTTATTCTTCAAAAATCAATATCTCATCTTCGATTTACTCAATCTTGATCAAACTTGATACGCACACTCTTAACAGGTCACCTGACATATGTGCCAAATTTTGTGAACTTTTGCCACTGGGGGCGCTGTTTTCAGGCAACAATTTATATCTCGGCTTCTGATTGGTCAAACTTGATCAAACTTGACACAACAACTCTTCATAGGCCCCTTGACATGTATACCAAATTTGGTGAACTTTCACCACTGGGGGCGCTCATTGCGCTGTAGCAGTTGCAGGACAGGTGTTTACAATCATGAGGCACCAGGAGTATGTTGTTTTGGTTGCCTTAAACACACATGACTTGTGGGGGATGGGTAGGCAGTCGGGAGCAAGTGTTGTAGCGTTACATACAGACTAATAGATGTCTAACAGAAGACAATCCTATGTAGCTATAGCTTGGTGACTGATGAGGTAAATACATTAATTTGGTTGGGAAGCCATGGCATAAAATGTTCTGTCCATGACAACATCTCAGCGCACCGTGTACTCTGTGTCCATTTCTGTGCTTTGTCGCCATTGTGGGAGTAATGTCTCTTGACGAAGAAGCTGTGGAAGGTCTTTCGCGGGGACGCATGCCCCCGCCCCCCTTGGCCGCTGGCGCGAGGGCCCGTCGAGGCCGCTTGCGGCTTTAATTTGTTTATACTGCTTATTTCATGTTTACCTGTTATACCTCAAATGCCCTTGACTGTTTGTTTATTTGCACCAATTTACATGTGTGTATGTGTGTATATGTATGTACCGTATATATGAGTGTTTAGTCTACGTCTAGTCCTTATCTAGAGTGTTTATACTGTTTATATTGTTTGAGTGTTTAGTCTGTCTAGTTCTTATCTAGTGTTTATACTGTTTATATTGTTTGTTTGAGTGTTTAGTCTATGTCTAGTTCTTATCTAGAGTGTTTATACTGTTTATATTGTTTGTTTGTTTGTTTTTTCAATTATTCTATTTTTATTTTTATTTATTGCATTGCCTGTTTGCACCGTGGGTCAGAGAGGACTGAAATTTCATCTGTGCTGTATGTCGAGCATGTATAGCATATTTGACAATAAAGTTGACTTGACTTGACTTGAAATTAGGGTGGTGCAAAAATGAGTACACCCCACAACAAAAACTACTACATCTAGTACTTTGTATGCCTGCATGATTTTTAATGACAGCACCAAGTCTTCTAGGCATGGAATGAACAAGTTGGCGACATTTTGTAACATCAATCTTTTTCCATTCTTCAACAATGACCTCTTTTAGTGACTGGATGCTGGATGGAGAATGATGTTCAACTTGTCTCTTCAGAATTCCCCAAAGAAAATAATTTCTTTACACCACAAAGGTGAAGGCTACAAGAAGATCAGCAAAGCTTTACTTATCAGTCAGAATACTGTAGCAAAAGTGGTACAAAAATTTAAGAAAGATGGAACTGCAACCATCTCACAGAGACGTCCAGGTCGTCCACGGAAGTTAACACCTCGACAGGAGCGTCTTCTGATGAGAAGGGTTGAAGAAAATCGGCATGCAAGTTCACTGCAGTTATCTAAAGAAGTAGAAAGCCAAACTGGGGTGACTATTTCCCATGACACAATAAGGCGTACACTGCAGAGGAATGGCATGCATGGATGCCGTCCACGAAAGAAGCCTCTCCTAAAGCCCAGGCACAAAAAAGCCCGCCTAGAGTTTGCCAGGGCCCATGCTGACAAAGATGAAAACTACTGGGACTCTATACTCTGGAGTGATGAGACCAAGATAAATGTTTTTGGAACCGATGGCTTCAAAACTGTATGGCATCACAAAGGTGAAGAATACAAAGAAAAATGCATGGTGCCTACAGTGAAACATGGTGGTGGCAGTGTCCTTATGTAGGGCTGCATGAGTGCTGCTGGTGTCGGGGAGCTGCATTTCATTGATGGCATCATTAATTCACAGACGTATTGCTCTATACTGAAAGAGAAGATGCTACCATCACTCCATGCCCTTGGTCGTCGTGCACGTTTCCAACATGACAATGATCCTAAACACACATCTAAGGCCACTGTTGGATTTCTGAAGAAAAACAGGGTGAAAGTGATTCAGTGGCCAAGTATGTCTCCTGATCTGAACCCAATCGAACACCTACGGGGAATTTTGAAGAGACAAGTTGAGCATCACTCTCCATCCAGCATCCAGTCACTAAAAGAGGTCATTGTTGAAGAATGGAAAAAGATTGATGCTGCAAAATGTTGCCAACTTGTTCATTCCATGCCTAGAAGACTTGGTGCTGTCATTAAAAATCATGGAGGCCATACAAAGTACTAGATGTAGTAGTTTTTGTTGTGGGGTGTACTCATTTTTGCACCACCCTAATTTGAGTAAAACTGAAAAATGTGTAATCTAAGTTTATATTATTAACATTACTTTAACGTTATAAGTTAAACAGATGTTATATTAAACTTTGTCTTTCCAACATTTTGGAAATTGTTTGTGTTCATTGAGATATTGTTTAAAATGTTACTTTTCAAAGGGGGTGTACTCATTTACGCTGAGCACTATATATATATATATATATATATATATATATATATATATAGAGAGAGAGAGAGAGAGAGAGAGAGAGAGAGAGATTACTTTACAACTCAAAGGTATTTTTGAGGTAACTGTGTGATTTAGACATGCAGTTTGCACAATGGTAATCATTACCTATACAGATCTGCTTACCCATACACTACATTAGCCTTGTGGCTCCAGACTTTGGATACCAGAGTTGTCTTCTTGATAGGTTTACAATTAACTTTTAATATAGAATACTGTGCAACATTTTGCCATCTCTCTTTACCCAGTGGAATCCCTTGTAGGCAAGCCCTGACACATTACTGAACCTTCTGTCTATTATTTCAGCTCCCTAATGACAACTCCTCAGATACAGATGATCTCCTTGACAACACAGAGGAGCCATCCCAGCATAATCATCTATTGGGATATGAGGGATCTCCCAGCTCAGTTGCACTGAGTTGCTCCAAAATGGCATTCCCAAAGCTGAACAGGTTTGAGTGAATGTGTTTTTATGTCCTTGCATGTCATCATTTCTTCCTTTTCATTTATGGCTACTTTTCTTCTCGCAATATATTACATAACATCGCATTGCACTTCTGTCACTCCAGTCAAATACAGGAACCTGAGGCTACAATGAGCACAAGCTCACAAAAACTGGACAGTTGAGGATTTGAAAAAATGTTGCCTGGTCTTTCTCTAATCTTTAGTTTTAGTGACCCGTGCCCACTGTAGCATCTGTTCCATTCCTGTAGTGGAACATTTGGGTTTGAAATAAAAAAAAGAATGAGATGTTAAATCAGAATTTCAGCTGTTATTTCCTGTATTAACATTGAGATGCGTTAAACATCTAGAACATGGTCTTTTGTTTGAACCCACCCATTTTTCAAGTGATCAAAAATCTTGGAATGTGTGACTGACTGGTGTTTCTTGTTGCCCAGGTGTGCCCTGTTAGATTGAATGTTTAAACAAATAATAGCTCTGAATGTCTACTCTTAGCAGGGGCGTGTTTAGCCTATTTTTGGGGGTGCTCAAGCACCCCCAAAAACGAGCTCAGCACCCCCTAGCTCAGCACCCTCAAAAACACTGCTTTTGGACGTAATTTTCAGAAATAAGTGCCCTTGCGCACTGCGCAATGAATGTGTGCGCGGGCGTGTGTGTGTTCTTGAATTCGCCTGTTACGTGATAGTTCTATGACCAGTAAAATACCTCTCCTCCTTGCGTCCCCTCTGATTGGGTTGCCTGTCCGCGTGAGTGCTTGCTACGACATGGTGTTTTTTTTAACTGGATTCCACGCCGATGAGGAACTCGAAGTAGCACCTGAGTATTACTGGCATAGCGAGATGTGAAGGTACGGACTGGAGTTACAATTGTTAAACACAACACAATAATATGCATAATGCAATACTGATGTTCCCTGGTCTATGAACAGAATGATAAAAACAACATTTATCATCCATATCGAGATACTTTTGTGCAGAGCTGTACAAGTGCTACGGTGCTAGACCACCGTGTGTTAGTCAGTTTTATTTAATGTAACATAGCGTTTACATTTGCTTATCATTCACAAATCCAAACCCTGGTCATTGTCTGGGGGGACAGTGAGTGTGGTTTGGATATAGCCTACATTTTCAAAAGAACACTACCAAAATATAACAAATATAACAAAAAATATAAACTAATGTCTAAATTGACTGTAGGTGTGAATGGTTGTCTGTGTCTATGTGTCAGCCCTGTGATGACCTGGCGACTTGTCCAGGGTGTACCCCGCCTTTCGCCCGTAGTCAGCTGGGATAGGCTCCAGCTTGTCTGCGACCCTGTAGAACAGGATAAAGCGGCTAGAGATAATGAGATGAGAATGAGATAAACTAATGTAAACTAATGTAAAATCATAATAATACACACTATTATTACACAATAACACATTAACAATTACCACTGTTCAAAATGAATAGCTCCAACATTACAAATGCAGTAGTAGGTCTTTAGTTAAAAATATAACGTAAATATTTGTGTCAGTGGTTGTAAATGTGTAGATATCATAGTTTATTGGGTCAGCTTCTGTTAAAACATTGCATAAGTCTAGTCTTATCTTCTTGTCTAGTTAAGTCTAGTCTAAATGGGGAATAAACGTGGAAACACTGTCGTTCAAGCCAGGTGCCTCTGTCAGCTCTGGGGACTAAGCACCCCCAAAGATCAGATGCTAGAATCGCCCCTGACTCTTAGTTTGAGCACTGGGTTTTGACTATGAAGACTGCATTTGTTATTAAAAAGGATAAACCAACATGAAGAACAGAGCTGTCAATGGGAGAAAAGCAAGCCCTTTTGAAGCTAAGATAAGAGGGGAAAATCAATCAGAGCCATTGTGCATGCATTGGGCATAGTTAATACAACAATTTGGAATGTTCTGAAAAAGAAAAAACCCTCTGGTGTGCTTACAACTAAACATTGAACAGGTCAACCAAGGAAAACAACAGCAGTTGATGACAGAAACATTGTCAGAGCTATGAAGAAAAACAAAAGCAACAGTTAGTTACTGTACATTGACAACAACCTCCACAGGGCAGGGATGAAGGTTTCAAAGAAGCCTTTGAGAGTAGAAATATCAAGGCCAAACTACAACATGCAATCCACTCATCAGCAGTAAGAACTAGAAGGCCAGATTGAAATTTGCAAAGAAATACAGAGATGAACTACAAAAGTTCTGGAACCAAGATTAAACTCTACCAAAGTGAAAAAAGGCTAAAATGTGGAGAAAGAAAGGATTTGCTCATGATCCAAAACACACAAGCTCATCGTTCAAGCACGGTGGAGGTAGTGCCATGACTTGGGCTTGCACGGCTAACCTTTATTGATAATATAACTCATGATGGTATGGATGAAATTAATTCAGAAGTCTTTGGAAAGATTCTGTCTTCACATTTACAGAGAAATGCATCCAATCTAATTGGGAGCAACTTCATCATACAGCAAGACAGTGACCCAAAACACACTGCCAACACAGCAAAGGATCGGGGAAGAAGTGGAAGGTTAAAGACTGGTCAAGTTGATCACCAGACCTTAACCCAGTTGAACAGCATTTCACATCCTGAAGAGGAGACTGAAGGGAGAAATCCCCAAAACAAACAACAACTGAAATACATTGCAGTACAAGCCTGGAAAAGCATCACAAAAAAAGAATGCAACAGTTTGATGATGTTACTGAGTCACTGGCTTGATGCAGTTATTGTAAGCAAGGGATGCTCAAATATTAAGTGGTCATTCATTAATTCATTGTCTATAACAGTGTTATTTTACAGTGTCTTGCAAAAGTATTCATTCTCCTTGGCGTTTGTCCTATTTTGTCGCATTACAAACTGGAATTAAAATGGATTTTGGGGGGGTTAGCACCATTTGATTTACACAACATGCCTACCACTTTAAAGGTGAAAATTGTTGTTTTAATTGTGACACAAACAATAATTTGAAAAAACAGAAATCTGCAGTGTGCATAAGTATTCACCCCCTTTCGTATGAAACCCCTAAATAAGAACTGGTCCAACCAATTCACTTCATAAGTCACATAATTAGTTGATTAAGATCCACTTGTGTGCAATCAAAGTGTCACATGATCCGTCACATGATGTCTGTATAAATCAACCTGTTCTGGAAGGACCCTGACTCTGCAACACTACTAAGCAAGCAACATGAAAACCAAGGAGCCTCCAAACAGGTCAGAGACAAAGTTGTGGAGAAGTATAGATCAGGGTTGGGTCATAAAAAATATCCCAAACTTTGAATATCTCAGGGAGCACCATTAAATCCATTATAGCAAAAGGGAAAGAATATGGCACCACTACAAACCTGATGAGAGAAGGCCACCCACCAAAACTCACAGACCGGGCAAGGAGGGCATTAATCAGAGACGTAACAAAGACACCAAAGATAACACTGAAGGAGCTGCAGAGATGGGAGTATCTGTCCACGGAAACACTTTAAGCCATACACTCCACAGAGCGGGGCTTTACGAAAGAGTGGCCAGAAAAAAAGTCATTGCTTAAGAAAACACATTTGGAGTTTGCCCAACAGCATGTGGCAGACTCCCCAAACACATGGAAGAAGATTCTCTGGTCCAATGAGACTAAAATTGAACTTTTTGGCCATCATGAGCAATGCCATGTGTGGCGCAAACCCAACACCTTGAGAACACCATTCCTGCAGTGAAGCATGGTGGTGGCAGCATCATGCAGTGGGGATGTTTTTCATCTGCAGGGACAGGAAAGCTGGTCAGGGCTGAAGGAAACATGGATGTCATGAAATACAGGGCAATTATGGAGGAAAACCTGTTTGAGTCAGCCAGAGGTTTGAGACAGGGACGAAGGTTTACATTCCGGCAGGAAAATGACTCTAAACATACTGCTAAAGCTACACTGAAGTGGTTTAAAGGGAAACATTTAAATGTCTTGGAATGGCCTAGTCAAAGCCCAGACCTCGATCCAATTGAGAATCTGTGGCATAACTTGAAGATTGCTGTACACCAATGCAACCCATTTAACTTGAAGGAGTTGGAGCAGTTTTACCTTAAGGAATGGGCAAAAATCCCAGTGGCTAGATGTGCTAAGTTAATAGATACATACCCCAAGAGACTTGCAGCTGTAATTGCAGCAAAAGGTGGCTCTACAAAGTATTGACTTTGGGGGGTGAATATCTATGCACACTCCAGATTTCTGTTTTTTTCAACTTAATTATTGTTTGTGTCACAATAACACAACAGTTTTCACCTTTAAAGTTGTAGGCATGTTGTGTAAATCAAATGGTGCTAATCTTCCAAAAATCCATTTTAATTCCAGCTTGTAATGCAACAAAACAGGACAAACACCAAGAGGGATGAATACTTTTGCAAGACATTGTATCCGGGTTGCATGTGGACTGGAGAGGTGGCATACACCATGGACAGGTCACCAGTCTCTTGCAGGACTAACACAGAGAGACAGAAAACCATTCACACTCACACCTATGGGCAATTTAGAGTAGCCAGTTGACCTAATCCACGTCTTTGAACTGTGGAAGGAAATCGGTGCAACTAGAGGAAACCCACGCAGGCATGGGGAGGACATACAAACTCCACAAAGAAATGCCTCAGTTGACTGGCAGGTTCGAACCTCGAACCTGCTTGCTGTGAGGTGACGGTGTTAAACACTGCACCACCATGCCACCGGTAAAGTGTTATTTACTTGAATTCACTTTAAGCCTATCTGTTCAAATACTTTTGCTCACCATAAAACTGGGTGGTCTGCCACCATTGGTGCCATGTTCGAAGTTGTTTATCACATCAACTATCCAGAAATGAAAGCTGAATTTCTGATCTATTGTCTCATGCTCATTTTTTGATCTTAAACTCAAATGTCTTCAGTGTATAGCAAAAAACAAATGAATTGCCCTTGCAGTTCCAGTACTTTTGGAGGGGACTATATAAACAGCTATTGTGCAGCTTTACCGTTGACTATTACAATGATGATACATTTTTAATCTGTTTATTATTAGGCTTAGATTATGTGGAGTTTCTGCCATAACGTCCCTGTGAATTAGCTTATTTTTTTAAATAAAAATAATAATGTATTAGAATGAGTGCATTGATCTAACATTTTCCATGCAGCCATAAATATATGTTAAGTATTGCACATTTTATTTCAACAGTTCTTTCTTGTATTCGCCAAATTCATGGGAAGAGGTTCAGGAGCGAGTGTGCAGTCTCCTCACCTCTCCTCAAGCTGTGCACAGACTTGCCTATGTGAGTAACACACATTTACACACACAGATGCCATATCTGTGCCATGTTGCATGTTGTTTCCTCTCTGATGGCAGGGTGCAACGAAGTCTGAAAGAGATGAGGTGTTAGAGCGCAGGTCCATATCGCAACCACTCGACTTTCTGAGAGCAAGGGTAAAAATGGCTGTCTCATACCAAAATATGTATATTTATAAACACCTTCACAAGAATGCTTCAAGGTGTTTTTCAGTATTGAGCATTATATTAGATATATTATTGTGTTCAGGTAATTAAATTAGTCAGGACTCTCTCTCTGAGTGAAATTTTCTGCTGCTTTTTAAGGTGAATACTTGAAGCCTGGTTTTTCCTCTGCTCTCTCTGAAGCAACCAAAGATCTCTAATACAGTTCAGCATTACTTTACTGTGAATTGCATCACATTTCATTCAGGGGATGTGTATGTGTGTGTACATTTAATGATTCTGAGATAACTTGAGAATAAATCATTTACATGTGGTGTTGTAATCATTGTCAGTGTCGGTCAATTCATTTACCAGAACGATAAATTAACAAAAAGTACAAGAATAAAAAACAGATCAGCGAGTTTGAGCTGATTTCCCAAAGTTACAGAACATACTGAAAGTAATAAGATTTGTCCATTTAGTAACACACCTCACCACTGTTCAATAAATAAATTCCGTGTACAATTGTTCACTGTTTAGTGATTTGACTAAAGCTTTAAAACCGCATTCTGTAGACTGAGTGAGTGAGTGATTGAGAACATACAGCAGCAGAACATTTCACTCAGAGAGAGAATCCTGACTAATTTAATTACATGAACATAATAATATATCTAATATAATGCTCAATACGGGCGGCACGGTGGTGTAGTGGTTAGCGCTGTCGCCTCACAGCAAGAAGGTCCGGGTTCGAGCCCCGGGGCCGGCGAGGGCCTTTCTGTGTGGAGTTTGCATGTTCTCCCCGTGTCCGCGTGGGTTTCCTCCGGGTGCTCCGGTTTCCCCCACAGTCCAAAGACATGCAGGTTAGGTTAACTGGTGACTCTAAATTGACCGTAGGTGTGAATGTGAGTGTGAATGGTTGTCTGTGTCTATGTGTCAGCCCTGTGATGACCTGGCGACTTGTCCAGGGTGTACCCCGCCTTTCGCCCGTAGTCAGCTGGGATAGTCTCCAGCTTGCCTGCGACCCTGTAGAACAGGATAAAGCGGCTAGAGATAATGAGATGAGATAATGCTCAATACTGAAAAACACCTTTTAATATTGAGTGAGTGACTGAACAGTGGTGAGGTGTGTTACTAAATGGACAAATCTTATTGCTTTAAGTATTGGGAAATCAGCTCAAACTCACTGATCTGTTTTTTGTTCTTGTACTTTTTGTTAAATTATCAAAGCTCAGGTATTACCTACAAGCCCATTAATAAGCAATGATGTGCCAGTTGTAGATGTCCATCTCTGTCTAATGTTGCTGCATCTGATAGCATTGGATATTAAGTACGTATTACATACATTGTTCTGAGACTATTCAGATGTTTTTGCAAATAAATGCAGTCCAATGTTATTTTATATGATGTCCCTCATCAAAAAATTCCTGTGCAGAGATTGGCTAAGGATGGCTCAAGTGACATTAAATAGTTCCACCATTGATTAAGCAATATATTTTATGATGTCAAAAATGAAAAAGATATGGTGTGATTCAGTCATGGTATATCCTGGATATACCATGAACTGGCGTCACAATTTCAAGCAATACGGCCGACTCGAGTCACAGCTGTGGTTCCGCGAGCATTTCTGTATGTGTAGATCTACGTATCATGATCATGCTTAATGAGGCAAGTGATAGCACGGTGCATTGCACATGTGCAGGTCGAAGGTCGCATCAACGTAAACAATAAACATGGCTGCCTCCAGTGAGTTTATGCCGAGATTCAATCTTAACACTTTTAATTTGGAATTTTTTGATGAAGGATATAAATCAAATATACCATGCACTGAGAGACTCCGGTAATTATGGATTCTCTTCAGTGACTGGCATAGAACTATTTTCTTCAGGGGCTGCACTCCTCACAAAATAGTACTATAATTTCAACTGGAGCCTCTCAGTGTACAGTATATTAGATTAATGCGAAGTAATATCTGACTTTTCCCTGGCTCATGATTTTTATAAAGTGTAGATAAATAAATCAATAAATAAGCTAATGTAGCAATCAAGGAAGCAAAAAAAAAAAGCATATACACTCAGATTTGTTGTATTTTATTCATCTGTAGTTACATAACATGTTGAGATATACAATAAGCTAACTGACTGTAAGTGACTGAGACTCTGGCAAAATGTGCTTTGAACAGCCTGTACAATGTAAATTCTGGTTCATCTTATGTCAATTATATCATCATAACAGTGATCATTTCCTCTGCCACTGCCAGCCTGGCTCACAAAACCAAAGGTGTACATGTAAATCAAATACTAACAAAATAAATTGATTGGCACTAATATATAATCACATCAACCGTCATCACATTTATGGGAATATTTAATAACAATTTATATTCTCTCTACACCTGTGCAAAGTGTCCCAGTAGTGTTTACACTGTTTCTATACACCAGGAAAACGAAATGTTTTTTTTTTTTAAATGATGGCAATGGTTCCTCTCATTGAGATTCTAAGAAAGTCAGCAGTGCTCCATGGCTATAGCATGCTTTGTATGCATGGGAGGAGGAGTCCATTTGCCTTCATCCTCCCAGATTGATGGCATTATCATGCGATAATGACACTGTAAAATAGCTACTGAGAGGGAAACGAAATTATCCAGGATTCATTCATTCTTCAAAGGCCACATCTGAGGTGTTCATCATATTGCTTCATGCAATACTTCATTAAATATTAATAGCTTCCTTCAGACTAAAACATTCAATTTGGCACAAGTTAGAGATATACAATGTTCATAGCTTATGTCTCAACCGCAAGTGTTCAGACAGAATGGTAAGACTTGTGATTTGAGGGAGAGAAGCTTTAAAGTAACTCGCTAAAAGCCAATTACAAGGCTGAGCAGTACCATATTGCTTTTTAACACTACAGGTAATAAATATAAGTTTTGTTAAGGACATGCTCTTTGCTGCAATACACACAGTATACACAAATCTGCTTTGTTGGCAGAGGAAAAAAAATTACACATATTTAACATACTTCGAAAGCAGAACAGATTTTTGAGCATTTACATGAACAACTGTTAGTATTAAACAATTAAAAACCACAATTAAGGTAAGAAATATGTTTTAAAAGTGCCTTTGCATATCTCTTGGCAACAGGACAATACATTTTGGAAGCACTCACAATATTTTTTTCCTCAATCCACGAATGAATTGGCGTAAAGAAAGTAGTAGGTTCAGCACAGTAATTGGGCAAATGTGGGGAGAGAACAGTAATGACAGCTATTAATAATGTCTGCATTTGAACGTGTCCTCTGGAATGAGCCTTCCCCCTTGTAACGGCACTGATTTCATTTTTCTATCCCTCTAAATTCTTTTAGAGGTAATTTGATTCAAGCATCCATAACTGGCTTGGGACTAAAATTGTGAGGTCTCCGTAAAAGA
The DNA here is from genome assembly GCF_027579695.1 of Neoarius graeffei. Lineage (NCBI taxonomy): Eukaryota > Metazoa > Chordata > Actinopteri > Siluriformes > Ariidae > Neoarius > Neoarius graeffei. The sequence goes on along the minus strand of NC_083569.1, from coordinate 58,513,236 downwards.
AATTGCATCACTCTTGTCCACAGTGAAGCCACCATTGACGTAAGATTTCTTCTCACACTCTTCGTCATCAAGAGTGGTCTCAAGGGCGAATGGATTGGCCACATCTACATCAGAAGTAAGGTCTATCCTTTCCAGCTCTCGCTTTGCGAGCTTCTGGACTATTCCAGCACCAAAGGCGTCCCCCAGCACGTTGACCATAGTGCGGGCACGATCACTAAATAAAAGAGTGAGGAAGGGAAAGAACGAACGTTTCACAATGACCATTTTGGTTTAACAATAACAATATTCAAACTGAAAATAAATAATGCAAAGAATGTTTAGTACACATAGATTGATCTAATATGTGTAAGGTTTAATCAGGCTTCATTCTCCTGAATAGGTGTAGACTTCAGCGGTGTCCTATTTCTTGAGAATGCTAACATTTCAGTCTAGGCGGCTTGAGTACCCCCTCCATCTCAGAGTCCTGGGTATTAAGCTCTAATTTCCCCCTCAGATGGCAACATCGTCTGAGGATTAGAAAAGGTCGGCATTCATGTGGTCCATTAAACCACCTAATGCGAGCCTCTAAGCCCTAAACTGAATTAACACCCTACACACACTCCCTCTACACTAAAAGGCACAAGGTACACCAATTCTGTGTGAGACAAGACTGCAGTAAAGCTGCCCAGCCTGATTGGTCTTTCCTGGCATCAAGTTGCCATAATTACAGATTTGCAGTCATCTGTGTTTGAGGAAAATGAAGAAAAAAAATTAAAGCCTGTATTATTAGCACTAGATTAAACAAATGTTAAATGATGCATCCAGACACTTTCCCAGACGCTGTGTCTAAAAGCAATATAGGTTATGATTCCATTATATACGGAACAAATATATGAATAAACTATCTACAAATGATAAATTATATACACTTCATCATGGGTGGCACGGTGGTGTAGTGGTTAGCACTGCCACCTCACAGCAAGGAGGTCCGGGTTCGAGCCCCATGGCCGGCGAGGGCCTTTCTGTGTGGAGTTTGCATGTTCTCCCCGTGTCTGCGTGGGTTTCCTCCGGGTGCTCCGGTTTCCCCCACAGTCCAAAGACATGCAGGTTAGGTTAACTGGTGACTCTAAATTGAGCGTAGGTGTGAATGTGAGTGTTGTCTGTGTCTATGTGTCAGCCCTGTGATGACCTGGCGACTTGTCCAGGGTGTACCCCGCCTTTCGCCCGTAGTCAGCTGGGATAGGCTCCAGCTTGCCTGCGACCCTGTAGAACAGGATAAAGCGGCTACAGATAATGAGATGAGATGAGACACTTCAGCACATCTGAATACTGAATATACTCACCAGTCACCATCCACTTTATTAAGAACACGTTATCCAATCAGACGATCCTGCAGCAGCAGCGTGATGCCATGTCACAATCAAAGTCATGGAGATTATATTTCCTCATTCTGATTTTTGATGTGAATATTAACTGAAGCTCTTGGTTTGACTGCTACATGATTGGCTGATTGGATACTTTCAAACAATATCCATGTATACAGGCGTAGCACACTGAGTGGGTGGCCTGATGGCTAGTCAATAAGACATCTTAAATCACATAACACAAATCAGTCTATTTAATTTTTCAATTATTTTTCTGTCATTCTGAATCTGGTTAGTAATTCAGATACGTACATCAACCAATCAACAGCCAGAAGTAGGGTGACATCACTGGCAGGAAGGCCCACTGCTGTCAGCACCATCACCATGGTAACCATTCCAGCATTAGGGACTCCAGCTGCTCCAATGCTGGCTAGTGTTGCTGTAATACTGCAGAGGTAGCATTAATTAAATTACTGCTGAGTCTTCTGGTTTTCAAATCCTCATAAAATAGCATCAAATGTCTAGCTATCACTCTTTCTTTAAGAGTACAATGATGCACACTGATAATTCTATCCGGATGTGAATGGAAGTTAATCTGTACTTACCTAATTGTCACTACTTGTCCCATATCAAGGTCAACACCGTTTAGCTGGGCAATAAATATGGTCGCCACTGCCTCATAAAGTGCTGTACCATCCATGTTAATGGTGGCACCTACTGGAAGGACGAACCGGGTGATCCGCTTGTCAATCCTATTATTTTCCTCTGCACATCGGAAGGTGACTGGTAAGGTTGCGGAGCTAAAGGAAAGCAAGTTTAATATTTAATGTATTCATTCTAGTTCTCACTTCGCAGTTTATAATAATCCTATTTAAATCTCTGATTTTAATATTTCAGAAATATACACATAGTGCTCAAAAAGAACAAAGCTAACAATTATACTCTAATCCAGTAATCGTTTTGTCCTGACAAAAAAAAATCTGCTCACTGTTTAAAAACAGACAGAGTTCACTCTCGTATTTAGATGTATCTATTGTATAGGTAGTGTATAGCTACACACTATCCACCCACTCATTTTCATCTGTCACGTACACACTCAAACCCGTGGACAACATCTTAGCTGACTGTGATACAAAACAACCTTAACTCATTCACTTCTTGACCGTTTAACCTCTGCTTAGCAATGACTTTTCACACTGTTCAGGCACTGTCGAACACAACAGAAGCTGAGGCTCACCTTGAGGAGATCATTAGAGCTGTTACCAAAGCCTGTGTCATCCCCAGAGCAAATGTGAATGGATTCTTTCTTACAAAGACAAAGTAGATCAGGGGTAGGAAAAGAATGGCATGGATGGCAAGTCTGTGAAGTGAGAAATTATATATATTACTCTGCATATCTGAGTCAGGGAGGGATAAATAATCTGCCCTTTCTGCAGTAGATTTGAAAAATGCATGTTAGGGATTGGCGTATTTAGTTCACCAGACTGCTGTCAATTAATATCATTTATCGTAATAATTTGTTATAATAGACTGCAGACCAAAAACATTCAACATACACTATACAGCCAAAAGTATGTTGACGCCTGACCATCACACCCATATGTGCTTGTTGAACATCCCATTCCAAAACCATGGGCATTAATGTTAATGCGTGCCTCTTTGCTACAATAACAGCCACCAATCTTGGGACAGCTTTCCACTAGATTTTAGTGCATGTCTGTGGGGATTTGTGCTTGCTCATGTTCACTACAAGAGCATTAGTGAGGCCAAGCACAGATGTCAGGTGAAAAGGCCTGGGGCATGGTTGGCTTTCCAATTCATCTCAAAAGTATTAAAAGGGATTGTGGTCAGACCTCTGTGCAGCCCATTCAAGTTATTTCACTTCAATCTTGGCAATCTATGTCTTCATGGACCCCGCTTTGTGCACAGGGACATTGTCATGCGGTTGTCTTGACATTGTCATGTCACAGGTTTGGGCCCCTTAGTTCACCATGAGGGAAAATTTTAATGCTACAGTATAAAGAGACATTCTAGACAGTTGTATGCTTTCCAACTTTGTGGCAACAGTTTGGGAAGAACCACTTATGGGTGTGATGGTCAGGTGTGCACAAACTTTTGACCATATAGTGTACAATATGAAAAAGTCTTAAGCACTCTAAATTTTTTGGACAATTACATTACAGGCATTTAGCAGATACTCTTATCCAGAGCGACATACAATGTACTGTACCCAGAGCAGCCTGGGGAGCAGTTGGGGGTTAGATGCCTTGCTCAAGGGCACTTCAGCCATTCCTGCTGGTCCAGGAGATTGAACCGATGCCCTTTAGGTCCCAAAGTGGCTTCTCTATCCATTAGGCCATGGCTTACAAAGTTTGTTAAATTTATGTCAGCTTGTGGACTAGATATCAAGAATGTTCAGGTTTTATTTTATACAGTTCTAGGTAATTCTACCGCTTGGCAAATATAAAAGAGAGAACTTTTTTTTAACCAATACTGGCAAAAACACGTTGTGCACAATGAAACACTAATGATAATTCACACCTTGTCAAACACAAATAGTAGCAGATAGCACAATATCACCACTACTGAACAGTGCCAAGGTTCTGATATCTTTGACGCACTCAAACTCAGCATTTTCCTCACCACTTCTAAACGTTAGCCAGATAAGTGATATTTTTTGTGAAAGAACTGGATTAGTTTTTGCCCCACTTTTCCTAGGATTCTGAACATGCAATTTAACCCCAGCAGGATTAGATATATTTGCTATGTAGGAAGTAACTGCAGTGTACTTCAATAATAAATAGAGATGTTGTTTAAAAAAAAAAAAAAGCTTCCAGAGAAACAGGACGTTTTGGACAAAAGCCCTTAATCAGCTGTGCAAGCAAAGTGCTTCGGAGGTTGGAAGAGGTTTTTGATTTAAATGCCCTGTTTCTCAATTATCCCCTATATATCTATATCTACTGTATCTCTATAATCTATCAAAGGGAGGGGTCATCATTAAGAGAAGTGGAAGCACATTGTAACACAATGGATTAGGGAGAAGTGTTCACTTTTTACGTGCACCCTGCAATTTTAACAAGGTCATAATAGCACTTTATTCATCTTTTATCCAGTCATGTGAGAATCGAAATGTTCTTGCTATGACTCAGCGGCAGCAGTCCTCTAGCCTCTTTCCTTTCCACTTCAGTTAACTGCAGCTACAGAATCTCACGCCTGTTGGGTCAGCAGCATTATTCATGTCATTGGAAATTTAGGGGAGCATGCATCCATCGAAAGGTCTTATTACTGTATCCGCAGGTTGAGCAATTTTAGAAGTCCTTGGTTCTTATCTGGTCAGGGACAGGACCAGCCAATATAACATAGTATTGTAGACGAAAAGGCTACCATGACTGCAGTAGTAAATCCAATTCGCTGACAATCAATCAGGGGAATGTTAGCATTTCAGCAGATACTCACCCACTAAGCACAGTCACCATGTATAGGCCCATTTTCCTGAAGATATCCCAGTTCTCTACCTCAATGATACGAGCAGCAATCAGAAATAGGATACCCACTGGCATGTAGCTACAAAGTCAAAAACATGAACATTGTCATCCAGACTTAAATTTAAAAACACATTCATTACATGTTGTATAATGAAGTACTGATGAAAAAGTATTGACCACATAATGATTTGGACCAATCTCATAGTGGCCTCATTCAGGGCATCAAATAACTCCAGCAGGATACGTCCCCGCTCCCCCATTTTGCCAATGACCAGTCCAAACGTAACGCAAAACACAATGAGGCCGAGAACATTGATGCCTTCTGAGTATGTACCCACTATAGTGTAGTCTTTGGTCAGGTTCTGTTAAAAGTAGGTAGACAGGCAGTTATAAACAATTATTCACTTGTGTATGAAGTCTTTAATCTGTGTTACTTTACTAAAGAGGTTTATTACTAAAGCTGTGTTTGGGAACAAGCCTATTTTCTCCTTTACCTGCGCAATAGTTGCCAATATAGTGGATAAAGGTGGGAATGTTGTAACCATATTGCTGGTGTTTGATACAGGCAGTTCTATCTCCTTGCGCTGAGTCTTGTACTGAAGGAGAGATGTACATGATTACATAGTTCATTCATTGTTTCATTCATTCATGATAGATCTATCATTTACCTGCTGAAAACATGCCTGGACCAGATTCTCTGGAAACATATTCCTAATGAAATAAAAAGGGCCATAGTTGAGTTTTCATATAACATTTGATTTAAGATGGGTATTATGTAGAGATGGCACCGATCAAATACCCAGGATTCACATCTGGCTAACTCCAGTAAAAAAACAAACAAACTGGTGGATTGTATATCATAGTAGAAAAAAATAACAAATTTGCTCAAATTCTGTCACAAATATAGTCTAAACTATCAAATGACAACAATATAAAGCAGGTTAAAGTAGGTCATGTGATAAAAAAAAGTCACATGACCTAACGCTAAGAACAGCAATAAACAGTGACTAAAAATAATAATTTTAAAGCTTAATAGTTTTTAAAGAAAAAACAATATTAGATGATACTCAAGGTTTCAGTATCAGAAAAGAAAAAGTGGCACGTAATCAGATTTGTCATTCAAAGTCAAAGTTCCTCTCATGCCAGAATTTGGTCTTCCCAGGCAGTCTTCTGTTCCAGTACTAACCAGCTCTTTGAGGTGCATAGGTGCAGCGCCAATCTCCGTTTCCACAGCCCTCAGCCTCTCGCCTATACAGCTAGGGTTACAGTGGGGGGCTGGTCCTCTGGTAACCGCGAGAGTTTGATTTCCCCACTCGCATCTGTATTGCAGCATGCCTTACCAGATGGCAGTAGGTACCATTTTAATGATGGTCCTTGGTATGACCCAAATGCAAGTAGAACTCACAATCTCCCGATTGAGAGGCAGAAACGCTAACCACTAGGCCAACTCACAGTGCAGATTTGTCATTAAAGGTGACAAATGCTCAAATAATGATTAACTAGCTACCTGATAAGATCCATCAGCGTGTCTGCGGTGGCGACATTTGGAGTGGATCCAGATCGGTCAATGTTGTCTACTGTCTGAGAGACTCCAGGTTTAATAGTTGTTACCAATACTATACCTGTTAAGAATATTATGTTTTCAAGTGAAATGCTTAAATGCAGAACACACAAATGTTTTGTACATCATTATCATTAAGAAAAAAGGCCGTGTTCCTGTTGCTCACCAAGAATGACAGCTATGATCGTAGTGGAGAAATAGTAGATGATTGCATGGAATCCAATGCGGCCTGACACTTCAGCATCCAGAGCTGCGACTCCTACAGCAGAAAAGGTTTATTGTCAGTTTTTCATAGTAATATGTGCATTACGTGCAACTCTATTGAGTGAAGTGATTTATTATGTTACTCTGAAGCAGAGTTAAACAACAACAAAAGTAAGTAAGTCTGCATACACAACATGATGAATAATTAAATGAAAGGCATGTCTTTCATATAGCTGTCTACCTGTAGATGAACTATATCCCCCCCAACACACACTACTCACACTCTGACTCTTTATGGAAAGCCACTACTGTACTAAATGTGTACAAAGTGTGATACTACCATATGAAATACTACAGCATACTACACCGTGGTCGTCATCACTGCCGAACCCGATCCAGGCTTGAGGTGAACCATGTTTGGTTGACTTGGTCAGAATTGCAGCAGTAAGGTGGCCAGTTCCTTTCTGTGCACTCACACCTATTACACCAATTTAGAGTAGCCAGTTAACTGCATGTATTTGGACTGTGGGGGAAACCAGAGCACCTGGAGGAAACCCACGCAGACACGGGGAGAACATGCAAACTCCACACAGAAAGGTCCCCGTCGGCCATTGGGCTTGAACCCAGAACCTTCTTGCTGTGAGGTGACAGTGCTAATCATGACACCACCATGCTGATATTATGCCATACTGTATTATATTACCAGCCTAGCATACTACATTAAATAAAAACCACTTCCTAGTGTGAAATTCTACAGTGTACTATGTTGTGTTAAATAGTGAAGCTCCTATGAATACTAATGCCATCCATCCATTTTCTTCTGCTTATCCGAAGCTGGGTCACGGTGGCAGCAGGCTAAGCAGGGTATTCCAGGTGTCCCTCTCCCCAGCAACACTTTCCAGTTCCTTCTGGGGGATCCCAAGATGCTCCCAGGCCAGATGAGATATATAATCTCTCCAGCGTGTTCTGGGTCTACCCCAAGGCCTCCTCCCAGTTGGACGTGCCCGAAAGACCTCCAAAGGAAGGCGCCCAGGGGGCATCCTAATCAGATGCCTGAACCACCTCACCTATGAATACTAATGCCTACTAAATTACTAAATACTACTACATAGGCTAGTGACTTACTCAACAGTGTATTCTAAAAAGTACACCACTCTATATTTAAAAAAACAACAACAAGTAACTCCATTTAAATTGTAACACTATAATGAAATTTTCACTGTGGTTAAATCTACACAATAACTACAATTTCATAGTATAAAAAGACTGTTTAAATTTTAGATTAATATTCCAGGTACAACTACAGTTCTCATTTCTGCAATATACAGTAGTATACTATGGCATTTGATATTTCTTAAAGCTGCAGTTTGTAATTTTTAAATGTATTTCTAGACCTATAATAATCATGTTTGTGGCAGCGGGGGCGTGGTCAAGCGTCGGTCTGTGACCGGAGGGCAGAGCCAGGGAAGGTAAGTGGCAGAATCACTACACCTGATGTCAATTAACCTGTGTTTGTGTGTCTTCCCAGCGACCACGCCCGATATAAGGAGAGAGAGAGAGCAGAGGAAGAGAGCTTGCTCCCCAACCAGACGGCTGATGTGTGTGTGCGTGTGTCTGAGTGTCTGGGAGAGTGAAAACACTGAAAAGTGTAAATAAAGAGTTTTTGGAAACTCAGTTCTGGCCTGCCATACTTCTGTGCTCCACCCACCCGTGCAAAGTTCTACAATGTTATTTCAGATTTCTTAGGAAAGCTGTGTTTCACAATTTTCTATGGAAAAGATCTTGGTATTTCTTGTTACATCTTTTTTTTCAGCCTCGAAAAAAAAGGGCCACCCCCAGCTGGAACATTTTGTCCCTTTTTTCTAAAATGAGAACTGCATATGTGATATCAAGTCATGGTGTTCTGCCAACAAGCTTGTTTTGAATGATGGCAAAACTGAACTCTTGCATATTCACTCAAAGTTTGTCCGGTCACTCTCTACCTTACCTGGAATTGCTGTTGGCAATAAAATTATAGCACCCAAGCCTGAGGCCCGCAACCTTGGTGTTCTCTTCGAGCATAATCTATCTCTAAAGGGTCGGATGGGATTACTAATTGTTGCAAAGCGTCTTTTATGGCTTTGAGTAGCATTGCTAAGATTCGATGATATCTGGATCAAGACCAAGCTGAAAAGTTGGTCCATGCTTTTGTCATCTCTAGAGTGGACCACTGTAACAGCCTGTTGTATGGCTTACCTGCTTATGAGATCAACAAGCTTCAACGGGCCCTGAATGCTGCTGCCAGAGTTGTTGCAAGACCAAAGCCTGATGATAATATCCAAGATATTCTGAGGAGGTTACACTGGCCTCCAGTTCAAGATCGAATAATCTACAAGATCCTGTTACTGATGTATAAAATATGTAATGGCCTTGCACCTCAATACCTAACTTGTCTCTTGAACAATTACTCTACAACTCGATGTCTGAGGGCCACTGCGAAGAATCTCTTGGCCGTTCCGCGCACATACACAAAAACCTATGGAGATCGTGCTTTCTCTGTAATAGCACCGAAGCTCTGGAATGCTCTCCCTGCTGAGCTTAAAGACTCTCCTTCAATAGATAGTTTTAAATCTAAGTTAAAGACATTGTTTAAGCGATTAACCACCATGATTATTATTTTTTTATTAGCTATTTGTATCATTTTTTTGAGTATTTTTTATGATTCTTACTGTAAAAAGCATTGAGTTTTCTATGTGAATATGCGTTTTTAAGAAATAAATTATTATATTATTATTAAAATGAAATTCACAAGATATCTTGAACAAAGGAAGAGGGCTTGATTTAGAAGAAAGTGGAAGGTCTGTCTGATGTTTTCGTTACTACTGCAAATCACTTTTCAGGCACTACGTGCTTGAAAAACTACAAACTGCCCCTTTAACAACTGGGCATAATCTGACACAAGTGTGGAATGCAGTGTTAATCATGCTCATGGGTGCTCACCTTCATTATCAGTTTCAAATTACTTTCATTAGATATATTACCTTTCCAGTATTTTCAGTGGGGGGAAAAACCTTCTGAGGTCTTGCATGTTAGTTATCATAACCCCTAGATTCTTACCTGTTATTATGCTGGAGATAATGAGGGGTAAGATAATAAGCTTTAGCATTCTCATCAGGAGCTCTCCGGGAAAACCAAAGTATTGCTTATCAAGGTGGGAGAGTGCAGCATGTTCCCTTACTAACACACCCAATCCAATTCCTGTTAAAAGAGTGTATCACAGAGAGAGAGAGAGAGAGAGAGAGAGAGAGAGAATTTCTTAATGAATAATAGTAAGATTCCAAACTAAAACATTGCATGAACTTTCTCTTGTTGATGAGTAATTCATTAAAACAAACATTTCCTTTATATCAGTAGACTCTCAAGAATTATCTCTTGAGGAGAAGACTGTTGTCCATTTTGCTCTTTGATTAGATAAAAAGTGAAAGGATTTTCAAAACCCACTCAAGCCGTGTTGGTATGATCTATTCAAATCAAAGTCATCATGTACACACAGATCTTTAGCACAAACAAACTGCTACTATATCAAAACGAGCACTGCAATAATTCCAAACTCTGTATAACTCATGTGAACTCATGTGAATGAGTCTCTGACACGGAGTTCAAATCAAACTAATGAAATACTGGGAAATTTCTGTCTTTATAGTAAATATCCTGACAATGTATCTGAGTTACCTTGAGTTGCTGAATAAAATGATTTGGTAACAAACCACAATGGAGATTTAGTCATATCTTTGGAATCCCAACTTTACTGTAAATAGCATTATTACAGAGGAATTACGTGTACTAGATAATCCCCAGATATGAAACTATGACATGGATTGCTGAGAATATTGGGTGGTACATTCTTAAAGGACATTCTTACAGAATGCACAGTGTAAAATCATACATGACATTTGTACTGCTTGTAAACAATACTGTGGCAGCGGGGGCGTGGTCAAGTGTCGGTCTGTGAATGGAGGGCGAAGTCAGGGAAGGTCAGTGAGTTAACCTGTGTTTGTGTGTCTTCCCAGTGACCGTGCCCTTTAAAAGGAGCGAGAGAGCAGAGAAAGGGAGCTCTCTCCCGACCCGAATGCATGTGTGTGAGAGTGAATGAGCTGAAAAGCCACATATAACTTTAAAAATAAGAGTTTCTGAGAACTCAGTTCTGGCCTGCCGTGCTTCTGTGCTCCACCCACCTGCTCTGGTTCTACAGTGGTGCTGAAACCCGGGACGGAGCGCAGAAGGAGACAGCCCCATGGAGTCCTCCCCCTTCATGGACCTGGTCCATGCCCTCGCCTCGGCCCAACAGAGCCAGCACCAGGCGCTGATTGCCCTCCGGAAGGAGCAAGAACAACGGTTCGAAGCCCTGGTGTTGGCACAGCAGGAAGATCGCCAGGCATTCCGGCACCTGCTCGCGTCGGCAGGGTCCACCATCACCACCGCCGCGGACCCTCCCCACCTCACCCTAATGAAGATGGGTCCGTACGATGACCCCGATGCCTTCCTCGCTCTTTTTGAGCAGGCAGCAGAGGCCTGGGGTTGGCCGGTGGAACAGCACATGGCGCACCTCCTCCCCCTGCTAATGGGCGAGGGGCAGCTGGCTACGCTACAGCTCCCTGCCGACAGCCGGCTGGTCTACGCCGACCTCCACAGGGCTGTCCTCCAATGTGTGGGGCGCACCCCGGAGCAGCAACAGCAGTGCTTCCGCATGCTGTGCCTGGAGGAGGTTGGCCGGCCGTTCGCATTTGGCCAGCAACTCCGGGACACCTGCTGGTGGTGGCTGAGGGCTGACAACCGCGATGCCGAGGGAATCATCAACTTGGTGGCGCTGGAACAATTCATCGCTCAACTTCTGGAAGGAACAGCGGAGTGGGTCCAGTGCCATTGCCTGGCTTTGCTGGATCAGGCCATCAAGCTGGCGGAGGACCATATGGCGGCTGTTCCGATGGCAGGACAGCGTGTCTCCTCTTCTCCCTTCTCTTCTCTCTTTCTCTCTCCCCTTCTGTTTCTCGTCCTCACCCCATTCCCCCACCTCGGAGGCGGGGGCCGGCTCCACCCCAGCCGACCCGCCGCACCCACGGTACCCTACCGTTTCCTACTTCCGTGTCTGTGTCTTCCCCCCCCCTCAGGTGAGTGAGCTCTGAAACATTGGTGCAGAGGGAACGCTCAGGCCAGTTTGCTGGCGCTGCGGGGAGCCAGGGCACCTCCAGCATCAGTGCTCAGTGATGGAGGTGGGCGCGGTGGTCCGGATCCCCGATGCGCCAGGGACCGCCCTCGATCGGGCCAGAGCGTATCGCATACCGGTGAGTATCCAAGGGGATATGTATCAGGCTTTGGTGGACTCCAGCTGTAATCAGACCTCAATCCACCAAAGCCTGGTGCAAGACGAGGTATTGGGGAGAGCACGATTGGTGAAGGTGTTGTATGTGCACGGGGATGTTCACAACTACCCTTTAGTGTCGGTTCACATTCTATTTCAAGGGGAGAAATGTAGAGGAAAGGTGGCGGTTAATCCTCGCCTTACCCAGTCGATAATTTTGGGGACTGATTGGCCGGGATTTCAGGAATTAATGTCACATTTTAGTGAAGAGTGGGGCCTGCCATAGTTTAGCAGGGGGAGGTCCCGGTGTGGCATTGGCAGGAGCACCTGTCACAGAGCTGTCTACGTCATCACCACATCAGAGTGAGGAGCAACAGGCTCCTCCTCCCTTTCTCGGGGAATCCCTCGCGGATTTCCCGCTAGAGCGGTCGCGAGACGAGACTCTGCGGCATACGTTTGACCAAGTGAGAGTAATCGATGGTCAAACGCTCCAGCCAAACGCCACCCCGTCCTTCCCCTATTTCTCCATTATTAAGGATAGGTTATACCGAGTGACGCAGGACACTCAGACGAAGGAACCGATAACACAGCTTTTGATCCCAAAGGGCCGCCGGGAATTTGTATTCCAGGCAGCTCACTTTAATCCCATGGCTGGACACTTAGGGCAGGATAAGACACTAGCCCGAATAATGGCCTGGTTCTATTGGCCAGGGATTCATGGCGATGTCCGTAGGTGGTGTACGGCGTGCCGCGAATGCCAGTTAGTAAATCCAGTGGCCATTCCAAAAGCGCCTTTGCACCCTCTGCCATTAATTGAGACCCCATTCGAAAGAATTGGGATGGATCTCGTCGGGCCACTAGATTGGTCAACACGAGGATATCGCTTTATTTTAGTTCTGGTGGACTATGCAACGCGATATCCGGAAGCAGTGCCTCTTCGCAATATCTCAGCACGTAGTATTGTGGAAGCACTCTTCTGCGTCATCTCCCGAGTTGAATCCCCAAGGAGATTCTGACTGATCAAGGCACCGTGTTTATATCACGCACACTGCGCGAACTGTATGGGTTACTGGGAATTAAGCCTATCCGCCCCAGCATTTATTACCCACAAATGGATGGCTTAGTTGAACGGTTCAACCACACCCTCAAGAACATAATTCAAAAATTTGTAAGTGAGGACGCACACAGCTGGGATAAATGGCTTGAGTCCCTGTTATTTGCAGTGCGAGAGGTCCCACAAGCCTCCACGGGGTTCTCCTCGTTTGAATTATTATATGGGCGTAAGCCGCGTGGCATTTTAGATGTGCTGCGGGAAAATTGGGAGGAGGGACCTTCAGCAAGCAAAAATGAAATTCAATACGTTATCGACCTGTGCCAAACTCCACACCCTCACGCACCTAACCCAGGAGAATTTGTGGCAGGCCCAAGAACATCAAGTCCGTCTGTATGACAGGGGCACGTGCCTTAGGGAATTCACACTGGGAGATAAAGTACTCATGGCATTGCCCATGTCGAGCTCCAAATTGATCGCCAGGTGGCAAGGATCCTTTGAGGTCACACGGCGAGTCGAGGATGTCGACTATGAGGTGCGGCGAACGGACAGGGGTGGGGTGTTACAGATTTACCACCTCAATCTGTTAAAACTTTGGAATGAGGAGGTCCCCATGGCGTTGGTGTCAGTGGTTCCAGAGAAGGCGGAGCTGGGGCCGGAGGTTCAAAAAGTAAAATTGACATTGCCCACCACTCCGGTCCCCTGTGGAGACCACCTCTCTCCGACCCAACTCACGGAGGTCGCCCAATTGCAGACAGAATTTTCTGACATATTTTCGCCCCTGCCTGTCCACACCCACCTCATAGAACACCACATTGAGAAGCCCCCGGGGGTGGTAGTGCACAGCCAGCCTTACAGACTACCCGAACACAAAAAAAAGGTGGTTCGGGAAGAACTCGAGGCCATGCTCGAAATGGGCATCGTTGAGGAGTCCTACAGTGACTGGAGCAGCCCGGTGGTCTTGATTCCCAAGGCCGATGGGTCGGTCCGGTTCTGTGTGGACTATAGAAAAGTCAACGCAGTGTCTAAATTCAATGCGTACCCAATGCCTCATATCGACGAGTTGCTTGATCGACTAGGCATGGCTCATTTTTATTCGACACTGGATTTGACAAAGGGATATTGGCAGATCCCCTTGACTCCGTTATCCTGAGAGAAACCGGCCTTTTCCACACCGTTTGGCTTACACCAGTTCATCACACTTACTTTTGGGCTGTTTGGGGTGCCCGCTATGTTCCAGCGGCTTATGGATAGGGTCCTCCACCCCCACGCCACCTACGCGGCCGCATACTTGGATGACATTATTTTTAGTAATGACTGGCCGCGACACCTAAAGCATCTAAGGGCCGTCCTTAGGTCGCTGAGGTGAGTGGGTCTCACAGCCAACCCGAAGAAGTGTGCGATTGGCCGGGTGGAAGTACGGTATCTGGGCTTCCACTTGGGCAATGGGCAGGTGCGTCCCCAAATTAATAAGACAGCAGTGATTGCGGCCTGCCCGAGGCCCAAGACCAAAAAGGGGATGAGACAGTTCCTGGGGTTGGCTGGCTACTATTGTAGGTTTATACCTAATTATTCAGACGTCACCAGCCCGCTGACTGATCTCACTAAAAAGGGGGCACCAGATCCAGTCCAGTGGACGGAGCAATGCCAGCGGGCTTTCTCTGAGGTAAAGGCTGCACTGTGTGGGGGGGCCACTGTTACACTCCCCTGACTTTTCTCTCCCCTTTGTTTTGCAGACAGACACATTGGACAGAGGGCTGGGGGCTGTTCTGTCCCAGGAGGTGGAGGGGGAGGATCATCCAGTGCTGTACATCAGCCGGAAGCTGTCGGTGCGTGAGGGCCGGTACAGCACCATAGAAAATGAGTGCCTTGCCATCAAGTGGGCGGTCCTCGCCCTCCGCTACTACCTACTGGGACGCCCTTTCACCCTCTGTTCGGACCATGCCCCCCTCCAGTGGCTCCACCACATGAAGGATGCCAACGCACGGGTCACCCGTTGGTATCTGGCACTCCAGCCGTTTAAGTTCAAGGTGGTCCAAAGGCCGGGGGTGCAGATGGTCGTGGCGGATTTCCTCTCCTGTCAAGGGGGGGTAGTCAGCTGCAGGCCGGATGGCTCCCCGGCCTGAGTCAGGTGGTGGGGGTATGTGGCAGCGGGGGTGTGGTCAAGCGTCGGTCTGAGAATGGAGGCCGGAGTCAGGGAAGGTAACTGGCAGAATCACTGCACCTGATGTGAGTTAACCTGTGTTTGTGTCTTCCCAGTGACTGTGCCCTATAAAAGGAGAGAGAGAGCAGAGAAAGGGAGCTCTCTCCCGACCTGAATGCATGTGTGTGCATGTGTGAGAGTGAATGAGCTGAAAACCCACATATAACTTTAAAAATAAGAGTTTCTGAGAACTCAGTTCTGGCCTGCCGTTCTTCTGTGCTCCACCCACCTGCTCTGGTTCTACAAATACTTCCATGGTTTTGGTTATAATGATCAATTGTAATGGAGAGAAACCCCAGGGAAGTCGGTGAGTTGTTATCATTATTAGTATTCAGGTAGAGCCCTGCACTCCCGCGGGAGTCCCGCGGGACAAATTTTGAAAGCTCATTGCGGGCACGGGCGGGAGCAGGAGTGCACATATGCGGGCGCTGGTGGGAGCAGTGATAAGCTGCAGTCCCGCTAACTAAAAACGTGTTTAAAATAAAATTTATAAATTATTAATTTATGTCCATCATATATAATTTGTGCTGGATATTTTATTTGGCATTAATAAAAACATTTTAAGATGCCTAAATTTGCAGAGAGAGTCAGATTGCCAGATTGAGTGATCAATGGCATCTTAAATTTGCCATTGATCACCCTAACGGGCAATCCTTTGATCACTCTAATGACTCGCCGTTCACACCCAGACACCCAGCCTCCAGTGACCCACACTAACATGATGCCTCAATGACACCTTAGATGAGCTGGTCATCAGAATTCTGATTCTGATCCAGGAGAGGATAAATAACTCTCGTACGTTTCCGATTCCTTTCCTCTTCCGTGTTTGAGATCTCCGATCATGGCAGAAGAGCAGAGCTCCTCTACTGAAGCTCACAGTGCTTCAAAAGTAAGTGCCGCTTTAAAAAGAGGTACATTTACCGTTAAAAAGTCAAGAGTCCTGAAATCGGACATTTTAGTTAGAAATGCTTTACAAATGTAAACTGGGTTAGCCTAATGTTTTGTACGGCTGAACAATAAATATACCAAATTTCCACTTGGAATTACGTGCTCGCCTGTCTTTTTTTATTGTTTATTATTATTATTATTGTTGTTATTATTATTATTATTATTAGAGACACTGACGAAGGCAACAGCCGAAACGTTTGTCTCCTTCTGCTGCTAAAAACAACTGAAAAGAAATGTAACTAAAAGAATAAGTTCAAGAGTGGATTCCATCTCTCCTTTCACACTAATTATTCATAGGAGATGCACCACGGGAGAGCGCATACTTAAATGATTAGCCTACTTAAATAATTATTATTATTAGGTCTACATTCTGCCATTTCAACATTCCGAATTCAGAAACAAGGTAAATAATAACAAACGTGAACGTGAGCTGTAGATATTTATGCTCAAATCCACTCAAAGTAGGGGGCGGGGCACCATTACGCTGTGTCAAGACAAGAACTTTATGAGAAATAACGCGAACATCTGCATCATGCGGGATTTGCAGGCAGGAGTGGGACAAAATATGGCAGGTGGGAGTGAGAGTGAAAATCATAATTCTTTGCGGGCGCGGGCGGGAGCGGGACTGAAAAATCATAATTCTTTGCGGGCGCGGGCGGGAGCGGGACTGAAAAATCCGACCCGCTCAGACCTCTATATTCAGGTTCTAGAAATGTTGCTATTCTCAACCTACCACATTGAAAACTTTCCATCCAATAAATCCTTCTTCTTCTTCTGCTTATTATTATTATTATTATTATTATTATTATTATTTGTATTTCTTTTTTAAATCACTGCATGGATGAACTGTAAATCTGATATCTTTATGCAGTCCATAAACAAATCTGACTTGCTGGTTTTACAACCCAAAGTCAGCATACATTCCCATTTACATGAATATTGCTTAATATTTTATAACAATGGCACAGCGGGTAGCATTGATGCCACAAAGGGTCTCTAGTTCGATCCTGCCCTCAAGTGACTGTCTGCATGGAATATTGCATGTTCATTTTGTGTCTGTGTGGGACTCATCTGGGTTCTCTGGTTTCCTTCTACCTCCCAAAACCATGCCAATGGATGGGAGACTATAAATTGCCCATAAGTGTGAATGTGTGTGTACGCTTTGTCCTATGTTGGACTGGCATCCCATCCAGGGTATATTCCTGACCCCTAGGTGATCCTATGATAGGCTCCAGATCTACCAACAACAAGTTTCCATTAATGAAGAGTTATAACATCAACGAAACTGACTTCATGTTAAAACTGTTAGTTATAGTCATGTTGTCTGTTGTCCAGGTGAGGATGGGTTCCCTTTTGAGTCTGGTTCCTCTCAAGGTTTCTTCCTCGTGTCGTCTGGGGGAGTTTTTCCTTGCCACCGTCCCCACGGGCTTGCTCGTTGGGGATTATTAGGGATAAAACTGGCTCACGCCTTGGGTCATTCAGATTCTGTAAAGCTGCATTGGGACAATGTCTATTGTTAAAAGTGCTATACAAACAGACTTGACTTGACTTAATTTATATAGTGCCTTTCACCAACCCAAGGACACTTTACAAAGTGATGTCTTGCTGAGGTATAGAATAGCTTTAGACATGTATTTAATTCTTCATTGGACATTTCAGTTATATAATTTTCAATCTTCTTTGAGCTTTTGAACCAGTCTAAAGAAAAAATTCAACAAATGTTAATGCTTAAAGATGAAGAATGTAAACAAACCAATGAAATGACAGTAGCAGTTTGTGTAAAATGCTATAATAGTAATTCTTGAAAAATAAAAAAAAACCTTTCATTCCATATTTTTTTTATTTTTGGAGTTTTATTTTCAAGTAGTTTTTATTTCATCCTCAGTTGGTTCAGCAACACAGTCCGCCATTTTGTTTTTCTCTACTCATGGTATATGAGCTGATATCCTAGTAGTAGAGTAGCCAATCAGAGCGTGCGATTGCTCACATCCAGTGAAAGTGGATAGAATAAATTCTGATATTTTATGAAACAGTTTCTCTATAAGGGCGGCACGGTGGTGTAGTGGTTAGCGCTGTCGCCTCACAGCAAGAAGGTCCTGGGTTCGAGCCCCGGGGCCGGCGAGGGCCTTTCTGTGTGGAGTTTGCATGTTCTCCCCGTGTCCGCGTGGGTTTCCTCCGGGTACTCCGGTTTCCCCCACAGTCCAAAGACATGCAGGTTAGGTTAACTGGTGACTCTAAATTGACCGTAGGTGTGAATGTGAGTGTGAATGGTTGTCTGTGTCTATGTGTCAGCCCTGTGATGACCTGGCGACTTGTCCAGGGTGTACCCCGCCTTTCGCCCATAGTCAGCTGGGATAGGCTCCAGCTTGCCTGCGACCCTGTAGAAGGATAAAGCGGCTAGAGATAATGAGATGAGATGAGTTTCTCTATAAATGAGAATTGTTAGCCAAACGTTGTCTTTTGAGTCAACCATGTGATTAATTAGATGAGGAGTTTAATAAACCAAATGAAACAGCCTAATGTTGTTAAAAAGTAGGCAAATAGAGCCAGTGCAAAACACCAAATGTGTAGCTGATATAATTTGAAAGAGGAATTTTTTAAATTACCAGCATTTTGTGCTGCACAGTTGGTTTGCTTTTGTTTTGTTTTTTAAATTATGCTAAGATTTTGAACATTGACTTTATTGTTTTAAAGTCCTTTAGTGAATAGCTCCAATAAAGGAAATGCTGAATTTTCAGCTGGGGAAGAAAAATATGCACAATTGTGCAATAGTATGTCTTTACGGGGCAATCAGCAATTCAGAGCATCTTCACACAGCATGACATCAGTATAGTATGACTTACATCAAACACTTGGCAGTACTTCACAGAGCAAGATATCCACTGATGTAAAGATGCCATTTAATATTATAAACTATGTGATAACATGGTAAAAACATGAAGGTGCATTTCTTCACCATGTTAAGTCCTGAAACTGCACATCACTCTGACAAGTGAATCCATCTGACATGTTAAAACCACATGACCCACATGTGTATAAATTAATACATGAAAATATATTCAATTCACTTTTATTTATATAGGGATTTTAACAAGAGGCATTATCACAAATCAGTTTTACAGACATCCAAGTGCAAAACTAAATTCCTAATTTTCCTGAGATAACATGGGGTAGAAACCTTGAGAGGAACCAGAATCAAAATGGAACTCAACCTATTCTGGGTGACATCGGCTATTCGGATTATAAATAATTATTCTTCCATGACTGTATATTATCTGTCAAACAGCACTGAGTGTGTCGAATCATAGACTTTTTGTTTTCAGGTACAACTTTAGAGTATCCAAGTGAAGTTTTCCACTGAGGCAAGAGTTCATCTCGAGCATACACTGTTCTTGGCAAGTGCAATCTTTAAAGTATTCATGTGGGACCAATCCCAGCAGCTGATCATGAGTCACAAGTGCAAGTCATTTTAATCATGTGAAAAAAAAAAACAATTGTGAAGTGTTAACCACAAGTGCAAAATTTATATGTGAATCATCAAAATCAGAATCATGTTTATTGGCCAAGTTTGTTGACACACACAAGGAATATGGTTCCAGCAGTTGGAGTCTCTCTAATGATACAGAAAAGGGGAAATAAAACAAGAGTCATCAGGAGATGACATACCCCCCGGACCCCCACATGAAACCCCACTCCAAATTTTCCTAAGTTGAACTGGTTGCCATGGAAATATGGAAAAAAAAATCACAGAAATCCCAAAATGTCAAACGGCACAACTCCTCTAGTCACTTAACCTAACTGTGAGGTTTCATGAAAAAATTCCTAATAGACTAGTTTGTGAGTTATGCTCCGAAGCTAAAATGTTTACAGATGGAAAGACAGACGGACAGAGCGATAGCTGCTGTATACCCCCCTGCATTATATGCTGGGAGGATAAAAAAAGAAGAAAAGAAAACGAATGAATATGTATATATGTAAGTTACAATGTGGACAATTACACAACATATATAAATATGCAATCTACAATAACTATTATAACTATTATGTACAATTCAACACCTATATTACAACCCTGATTCCAAAAAAGTTGGGACAAAGTACAAATTGTAAATAAAAATGGAATGCAATGATGTGGAAGTTTCAAAATTCCATATTTTATTCAGAATAGAACATAGATGACATATCAAATGTTTAAACTGAGAAAATATATCATTTAAAGAGAAAAATTAGGTGATTTTAAATTTCATGAGAACAACACATCTCAAAAAAGTTGGGACAAGGCCATGTTTACCACTGTGAGACATCCCCTTTTCTCTTTACAACAGTCTGTAAACGTCTGGGGACTGAGGAGACAAGTTGCTCAAGTTTAGGGATAGGAATGTTAACCCATTCTTGTCTAATGTAGGATTCTAGTTGCTCAACTGTCTTAGGTCTTTTTTGTCGTATCTTCCGTTTTATGATGCGCCAAATGTTTTCTATGGGTGAAGGATCTGGACTGCAGGCTGGCCAGTTCAGTACCCAGACCCTTCTTCTACGCAGCCATGATGCTGTAATTGATGCAGTATGCAGTTTGGCATTGTCATGTTGGAAAATGCAAGGTCTTCCCTGAAGGAGACGTCGTCTGGATGGGAACATATGTTGCTCTAGAACCTGGATATACCTTTCAGCATTGATGGTGTCTTTCCAGATGTGTAAGCTGCCCATGCCACACGCACTAATGCAACCCCATACCATCAGAGATGCAGGCTTCTGAACTGAGTGCTGATAACAACTTGGGTCGTCCTTCTCCTCTTTAGTCCGAATGACATGGCGTCCCTGATTTCCATAAAGAACTTCAAATTTTGATTCGTCTGACCACTGAACAGTTTTCCACTTTGCCACAGTCCATTTTAAATGAGCCTTGGCCCAGAGAAGATGTCTGCGCTTCTGGATCATGTTTAGATACGGCTTCTTCTTTGAACTATAGAATTTTAGCTGGCAACGGCGGATGGCACGGTGAATTGTGTTCACAGATAATGTTCTCTGGAAATATTCCTGAGCCCATTTTGTGATTTCCAATACAGAAGCATGCCTGTATGTGATGCAGTGCCGTCTAAAGGCCCGAAGATCATGGGCACCCAGTCTGGTTTTCCAGCCTTGACCCTTACGCACAGAGATTCTTCCAGATTCTCTGAATCTTTTGATGATATTATGCACTGCAGATGATGATATGTTCAAACTCTTTGCAGTTTTACACTGTGGAACTCCTTTCTGATATTGCTCCACTATTTGTCGGCGCAGAATTAGGGGGATTGGTGATCCTCTTCCCATCTTTACTTCTGAGAGCCGCTGCCACTCCAAGATGCTCTTTTTATACCCAGTCATGTTAATGACCTATTGCCAATTGACCTAATGAGTTGCAATTTGGTCCTCCAGCTGTTCCTTTTTTGTACCTTTAACTTTTCCAGCCTCTTATTGCCCCTGTCCCAACTTTTTTGAGATGTGTTGCTGTCATGAAATTTCAAATGAGCCAATATTTGGCATGAAATTTCAAAATGTCTCACTATCGACATTTGATATGTTGTCTATGTTCTATTGTGAATACAATATCAGTTTTTGAGATTTGTAAATTATTGCATTCCGTTTTTATTTACAATTTGTACTTTGTCCCAACTTTTTTGGAATCAGGGTTGTATATACAATATGTCTAAAATATCTGTAACATACCATATTGAATTTTTTATTATGATTTTTAAAAAATGTTTCATATGATATGACGTGACTTTTCTGCAAAGGGTTTTATACAATAGACCATTGCAGTAAATATCACTACATAGCTGTGCATGAGGGATAACATTTGTGACAGGTTCATAGACCTAGGAATTTTCAAAGGCTCACCATTAACAGAATAATTAAGACCAGCACTCGATGTTAATGTGTGACAAAAGTGGTAGTTTCTTGTCATGTTTCTCTGTGGTGGCTGCTAAATGTTTGAACAACCAAGTGAGAATGGGATAACAAGCTCTCTCTGTCCCATACACACACACACACACACACACACACACACACACACACACACACACACACACACACCATGAGAAAGCTGATGGATAATTAATCACCTATAAACACAACATACCTGACATATCTCAAACACCAGTGTTATAAATAACATATCGGTTATTGCAAAGACTGTGGTATGTCTCATTTCCAGCATTTTGTCAGTGATTGATCTGTTGAATGATTTCTACACTATGGCCCAATAGTACTCTGGAGAGAGATGGAAAAAAAAGGAGATAGAGAGAGAGAAGGAGAGTGCAGCGGCTGCAGAAGAATGGAGGTGCTTTCTGTCACTGTGTGTTCGCATGCAGCACACACAATAAAGCCACAGGAGACAAAGCAGCCAAAAGACAATATCATTTCTGGAAAGATGTAACTCTTCACTACAGAGCCACCTGTCTTGCCTTACATTCAGACAGATCCATAATGTTGTAGGAGCCTTACCCAGTAGCACAGAGGCGATGGTTGCTATGAGAACCCAGTTCCTCTTCAGAATGCCTTTCACATCCCGAGCTCTCCGCTCCTTCTTGGCCAACATGTCCATGCTCATAGTCCAAAGCAAGGCGCAAAGACAAATAATCAACCAAAATGTTATTTGCCACCTCTCTGTACCTCCACTATCTCTTTCACACAAGGATAAGCAACGAGGGATCTTTTACAAACACAGCCGGGGCAGCTTTATTATGGATGCTGCTGTCAGTTCCAACAGGGTGGGTGGGAGGCAGGAGCAGTGAGCAAAATGAGTGTGTGTGCAAAATGAGCGTGTGTGTGAAGCAGCTCAGAGGGGCTTGGTGTTCTTGATAACCTTTGACCATGTATCCTGGCTGTAGTGCTTGTTTTCTTGTAATGTGATTATCCATTCTGTAGTAATGGAAATTATGTCACCTTTTTACACAGAAGCCTGTTATAGAAGTGATAATTATTTCTATACATATTTTTTTCCTGAGGGTGGTTTTTTAATTATTATTTTTATATTAAAAATGTTATTCAGGCAGTTTTTTCTTTCAGTACTATTTTCTGAAGGTTCAGTAATCTTTGTGAACTGCTTCTATCATCTAATATTAACATTTAAAAAGACAAAACCTGTTAATTTTATCTTGTAATAGACTAGGTGAACTACATTTCAAACATAAATACAATATAAACACAAAGAAGGAGATTTGTCAAAGTTGTTACATTGCTGTACTGAATTTTGGAGGAATGTATATTGCATCAAAATTTTCAGCCTCTGCTCATTCTTGTTCTAATAACTGAAAGCTGAAACACAGTTTGATTACGTCAGTGTGTTTTGCTGAATGGGCTTTTCAGTCTGAACAATTTTGAATTATTACAAATGAACAAAACTGGTTTTAGTCCAACAGTCAAATATCCAGGGTTAAGTAGATTACTTAGGAAATGTAATCCAGCACTGTTATAAATTACATGACATAAATGTAATCACTGATTACATTTATGAACCAAGTAATGAGTTTATTTGGAGTCCATAATTCTGTAACCTGACAGCTCTTTTCCTGAGAGCATAAACAAATAAAAAAACCTGGAGATTTTCCCTGATATTTTTAATAATTGATACCAGTGACCCAACAGCATGAAATCATGTGACTTTATGGCATGTCAGTTAAATATTAAAAAATTTTGCAGTGCCAACTTTGTTTTGTTAGAGAAAGGTGTGCCGAGCCGTTAACAACCCTACTTATGCTACTGTACAACCCCAAATCAGAAAAAGTTGACACGGTATAAAAATGCAAATAAAAAAAGAAAGCAATGATTTCTAAATTTACTTTGGCTTGTATTTCATTACAGTCAGTATGAACCTAAGATATTTCATGTTTTGTTTGGCCAACTTCATTTCATTTGTTAATATACATCCAGTCCTGTGTTTCAGGTCTGCACATGGGCGCAGATAGAGGGGGGGACGGGGGGGATTCGTCCCACCCAGATTTAAATTCACCTCGTTTGGTCCCCCCCACTTATAGGGAGGAAAAAACGTCTATGCTGTCTTTCTTTACATAAGGCAAACCTCACGGAAAAATCAAAAGACTAATTACCATTCGGTTTATTGAGGTGCACAGCAGTACATACATAGTTGCAACTGCGCAGACTGCACAGGTTGCGAGCTCGAGCTTGGTTGCTATGGTTACCCATAACAAGTTTGACAGGCATATCAGGGACAGCGCCTCCTAGTTCAGGACCCCAACACGGCATGATGAAGGGTGCCAAAAGGCAGAAAACGATTGCATCGTTTTTTCAAAAAAAAAAAAAAAACGACTGTAAGTAAACTGTGCCTTACTTTATCATATCACCTTGCAATTTTTTGATAGTCTGTTCAAAGTAATGTCGTAGTGAAAGTAAAATCGTACGGAGTAGAGAAGCCTTTCTGGTAGCCTCCTTCTTTCGGTGGCAGCCTGTAGATACAGTGCTCAGAAGGCAGTTTTAATGTTTAATCTGGCGTTCCCTGCCATAATTTCAGCGAGCATATTGTTTCATAAGGAAACTTTGTGAAGAGTTGTTGACTGACTGCCGCTCACGCAACACACAGGCATAGTTAGAAAGTCAGGATGCACTGGTTTACACTTTACACACACACACGTAGCCCAGCCTCTCGCTATGTTTAACAGTTGGAACTTAGCGGTTTTAAAACTAGTTTTGCAATTTCTGTGCGTGATGATAATGTGTAAACTTTGGATTTCCATAGGCTATGTTAAAATGTTATCATTGTCCTGGCCTGCAGGTAGTTCCTGGTGATGGCAGTGAGGGAGGTGAAATAACATGTATACACACTACCGTTCAAAAGTTTGGGGTCACCCAGACAATTTTGTGTTTTCCATGAAAAGTCACACTTTTATTTACCACCATAAGTTGTAAAATGAATAGAAAATATAGTCAAGACATTTTTCTGGCCATTTTGAGCATTTAATCGACCCCACAAATGTGATGCTCCAGAAACTCAATCTGCTCAAAGGAAGGTCAGTTTTATAGCTTCTCTAAAGAGCTCAACTGTTTTCAGCTGTGCTAACATGATTGTACAAGGGTTTTCTAATCATCCATTAGCCTTCTGAGGCAATGAGCAAACACATTGTACCATTAGAACACTGGAGTGAGAGTTGCTGGAAATGGGCCTCTATACACCTATGGAGATATTGCACCAAAAACCACACATTTGCAGCTAGAATAGTCATTTACCACATTAGCAATGTATAGAGTGCATTTTTGATTAGTTTAAAGTGATCTTCATTGAAAAGAACAGTGCTTTTCTTTCAAAAATAAGGACATTTCAAAGTGACCCCAAACTTTTGAACGGTTGTGTGTGTGTGTGTGTGTATATATATATATATATATATATATATATATATATATATATATATATATATATATATATATATATATATACACACACACACACATACATATATATATATATATATATATATATATATATATATATATATATATATATATATATATACACACAAAATGGAATAATTTGCTGACAGCTCAGTCCCCCCCAGTTCAAAAATCCTATCTGCGCCCCTGGGTCTGCAACACATTCCAAAAAAAGTTGGGATGAGAGCAATAGCTAGTAATGAGGTAAAACAATTTAATAATGATGTGATTTGAAACAGATGATGTCAACAGGTGATTATAATCATGATCTGGTACAAAATTTAGTATTCAGGAAAGGCCTAGTCTTTGAGGGGAAAAGATGGACCAAGGATCTCCAGTTTGTCAACAAATACGTGAGAAATTTATTGAAATGTTTAAAAACAATGTTTCTCAAAGAAAGCTAGGAAGAGATTTGGGTATTTCACCCTCTATGGTGCATAATGTCATTAAACGATTGAAGGAATCTGGAGGAATTTCAGCGTGTAAAGGGCAAGGGCGCAAGCCTTAGCTGAACATCTGTGATCTCTGATCCCTCAGACGGCACTGCATCAAGAACTGTCATTCATCTATAGCTGATATAACTACGTGGGCTCGGGATTACTTTGGCAAACCTTTGTCAAGCACTACAATACAGAGTTACATCCACAAATACCAATTAAAACTTGTTAGGTTTTGATCTAGGTATAGCAAAGGAGGTTGAATTGACAAAGTATGATCTAGGAATGTAGACCTTTGCCATCTAAAAGATTCTGCCTCACAGATCGATCCGGGAGCAAAGTCACTGACACAGGCACAGCTGTTCAGAGATGTTTTTCAGTTTATTGTAGGGCAAACATGAGTATATATTCACATTCAAGAGTGTGTTGTAGCGATGTGATTGGATGATGATGATTTAATTGACGAAGCTAAGTTATCTATGCATAACATAAATGGGTGATGAAGCATTGCATGACTGGTTTAGACTACACTATTTAACTGATTGCTATCAGTAAGTTGATGGAAATGGTGATTTTTCTCGATATACTGAGGTAAAGTTTGGTGTTCCACAAGGTTCTGTCTTAGGCCCACTGCTTTTTTCTTTAGAAATGTTATCTCTGGGTGATATTATTTGTAAGCATGATATTAGTTTCCACTGTTATGCTAATGACACACAGTTGTATGTTTCTGCAAAACCAGATGAGAAACACCAGCTTAATAGAACTAAGGAATGTGTGCCTTGCTGTCTGGATGTTCCAATAAGTGCATAAAAAAGCTCCAGTTAGTTCAAAATGCAGCAGCAAGAGTCCTTACGAGAACTAGAAAATATGACCACGTCACCCCTGTCATATCCACACTGCATTGGCTCCCAATCAAATTTTGAATTGTTTATAATGCGGCGTGGCGATGTAGCTTATAGCAAGTTATGGTCGCTGAACTGCTGGTTGTCCAGGTGGTGCTCTGAAAACAGTGTGGGCTTTACAGATAATTGTGCTAATTTTGAGGGCACTGCTGGCCTGTTAGGGTGGGACGGTATCCATCCCACTCGGGAAGGTGCTGCTCTCATTTCTTGCAGCATAGGTCATAGTCTCAGAACAGGCCTAGTTAACTTCTGACAATCCAGAGCCAAGGCCAGGGAGCAGACAAACAGGCTAAACCGACTGTCTGCTAGCTGCACAGAGTCATCACTCAGGGTCCACTACATCGAGACTGTGTCTGTTCCCTTAGTTCAACAAAAAAATAGAAATACTCAGAGAGTTTGTTCCAGTAACCTAATCAATATAAAATTAGATCATACTGACTGTACAGCCGCTGCCAGCACCTTTGATCTAAAGGTGGGGCTATTAAATATTAGCTCTCTTACATCTAAAGCGCTAATGGTTAATGAACTTATTGCTGATCAGGAGTTTAATGTATTGTGTTTAACAGAAACATGGATTAAACCAAATGAATATATAGCATTAAATGAAGCTAGTCCTCCTGGATACAGTTACATACGTACAACAGCCTCGTCTAACTGACAGAGGAGGAGGCGTCGCGGTTATTTATAATGATTATCTAGGTGTAACACACAAACCTGGTTATAAATTTAATACATTTGAAGGTCTTCATACTAATATAATGTATGTAGCCTCGAAAAATAAGTCTACCCAGTTAATTCCGTTACTTATTATTTACAGGCCCCCGGGGCCATATTCTGAGTTTCTTTCTGAATTTTCAGATTTTATCTCAGATCTGGTTATTTCCTTAGACAAAGCTTTAGTGGTCGGAGATTTTAATATTCACTTCGATAACCCAGAAGACCCTTTGAAAACAGCATTTGTGTCCATTTTAGATTCAGTAGGAATTAATCAGAATGTCATAGGACCGACCCATAATGGTGGTCACACCCTCTATCTAATACTAACATTCAGGTTAAACTTAGAAAATATTGTCACACTTCCACAGTCTGAAGTTATCTCAGATCATTATCTCATCTCATTCAGTATATGTCTGAGTAATAATATATGCACCTCACCACACTACTGTATTAAATGTACATTCATGTCAACTACTGCACAGAGCTTTATAAATGATCTCCCAGAGTTATCAACTTTGATTGGGTCACTGTCAGCCCCCAAAGAACTTGATCAGGCAACTGAATGCTTAGAGTCAACATTCCGCTATACTTTAGATAATGTAGCTCCTCTTAAAAGGAAAATGATCAGAGAGAAAAAATTAGCACCTTGGTATAATGATGACACTCACTTTAAAACAGGCCACTCAAAAATTGGAACATAAATGGCATCAAACAATTAGTAGCGTTCAAATTAGCATGGAAGGAGAGCTTCTTGAAGTATAGAAAAGCTCTGAGTGCTGCTAGATCAACATATCTCTCCTCCCTAATAGAAGATAACAAAAATAATCCTCGAATCCTATTTAATTCTATAGTAAAATTAACCAGGAATAAGTCCACTATAGACACATGCACGCCTGCAGTATGTAGTAGCAACGACTTCATGAATTTTTTTAATGACAAAATTGAGAATATCCGACAAAAAAATCAAACTGCTAATTTCAGGTCAGACAATGTAAGTGACCCTGTAGTTAACAGTATACCTGTATCAGATCAGCAATTAGAATGTTTTACTCCCCTTAGAGAAATTGAATTACTTTCATTAATCTTGGCATCAAATGTCGTATTGATTATAAAATACTACTATTGACCTTCAAAGCACTGAATGGTCTCGCACCACAGTACCTGAGCGAACTTCTGGTCCTTTATGACCCGTTATGCCTACTTAGATCAAAAGGTGCAGGCTATCTGCTGGTACCTCGTATAGTGAAGGCTACATCAGGGTGCAGAGCCTTTTCTTACAAAGCCCCAGAGTTATGGAACAGCCTTCCAAGTAGTGTTTGGGAATCAGACACAGTCTCAGTGTTTAAGTCGAGGCTGAAAACATATCTGTTTAGTCAAGCCTTTTGTTAATAGTGTTTATGAGGGAAAGGAGTAGATCTGGAGGGTCCTCAGACAGAGTGTTTTGGTAAACTGGGATGTATGGATGCTGTCAGTCCCCACTCGCTTGCTCACTCGAGTTTGTTGACGGTGTAGTGGCTGTTGCTTTATGTCCCGGGGCTCCCTCATGCCTGTGTTACCTTCTGACTCTCCCCTTTTAGTTATGCTGTCATAGTTAATTTTGCTGGAGTCCCTGCTTGTACTCAGCACAAAATGTATACTGTACCTACTTATTCAGGTGACATTGGGCATACCTAACAACTTGTGTTTTCTCTCTCTTCCCCCATCCCCCCAATCTGTCCCTCTGAGTTACAAGCCAGTCCTGAGATCGAGATGCTGACCTCTTCTGCTCCTCAGACCTGCCTGATCCATCCTGGTGCCCTGTGTCTGGTTGGAGTCTCATCACATCGCTCCTGTGGAGGACGGCCCCATATGGACAGTTGAAAGTCACACTTGGAAGATGCTCTGGACTCTTACAGTAATGCTTTTATGGCTGAGGACTACAGTTGACTTGCTAACTTTAGGACTGCAGTTGTCATGAACAGTTTTGCACTCAAGTTTCCATCAATGAAGAGTTTATAACATCAACGCAACTGACTTCATGTTAAAACTGTTAATGTTATAGTCCTGTTGTCTGTTGTTGCTCAAATGAGGATGGGTTCCCTTTTGAGCCTGGTTCCTCTCGAGGTTTCTTCCTCATGTCGTCTGGGGGAGTTTTTCCTTGCCACCGTCGCCACAAGCTTGCTCATTGGGGATAGGGATAAAATTAGTTCATGGTTAAAGTAATAAAAATTCTGTTAAGCTGCTTTGGGACAATGTTGATTATTAAAAGCGCTGTACAAATAAACTTGACTTGACTTGACTTGACAATGATGACCCCGTACCGTTGCACACCTTCAGACCTGTTTGCAGGAAGAACGGGACAAAATACCACCTGAAACACTTCATCACTTGGTGTCTTCAGTCCCTAAACATCCTTTAAGTGTTGTGAGAAGGAATGGCAACATTATAAAGTGGTAAATGCTTCTCCATCCCACCTTGCTTGAGAACCCAGTTCCTCTTCAGAATGCCTTTCACATCCCTGCCTCTTTGCTCCTTCTTGGCGAACATGTCTATGTTCATCATCCAAAGCAAGGCACAAAGGCAATAATCAACCAAAACATTACTTGTCACCTCTCTAGCTTTTTTTGGAATGTGCTCAACTTTTTCAAAATGGGTTGCAAGAATCAAAATTGAAACGTGTTTATTTTATAAATGAATGAATGTGGTAAAACATCAAATAATGTGCTGTTGTATTATTTTGAGTGCGATACTGATCAAAGATTATTTACAAATCATGGTTTCAGATTTAATTTCAATTTCAACATACCATCCCAACTTTTTCTGATTTGGGGTTGTAGTACTATGCCAGGAAAGAAAAGTTCTGTCTGGGTCATAGGTAAGATACATTTTAATATACATATAATAATTATTTTCATTTTGATCACCTGGAATTTTTAAATTTGATGATTAAAACCAAAGCATGTGCACAGTTTTCATCTTGTAGGGCTACATTTCGTAGTGCAATTATCAAAGACCTTCCTGTTCAGAAACAAGTGGCAGTGATATGGTGATGTATACTGCCTCTGTGTCCCAGAGAACATTTTGCAATGCAGTTTTAAAGATCCTTTCTCCTTAAACCTATCATTCATTCATTCACCACTGAACTGCAAATAAATAAGTGCACTTGCAATTGTGCTCTATGACAAAATATAAATTAAGAAGAAGAAGAAGTTTATTCATCACACATACACTTGTGAAATTCCTCTCTGCATTTAAATCATTTGAAGCAGTGAACACACACATGTGAGCAATGAGCACACACACATACCCAGAGCAGCAGGCAGCCATGCTACAGCACCCGGGAGTTAGATGCCTTGCTCAAGGGCACCTCAGGCCATAGTTGCCCCATGTTAACCTAACCTGCATGTCTTTGGACTGTGAGGGAAACCAGAGCACCTGGAGGAAACCCACACAGACACGGGGAGAACATGCAAACTCCATGCAGAAAGGCCCCCGTCAGCCACTGGACTTGAACCCAGAACCTTCTTGGTGTGAGGCAACAGTGCGAACCACTACACCACTGTGCCATCCGGATCTCTTTTTCTCATCTCATTATCTCTAGCCGTTTTATCCTGTTCTACAGGGTCGCAGGCAAGCTGGAGCCTATCCCAGCTGACTACAGGTGAAAGGCGGGGTACACCCTGGACAAGTCGCCAGGTCATCACAGGGCTGACACATAGACACAGACAACCATTCACACTCACATTCACACCTACGCTCAATTTAGAGTCACCAGTTAACCTAACCTGCATGTCTTTGGACTGTGGGGGAAACCGGAGCACCCGGAGGAAACCCACGCGGACATGGGGAGAACATGCAAACTCCACACAGAAAGGCCCCTGTCGGCTGCTGGGCTTGAACCCGGACCTTCTTGCTGTGAGGCGACAGCGCTAACCACTACACCACCGTGCCGCCCCGGATCTCTTTTACTCTGAATAAATCTATTTCGATTAAAGATTGGATTTTTCTCATTTTTACAGTGTGAGATGAAGCTCTCTCTCTCTCATTATCTCTAGCCGCTTTATCCTGTTCTACAGGGTCGCAGGCAAGCTGGAGCCTATCCCAGCTGACTATGGGCGAAAGGCGGGGTACACCCTGGACAAGTCGCCAGGTCATCACAGGGCTGACACATAGACACAGACAACCATTCACACTTACATTCACACCTACGGTCAATTTAGAGTCACCAGTTAACCTAACCTGCATGCCTTTGGACTGTGGGGGAAACCGGAGCACCCGGAGGAAACCCACGCGGACACGGGGAGAACATGCAAACTCCACACAGAAAGGCCCTCGCCGGCCCCGGGGCTCGAACCCAGGACCTTCTTGCTGTGAGGCGACAGCGCTAACCACTACACCACCGTGCCGCCCTGAGATGAAGCTACTTCACCAAAAGGTGGATTTTTTTTTCCACTGAAACAAATCCCCCCCCCATTTATTTATTTATAACTAATGTGTTACAAGAGGTGCTAATAATCGTGGAAGGCACTGTAGGCATACACACACATACAAACAATAGTCATAAATAAGTCTATTATTTAGAGTTGAAATTAAATAATGAATATTTATTTATAGCAAAGTGCAGCCTTTCAGTTTTAGTTTGAGGGAATTTACATCCGAAATGGGTGAATTGTGTAGGAATTACGGCCTCTTTTTTTCTGTGGAATCGTCTATTTCAGGAACCAAAAGCAATTGAAGAGCTAACATAATCATCAATTAAATTGTCATTTTTCACACTTGGTTGCAAATCCACTTTAGTTAAGGACTTTTTCAAGAATTCATGAAAGTTTTTCCAAGCTTCCTGGTTTCCAGCTCCTTTCTCACTGTTAACTTTGCACTTTTTGTCTGGAGCCACATAGAAATAGCACTCTGGAAGTTCCTTTGCAGGTGTTGACAGAGGGGGAAAGGTTCTTGCATTTCACTTTTAACACAGTCTGCTGCCACCTTCAGGTGAAAGGACAAATTGCAATGTGTTGGCTGACGGGCCACTTATACGTACATACTAATAGACAAACCTTTGATTTTATTGCCATTGTGTAGAGTTTTTTAGCTAAAAATCCATTCAATTTATGTAAGATAGCAGATTAGTATGTATTTCTAGTGTATAATATATAACACTTTGTTCCTGTTACACTTTTTTCATGGTCATTCATTGTTTTAAATCAGTGGTGCTGCAAAGAAATCACAACAATCCATCATACTGGATGTATTTTTTTTTTCAGTCATATAACACTAACACAGAGCTTAATGTTAGCAAGCTTAATGCTATTAATTCATTTCAATTTTTTATTTATATATCATTTTTAATAATGGGCAGCACGGTGGTGTAGTGGTTAGCGCTGTCGCCTCACAGCAAGAAGGTCCGGGTCCGAGCCCCGTGGCCGGCGAGGGCCTTTCTGTGCAGAGTTTGCATGTTCTCCCCGTGTCCGCGTGGGTTTCCTCCGGGTGCTCCGGTTTCCCCCACAGTCCAAAGACATGCAGGTTAGGTTAACTGGTGACTCTAAATTGAGCGTAGGTGTGAATGTGAGTGTGAATGGTTGTCTGTGTCTATGTGTCAGCCCTGTGATGACCTGGCGACTTGTACAGGGTGTACCCCGCCTTTCGCCCGTAGTCAGCTGGGATAGGCTCCTGTGACCCTGTAGAACAGGATAAAGCAGCTAGAGGTAATGAGATGAGATGAGATTTTTAATAATAGACATAGTCACAAAGCAGCTTTACAGAAATCTATACATATATCCAGATCCATCCATTATCTGTAGCCGCTTATCCTGTTCTACAGGGTCACAGGCGAGCTGGAGCCTATCCCAGCTGACTATGTGTGAGAGGCGGGGTACACCCTGGACAAGTCGCCAGGTTATCACAGTTCTGACTCATAGAGACAAACAACCATTCACACTCACATCCACACCTATGGTCAATCTAGAGCCACTAATTATCCTAACCTGCATGTCTTTGGACTGTGGAGGAAACCAGAGCACCCGGAGGAAACCTATGCAGACACGGGGAGAACATGCAAACTCCACACAGAAAGGCCCTCATCAGCCACTGGGCTTGAACCCAGGACCTTCTTGCTGTGAGGCGACAGTGCTAACTACTGCACCACCATGCCACCCCCTATATCCAGATATAAAATTTTAATTTATAAATGTATTACTAATGAGCAAGCCAGAGGTGATGGTGGCAAGGAAAAACTCCCTGAGACAATATAAGAAAGAAGCATAATGTTTCTACTCTGGCTCACATCTGGTAGAGTATGTGACAGTTTTGCAGCATTGCTCTGGCTGTACTAATGTGAACTAAATGAAATGTTCTAATTTGCTTGACTCCTGGTAGATATATGGCTGGTGTATTGCATTCCTCTGTCAGTACAGGCATAAGCCTAATTTGGCCTGTCATTCTCTCCCATATGTGGGCCCCATCTAAGCCAAGAAAATTTGCTGACTGGGCAAACATATAAAGTTGGTAAGTATTCAAATCCATTTATTTTAAAACACACAAAAATTCAGAGAAAAATAAATGCTGAATCTCTGTAAATGGGTCAGTGACAGTGCATGAAATCACAGAGAGAATAACAAGCGCAAATGGATTAAAGCAAAAACAGCTTCCACATGTTCTGGAGATGGACAGGATAAATTTAACATGTACATCAACCACATCTATATTCTTGGGCTGTTACTGTTGCTCAATATTGGTAGAAAAAAGCAGAACTCATCTCTCATCTCATCTCATTATCTGTAGCCGCTTTATCCTTCTACAGAGTCGCAGGCAAGCTGGAGCCTATCCCAGCTGACTACGGGCGAAAGGCGGGGTACACCCTGGACAAGTCGCCAGGTCATCACAGGGCTGACACATAGACACAGACAACCATTCACACTCACATTCACACCTACGGTCAATTTAGAGTCACCAGTTAACCTAACCTGCATGTCTTTGGACTGTGGGGGAAACCGGCGCACCCGGAGGAAACCCACGTGGACACGGGGAGAACATGCAAACTCCGCACAGAAAGGCCCTCGCCAGCCACGGGGCTCGAACCCGGACCTTCTTGCTGTGAGGTGACAGCGCTAACCACTACACCACCGTGCCGCCCAAAAGCAGAACTATGACGGAAAATATACCGTGTTAACTTATTGTGATAATATATGGACTAGAAGATATGCTACAGAAAATTGCAAAAACAACATTGTGTTCTAGTTGTGAAAATGAAATAAGTTTGGTGCCACAGTGTGTTGAAATATTAAATACGGTAGGTAGGATAGGAAAAAATATGAACAGTTTGTATTTATATCACATAGTCTAATGCACAAAATGGCCTATGGGGGGAACTATTTCATAATCTCACAGGCTTTATCTGCAAGGCTGGCAGTCCATGCTTTGTTATTAATATTAATGCCAAGAGGATTCCAGGTAGTTTACGTTTTACAGAGCTACTATGCCATGTGCAATATTCTATACTATTATGAGACAGCATATTAACTGTCATTCCCTTACTCATTAGGATTAAGGATCGAGAGCTACTCAGGATTTCTGTATGATGCTTTCTGACAGTGTTTGTTGTGAAAAGTTACAAATACAAATCTCATCTCATCTCATTATCTCTAGCCGCTTTATCCTTCTACAGGGTCGCAGGCAAGCTGGAGCCTATCCCAGCTGACTACGGGCGAAAGGCGGGGTACACCCTGGACAAGTCGCCAGGTCATCACAGGGCTGACACATAGACACAGACAACCATTCACACTCACATTCACACCTATGGTCAATTTAGAGTCACCAGTTAACCTAACCTGCATGTCTTTGGACTGTGGGGGAAACCGGAGCACCCGGAGGAAACCCACGCGGACACGGGGAGAACATGCAAACTCCACACAGAAAGGCCCTCGCCGGACCCGGGGTTCGAACCCAGGACCTTCTTGCTGTGAGGCGACAGTGCTAACCACTACACCACCGTGCCGCCACAAATACAAATACATTTCCTTAAACTGTAGAGATCAGCATACCAATTATACATCAGTTAAAATGATTTTTGAGATCTCAGCAAAGTTTTGTAGTGTAAGCAAACTTACTATGACATGACTATAAATTCTTGTCATGTCTTGACAGATCTATTGAGACTTTCATTCCTTTTTCTCACCCTCCTGAAAGAAAAAGTCTTGACTGATGAAAAAAGAAAAAATAAAGCATTCATTATATTGAAATTTAGCAACCAGGCCACTATCATTGTTTGTGGAGAAAGTCACCATGGATATCTCCCTCACTAGCTGGGGGGCATTGTGGTGCCACAGAGGCACAGGAGGCAGGCCAGACTAGAGCAACTCACTTGCTGGGATGGCATAATGATACAGCTGTTGAGGCAGTGTATACAGCTGGGAGAATGATGTCTGCACCCAGAAGTGGTATCCCAGACCTGGGACTAGTTTGGCAGGACACAGATGGGCCTCTTCTCCAATGCCAAACTGACTTAGGGTGTACTCATACTAGGAACGATTGCCTGATACCGATCCTGACAGTGATTGTCCCCCTCCCCATCCCCATCTCCCACTGTCCTGTGTTCACATTACACTTAACTTTTCAGTCCTGAGTGTACTTACAGTGGTGCTTGAAAGTTTGTGAAGCCTTTAGAATTTTCTCTATTTCTGCATAAATATGACCTAAAACATCATCAGATTTTCACACAAGTCCTAAAAGTAGATAAAGAGAACTCAGTTAAACTAATGAGACAAAAATATGATACTTGGTCATTTATTTATTGAGGAAAATTATCCAATATTACATATCTGGGCGGCACGGTGGTGTAGTGGTTATCGCTGTCGCCTCACAGCAAGAAGGTCCTGGGTTCGAGCCCCGTGGCCGGCGAGGGCCTTTCTGTGCGGAGTTTGCATGTTCTCCCCGTGTCCGCGTGGGTTTCCTCCGGGTGCTCCGGTTTCCCCCACAGTCCAAAGACATGCAGGTTAGGTTAACTGGTGACTCTAAATTGACCGTAGGTGTGAATGTGAGTGTGAATGGTTGTCTGTGTCTATGTGTCAGCCCTGTGATGACCTGGCGACTTGTCCAGGGTGTACCCCGCCTTTCGCCCGTAGTCAGCTGGGATAGGCTCCAGCTTGCCTGCGACCCTGTAGAAGGATAAAGCGGCTAGAGATGATGAGATGAGATTACATATCTGTGAGTGGCAAAAGTATGTGAACCTCTAGGATGAGCAGTTAATTTGAAGGTGAAATTAGAGTCAGGTGTTTTCAATCAACGGGATGACAATCAGGTGTGAGTGGGCACCCTCTTTTATTTAAAGAACAGGGATCTATCAAAGTCTGATCTTCACAACACATGTTTGTGGAAGTGTATCATGGCACCAACAAAGTAGATTTCTGAGGACCTCAGAAAAAAAGCGTTGTTGATGCTCATCAGGCTGGAAAAGGTTACAAAACCATCTCTAAAGAGTTTGGACTCCACCAATCCACAGTCAGACAGATTGTGTACAAATGGAGGAAATTCAAGACCATCGTTACCCTCCCCAGGAGTGGCCGACCAACAAAGATCACTCCAAGAGCAAGGCGTATAATAGTTGGCGAGGTCACATATTTAAATAAATAATAAATATACCTAACCTTTTTACAAAGCAACATACTGGCATATAAACAGCAGTATAAATTGCAGTATGCAATTATTCAATGTAGCCAAACACAGTAAGGTGCAGAGTGCGAGTCCAAGTCCGGATCAGGCCTCCAGCAGAACTTTTCCAGCCCTGGAGAAGAAGCTATTTTGGTGTCTTGCTGTTTGTGACTTTATGACCCTAAGCCTGCCAGAGGGAAGGGTGTCAAAAAGACATTGTCCAGGGTGAGTGCAGTCAGTCCTAATCTTTGTGTCTCTCTTTCTCAGCCTGGCAGAGTAAATCTGTTCCAGGGATTAGAGAGGGGTACCAATGACTTTAGATGCAGTCCTGATCTTTCCTCTCCTCTGACGTGCAGGTGAAGAACCACACTATGCATCCATAGCTCAGAACACTGGTAGAAGTTGGTGAGGAGCTTTTGTGAGAGCCCAGTTTTCCTCAGGGATCACAGGAAGAAGAGTCTCTGCTGGGCTTTCTTCACCACCTCTCTGGTGTTCACTCCCCATGTCAGGTCCTCTGAGAGGTGAACACTGAGGTACTTGAAGCTCCGCACCTGTTCCACCTCCTCTCCAGAGATCACCAGGCTGGCATTTGTTTTAACCAATCGTTTTCTGAAGTCAATGATAAGCTCCTTTGTTTTGTTGGTGTTGAGGAGCAAGTCATTGTTCTGACACCAAGATGTGAGGGCCTGAACTTCCTCTCTGTAATAATAATAACAGAGGTGGACAGTAATGAAGTACATTTACTTGAGTACTGTACTTAAGTACACTTTTTGAGTATCTGTACTTTACTTGAGTATTATTATTTTTTTTGAAACTTATGATTTTAACTTCACCACATTTTAAAGACAAATATCGTACTTTTCACTCCACTACATTTCTGTCAAGGTCCTCATTACTCGTTACTATGAAGCAGCTTTGAAAGTGGATGTTTTTTCTTTTCCTTTCTAAAATGTGATTGTTTTTTTCGCAGGTGACACTGAGACAGTCTATCAGTAATCACTAGGGTCACGTCATGTCCATAGACTGTATCAAATCAAGATCAATGATTTCTCAGAAGCATTATTTGAACACCATCAGTTGACGGCAGAATGAAAGAAGGCGGTTCTTCTGGGGAATGCACGCACCCATGGCCCATGAACCCATGCTTCAGTTTTCTGAAAGGAATAAAGATTCATTTCGTTTTAAATGTTTGCCGAAAATGAACTCGCCGTCTGACCTGCGGAAGCATATTGAGGCATGTAAACATTTTATTCCAAGAGAAAGTTTGCAGCAAAGTTGTCTGTGCTTTTAGAGCTAGCGATAACGTTGCAATAGCTATGCAGTCTGGTTCGTCAAATGACTTGCTATGGATTTTCCCGTCAAGTTGCCATCGCCTTGTCCACGGCTAACGATAACACATAGCTAGTTCACTTGGAGACTGTTAGTCTCATTCATCTCATTATCTCTAGCCG
Organism: Neoarius graeffei; assembly: GCF_027579695.1. Classification (NCBI taxonomy): domain Eukaryota; kingdom Metazoa; phylum Chordata; class Actinopteri; order Siluriformes; family Ariidae; genus Neoarius; species Neoarius graeffei. Next base: position 58,474,552 of record NC_083569.1, on the reverse strand, counting down.
CTTTATCCTGTTCAACAGGGTCGCAGGCAAGCTGGAGCCTATCCCAGCTGACTACGGGTGAAAGGCGGGGTACACCCTGGACAAGTCACCAGGTCATCACAGGGCTGACACATAGACACAGACAACCATTCACACTCACATTCACACCTACGGTCAATTTAGAGTCACCAGTTAACCTAACCTGCGTGTCTTTGGGCTGTGGGGGAAACCGGAGCACCCGGAGGAAACCCACACGGACACGGGGAGAACATGCAAACTCCACACAGAAAGGCCCTCGCCGGCCACGGGGCTCGAACCCGGACCTTCTTGCTGTGAGGCGACAGCGCTAACCACTACACCACCGTGCCACCCTGACACTGTTAGTTAGCATGTAAAAATGGAGTTATGCTAACATGAATAATGTTAACTTATCTGAAGTCCTTTCAGAAATATGTTTTAGCATAATCTTGCCAAATAAGCAGAATATAGAAATCTTTCTTTTCAAGTAGCATTATGATTTCGAGTTTGAAAAGAGTTTGCTAGCATGTCAGGTGGAGTTTCACTGACTAACTAGCTTAACATTAAACCACCATGATGGCACAGCATGCGTTCATTTTGTGAATTCACAGTTCTGTCTTTGGTAACGGCATTAGGTTTTGTAAGTGTTATGGCAATAATACAACAATGCGTTGACAGAAAATGTACTTTTAATACTTGAGTATTTTTAAAAGCAAGTACTAGTACTTCAGTACTTTAAGTACTGAAATATCCCTGTCCCATCTGTTCTCTCTCTTCTCTCCCCCCTAAATCTGTCCCTCTGAGTTACATGTCAGTCCTGAGATCGAGATGCTGACCTCATCTGCTCCTTGGACCTGTCTGATCCATCCTGGTGCCCTGTGTCTGGTTGGAGTCTCATCACATCGCTCCTGTGGAGGACGGCCCCATATGGACAGTAGAAAGTCACACTTGGAAGACACTCTGGACGCTTACAGTAATGCTTTTATGGCTGAGGACGATAGTTGACTTGCTAACTTTAGGACTGCAGTTGTTATGAACAGTTTTGCACTCAAGTTTCCATCAATGAAGAGTTTATAACATCAACAAAACTGACTTCATGTTAAAACTGTTAATGTTAGTCATGTTGTCTGTTGTCGCCCAAATGAAGATGGGTTCCCTTTTGAGTCTGGTTCCTCTCGAGGTTTCTTCCTCATGTCGTCTGAGGGAGTTTTTCCTTGCCGCCGTCGCCACAGGCTTGCTCATTGGGGATACATTAGAATAAAATTAGCTCATGTTTAAAGTCATTAAAATTCTGTAAAGCTGCTTTAGGACAATGTTTATTGTTAAAAGCGCTATACGCTATACAGGGCGGCACGGTGGTGTAAGTGGTTAGCATGGTCACCTCACAGCAAGAAGGTCCGGGTTCGAGCCCCGTGGCCGGTGAGGGCCTTTCTGTGCGGAGTTTGCATGTTCTCCACGTGGGTTTCCTCCGGGTGCTCTGGTTTCCCCCACAGTCTAAAGACATGCGGTTAGGTTAATATGGGATGGCCTTGGGCTGAGGTGCCCTTGAGTGAGGCACTGAACTCCCGACTGCTCCCCGGGCGCTGTTAGCATGGCTACCCACTACTCTGGGTGTGTGTGTGTTCACTGCTTCAGATGGGTTAAATGCAGAGAGGAAATTTCACAAGTGTGTGATGAATAAAGTTATGCTTTCTTTCAAACAAACTTGACTTGGGGCGGCATGGTGGTGTAGTGGTTAGCGCTGTTGCCTCACAGCAAGAAGGTCCGGGTTTGAGCCCCGTGGCTGGCGAGGGCCTTTCTGTGTGGAGTTTGCATGTTCTCCCCGTGTCTGTATGGGTTTCCTCCGGGTGCTCCGGTTTCCCCCACAATCCAAAGACATGCAGGTTAGGCTAATTGGTGGCTCTAAATTGACCGTAGGTGTGAATGTGAGTGTGAATGGTTGTTTGTTTCTATGTGTCAGCACTGCCATGATCTGGTGACTTGTCCAGGGTGTACATACCCTGCCTCTCACCCATAGCCAGCTGGGACAGACTCCAGCTTGCCTGCGACCCTGCACAGGATAAGCGGCGACTGCCATGTGTTCTTCACTTTTTAATGAATGGTTAAAATTTTTTGGTGGTGGTGTAGTGATTAGCGCTGTCACCTCACAGCTAGAAGGTTCTGGGTTCAAGCCCAGCGGTCGGCGAGGGCCTTTCTGTGCGGAGTTTGCATGTTCTCCGCGTGGGTTTCCTCCGGTTTCCCCCACAGTCCAAAGACATGCAGGTTAGGTTAACTGGTGACTCTAAATTGAGCGTAGGTGTGAATGTGAGTGTGAATGGTTGTCTGTGTGTCAGCCCTGTGATGACCTGGCGACTTGTCCAGGGTGTTGTCAGCTGGGATAGGCTCCAGCTTGCCTGCGACCCTGTAAACATAAAGCTGCATAATAAATATCCAAGATTTAAAATGAATCTATTTCAGAATGGATACGTATGTATTGGGTGTGTTAACTGTTTGATAAATCCTATTTTCTGCTCTGGACCGCAGAACCAGCTGTGACGGTTCTTGCTTGCATACAGTACAGTGGCCAACTGGGGGGCGGGATCACGTTGGGTAAAAGGCGTAGCCCGTGCGCGAGATTTTTATTTGTATCCAATCAGCGTTGAGATGAGAACCTCGGTGGCGGCCAATTGGCCAATTAGCAGTGAGAAAGGCGGTGACTCGTTGCTCTGGTTGTGTCGGTGCTTTGAAAGCAGACTGCTCCCGGCAGGAGGAAGTGCACAGTGCATACCGACTGGCTGATATTTTCATGTCTGTGTTGGTTTATTTATACGGATAGAAACACATAACCTTAGATATCAGAATAGCTGGGTGGTGGGATTTTTTTTAATGCACTGTACGGAGAGTTTCAGTATTTAACTATTAAATCGGAGTGGACAGTGTGTGTGTGTGTGTAGCAGCAGCGTGGGTTAAGGTGGGCCTTAACCGGATATCCATCTGACAAGCCAACTGAATAATAATAATAAACATTAGTGAAGCTTCTTCTGTCACTCTCCTGCTTGGAGTTGAATATATACATTTAAACAGGAGCCTTGAAATCATACAAGAGGACAACAAGACCCTCATGCAAATGGGTAAGTGTTGTTTTGGTCTGTTCTGAGTCTGGATGGGATGTGATGGGATGTGATGTGATGATTGGGTTCAGAAGGTGTGATTGGATTTATTTAACGGTTGAGCCTCGAGTGAGAAAGCCAGCACTTCTTCGAGATGTTTGTTGTTTCAATGAGAAAGCCAAGGTGAAATGATTGCATGTCTTTTCCCCATTTAGGCACATTTGCTTGTTTTGTTTCTGTTCCTGAGGCTGTCAGAGCATCAAGGGAGGAGGAGGAGGAGGAGAGAAAACATGAAGCAGCAGTTTAACTGTACATGCTCATGGGCAGAACAGATTAGTGCAAGAATAAACCCTGGATTATTCGGTCGCTATAATGAATTTTGTCAAAGCTTCACTGTGCTGTACGTAACAGAGATGATGATGAGAGAGATCAGACATCAGTGATGGGCACCATCACATATATCGAGTCACTATGTACCGTTAGTCATCCCTTAGATCAGATCAGATCAGATCTGTCTTGGTGGATCACTGCGGATGTACGGACCCTTTCAGTGTTCATCCTCCCTTCGGTTCATACTGGAGCTTTTTGCATCGGATGTCGTTTGAGATGCCGTGCGATCATAACGAGCCTGGGGGGAAAAATGGATGTGAAAAAAGAGCTCTTGGTGAGTCTGTTTAAAAGAGGTCACACTCATCCACGCCCTGCACACATCCTTCTCTGGATGAGATCTTTAAAGAGGAGACTGGTGAAAGGCTCTCAGCTTTATTTTAAAACACCATACCAACCAATAATTTACTTGAAATAAATCACTTTAATATATACACTGATCAGCCATAGCATTAAAAACATTGATTGTTGTTGCAGTGGGGGTGGCACGGTGGTGTAGTGGTTGGCGCTGTTGCCTCACTGCAAGAAGGTCCTGGGTTCGAGCCCAGCAGCTGGCGAGGGCCTTTCTGTGTGGAGTTAGCATGTTCTCACTGTGTCTGGGTGCTCCATTTTCCACTACAGTCCAAAGACATGTAGGTTAGGCTAATTGGTGGGTCTAAATTGACTGTAGGTGTGAATGATTGTGTCTGTCTGTGTGTCAGCCCTGCGATAACCTGGTGACTTGTCCAGGGTGTACCCCGCCTCTCACCCATAGTCAGCTGGGATAGGATCCAGCTTGCCTGCGACCCTGTAGAACAGGATAATGGATGGATGTTGTTGTTGCAGTGGCACCTGTCAAGGGGTGGGATATATTTGACAGTAAGAACAGTCAGTTCTTGAAGTTGATGTGTTGGAAGCAGGAAAAATGGGCAAGTGTAAGGATCTGAGTGACTTTGACAACGGTCACATTGTGATGGCTAGATGACCAGGTCTGAGCATCTCCAAAATGGCACATCCTGTGGGGTGTTCCCAGTATGCAGTGGTTAGTTCCTATCAAAAGTGCTCCATGGAAGGACAACCGGCGACAGGTTCATGGGCAGCCAAGACTCATTGATTCACATGGAGCACAAAGGCTAGCCCATATGGTCCAATCCCACAGAAGAGCTACTGTAGTACAAACTGCTGAAAAAGTTAATCCTGGCTAAAGCAGAAAGGTGCCAGCATTAACTTTTTCAGCAGTTTGTGTTACAGTAGCTCTTCTGTAGGATTGGACCATATGGGCTAGCCTTTGTGCTCCATGCGAATAAGTGAGCCTTTGGCACCCAGGACCCTGTCGCTGGTTCAACAATTGTCCTTCCTTGGACCACTTTTGGTAGGTACTAACCACTGCATACCGGGAACACCCCACATTTTGCCATTTTGGAGATACTCAGACCCAGTCATCTCGCCATCACAAATACCCCTTTTCCACCAAATCAGTTCCAGGGCTGGTTCAGTGCTGTTGCTGGTTCACAACTCGTTCAACTTGCGAATCAGCTGAGAACCTGCTTGCTTTTCTATAGCTCGGGGTGCTAAGGGGAGCCACGTCATTACGTCACTGTATACGTTAGTTACGTCACTGCGTTTGCATAAACCTTGGCGTGAACATCGAAGCAACAACAACACGGAGAAGAAGAAGCAGCAACAGCAATAATGGATGACCGCTGCTTTACTGCATCCATGATATCTCGTCGCTTATTTAAAAATGGCGCCCTTTCGTGGTCTTGCTATTGTTGTTGGTCTTAACAACTCCACCCCCGCTGACGTAAGCAGTTCTTTCCTCCAGAAAAACCGGTTTTTCTGGCCCAGAGCCAGTTCTTTGTCAGTGAAAACAGAAAACCTGGTTCCAAACTAAGCACTGGCCCTGAACCAGCCCTGGAACTGATTTGGTGGAAAAGGGGTAAATGTGGCCCTTGTCAAAGTCACTCAGATCCTTAGCCCATTTTTCCTGCTTCCAACACATCAACTTCAAGATTGTTCTCTTGCTGCCGAATATATCCCACCCCTTGACAGGTGCCACTGCAACAACATAATCAATGTAATTCAGTTCACTTCTCAGTGTTTTTATTGTTATGACTGAACTGAAGTACACCGATCAGTCACTTCAATATACTCTCACTGAACGCTGTATTAGGAACACCTGTACACCTACTCGTTCATGCAGTTACCTCACCAGCCAGTCATGTGGATTGCAATGTGTAATTTATGCAGATACAGGCTCGCAGCCTCAGGCAATGTTCATGTCAACTATCAGTGGGCAAAAATGTGATCTCATTGATTTTAACTGTGATGTGATTCAGTACATTTACATGCACACTAATATATTTCACTATTTCAAAGATGATATTCATAATTTGATACAGGTCATGTAAACTGCATATTCTGTTTGGATACTCTGAATTTGGCCTTTTTCTGATTAAGACGTGGAATATGCTGATGTTATTCATGTTTTTGGAGCATTCTTTAGACATGTGTACAGCGCTTTCGGAACATGTGTCATACACTACGTTCAGACTGCAACCTGAAACGACCCATATCCGATTTGTTGTGAAATCCGATTTTTTTGTTAGGCCGTTCACATTACCAATTATATGAGACTTGTATGCGATCTCCAATATGAACGGAGAACGACCCAAAAGTGTCCCGCATGCGCAAATTGACACGTAATAAGCACATCTACCTAATGCGTAAACAAAAAAAAGCGCACTCTTCATGTTTAATGATTTTCTTTTTTTGTTTGTTTGTTTAATTATCTGGTTAGTGTTAAAGTGTGACGTCTCGTGTGTGTTTTTGTTTCTGAACTGAAATGAAAACGTGTAGCCTGGTAACGAGGGTTGACTCCTAAATGTCTCTCTAATTTCTATATAAGTGCACTACATGTTACTAGGAAGTAATGGATTTTTAAACTCTATATAGTGCACTCGAGCTTCAGTAGGCAGTCATTTGGGACACGGCCGCTGTATTACCAAACTCTTAATTCAGGCTTAATAATTTGCACATATTTATTTCGTCATATTAATAAACTTTTTCTACATTTTTATAAATATTTATTTAGATTGTTTATAGCCAGCTGAATTCTGCAACTTCTCTCAGCGCTGGCTCAAGGTGCATAAACACCAGTGCAGTTTGCTATGGAGATGAGGCGAGACCTGGCGATGTGGTACAGGATGGTTTAAGTTATAAATCAGTTATAGAAACTGTTTTATTTAATCAGGCTAACAGATAAACATCCAGGTCCCTACCAAATCCACCATTAGCTTGATCAATTCTATAAAAGTCTATTTAAATTCTGAAAACTGTATAAATGTTGTTGTTTTCCACCAAAGAGGCGGGATTAGCCAACGCAGAATAGTGACGTTTGTCTCTTGTTGATGACGTGTAGGTCGCATGAATGCGACCTGTCTGGTCAGACTGCAGTCGCATGTGAAAATATCGGATATGCATCGGATTTAGGACCACATATCCAAGCGGCCTGGGTCGCATGTGAAAAAATTGGATCTGTGTCGTTCAGATTGTCAATAACAAATCGGATACAGGTCGCATATGGGCAAAAAAATCGGATATGGGTCGTTTCAGGGTGCAGTCTGAACGTAGTCTTAGTTGGGGATTTTAAGACAGTTTATGACATGTGGCCTCTTGCCTGTTTACAGTCAGCTTTGTGCGTTGTCCAGAAACCAACTAGACAATTGCAGTCTGCATGTAAATGGGAATGTTAGTGAAATACATTTTTTTCGTGAGCCATGTTGGTAAGAATATTGTCTCTTCAGAATAAGGGCAAAAACTAGAATATTTTGTGCATTATTGTTGGTGATAGATGGGCTGATATGAGTATTTCTATAACTGCTGATCTCCTAGGATTTTCATACACAGTCTCTCAAGTTTACTCAGAATGGTGCAATAAAGAAAAAAGCATTCGGGGTGCAGCAGTTCTGTGGATGGAAAAGCCTTGTTGAGAGAGGTCAGCAGAGAATTACCAGATCGGTTCGAGCTGACCGAAAGGCTACAGTAACTCGGATAATCTCTCTGTACAATTGTGGTGAGCAGAAAAGCATCTCGATGCACAACATGTCAAACCTTGGGGCAGCTACATGTGCTACACCACTTCCACTTCTGTCGGCTAAGAACAGAATGCTGAGGCTGCAGTGGGCACAGGTTCACTAAAACTGTCCAGTTTAAGACTGGAAAATATAGCCTGGTCTGATGAATCTCGATTTCTGCTGAGGCACACAGAGGATAGGGCCAGAATTTGGCACCAACAGCATGAATCCATGGACCCAACCTGCCTTGTGTCAACAGTCCAGGCTGGTGGAGGTGGTGTAATGATGTGTGGGGAATGTTTTCTTGGCACACTTTGGGCCTGTTAATATCAGCCAATCATCACTTGAATGTGACCGGCTATGAGTATTGTTGTCCAAGTGCATCCCTTCATGGCCACAATTTACCATCTTCTACTGGCTGCTTCCAGCATAATGAGGCACCATGTCACAAAGCAAAAGTCTCAAACTGGTTTCATGAGCATGACGATGACTTCAGTGTTCTTCAGTGACCTTCCCAGTCACCCAATCTGAATCCAGTAGAACACCTTAGGGATGTGGTAGAACAGGAGATTCACAGCATGAAAGTGCACCTGCAAAATCTGCAGGAATTGAATTGTGTGACGCGATCATCTCCACACGGACCAGAATCTCAAAGGAATGTTTCCAACATCTTGAATTGAGGCTGGTTTGAGAGCAAAGGGAGATTCTGCCCAGTATTGGATGGTGTTCCTAATAAAGTGTCCAGGGAGTGTACATTTCAGTGTATTCAATCACTCCAATAGATTTGTCTTAATATGCTTGTGAGGATTTTCAATTGCCATAATTATTAGTCAGTAAATTAATGACACGTTTATGCCTACATTCAACCCTAACCTTAATACCTTAATCTCCATAATCATAATGAAACCGTTTAGCTTTTTAGATATAATTTAAAAATTTAAATTAAAGCAGCAGTTTTTGTAAAAATGGTGGCACAGTGGGTAGAATTGGCGCCTCGGTGCTTCAGGCTTGATCCTGAGCTCAGTTTGCTCACGGTGTTTTAGTTTTGCATGTTGTGTTATTGTTTGTGGGTTTTCTCCCACTGTCCAGAAACATGCTGGCTGGTTGATTTTTGATTTTTTTTTTTTTGTATTCTGTGGTGAAGAACTGGCATCTCAACTGTGTTGAATTCTCCCTCATACCCAGTGCTACTGGGATAGGCACCAGATCAACCGTGACCCTGACCAGGATCTAGCAGTTACTGAAGATGAATGAATGAAATGCGTTTTTGTAGAAGCATCTTTACTCATGGAGACCAGCTAAATGTCCTTATAAGGTCAAACCTGTCGGATAATTCTATGCATCTGGTACACGCACTCAGTTGCGTACATGCACAGCCAGACCAGTCTTTTTATCCTCAGCAGATCCTTTTAAGTTGATTTCTTTTAAGCCTGATGCTTTGTTGGCCTGAAATCAGTGTGATTATTAGATTTGGCAGTGGATTTCAGGTGTCCCGTCACTGCCTGACAGTATGCCACTTGCAGTTTGGGATCAAGCAAAGAACCCTGATTCTGAGGGCATAACAGTTGTCTTGTCTTGTTTTAATGGATCAGACGAGGCTGAAAATGCACTTAACCTATGTGTATGCCATGTCCTACAGAGTGATCCCTGACATGTTCCCAATGCTTTAAATAAAATGGGCCATAATGACCGATATTTCATGACCCAACGCAAACCTGCATTGCTCTGCCAGTGAAATCCTGTTGAACCCCCATACATACCAGTCTTTAATCCTGTCTAGTACCTGCATCTGAAACGCATTACTATATTCAGCATGTTTGATGTTGCTCCAGGAATGTATCGTTAACTGTTGTGCATAGTTATTGCTGAATTTTTCCGTTTACAGTAAAAGTAGAATAAAAAGTAGCCAAATGTCAAGTCCCCATGTATGTATGGTGCACTGTTCTCCAAAATTATTGGTACCCTGCAGGACACGAGGCAAAAATGATCACGTTGATTAAAGTAACATGTTGCAGGCTTTGTGTGAATGATATTGCCATTGGAAATGTGTGACTTCAATTTGGTCATTGTACCAGCAATGGCTTTGACATTGGGCCCAAGTTTATAAACTCGTGTCAAAGTAAGGCACCCTTGAAACTCTGTGATGGATGAGTGATTTGGTTTCTTTGCTTTTAAAGGAGAACTGAAGTCATTTTTAAACTTGCTTTATTTCTTAATTAACGTGTTATTCAATTACCTTTTTGGTTTTTAGTAACCTTATATCGTGACTCGCATTGGCAACTATCCATTCGTTATCTGTAGCCGCTTATCCTGTTTTACAGGGTCGCAGGCAAGCTGGAGCCTGTCCCAGCTGACTATGGGCGAGAGGTGGGGTACACCCTGGACAAGTCGTATTGGCAACTAATTGCAATTAAATATTATACTTATCGGCCTATTCGGTTTTTAGCCACGTTGAATTTAGTTCGTTTGGTCCACGGCAGGCGTCGCTTATCCACGTGATCTTCACGAGACTTGTGCGAGACTTTGAAACGTGAAGTGGCAGCCAGGTGTCCGTGCCGCCATTTTGAAAACTGTTTTCCAAACAAAATATTGCACAAAAATGAGTTTAAATGACGATTACTGCCTACTTTTTTTTTCAAACTTTCCCAATTGCTATCAAAAGAAACAACTTCCGGCTTGATTACGTCAGCATTTGAAAGAGGGCGCACGTGTGTCTTTTGACAACGCTGGCAGATGTCGATCACTTTGATTTCCGCTGTACGTTTTACTTCCGTCCTACAACGTCTCGCACAGGTCTCAACGAACCTCCTTTATGGCCATTGCTTTGACATATGGACTGGTATATTACAGAGCATATTTCAAACACTCATAACTTGCTATAGCAGCGACAAAATAGCTATCAAAAATGCATTCCGATATTTAATAAAATAAGAAATAGAATTTTGATGATGAAAAATCTGCCTTCAGTTCTCTTTTAAATCTGGCCTGATGCTGGACTAAAAATGTGTTATTTTTAAAGCTTACTTATTTACTACTTTACCCAGAAATGGGTGAAACTGGCACAGCTGCTTGCTGATGTCCATTTATTTTCATCAGAAAATACTAGAAGGAATTGCAGTGTGTTCTCTGTCATCACTTATCCGTGAATAGCCGCCTCCTCACCATATGGCAATTCTCAACTCCTTCATTTGCTTACTTTATTATTTATTGTTTAGTAAAGTCTAGCCTCTCTGTCTGTAGTCTCGCAGGCTTGTGGGTGTGATATTGCTTCAGTAGCACTTTTTCAGACCTGGTTTTTCATTTGTAATAAAGGAGCCTGACAGGCCATTTGAAACATTGCTTATTCTCGTTACCTGCTGAGTGTTCCTGCTGACCTGAGCTCCAAGATGACCGAAGTAGGCACCTTAATAGTCTCTGTACTTATCCATCACTTTTAATGCCTCCTTTGTGACAAGTGGTCCCCAGCGTTGCCATTCACATGATTTTAATTGGCTTCCCTTGTGTCCAAGTGACTCGTGTAGAGTCGTCATGCCTATTGAAATAACGGAGTCATTGCCTATATAGTGTCTCCTGGATGTAGTTATTTCTCCTGGTTTGTTATACAAGGTTTATTACATATCTTTAATTTAATTTAATAGCGAGACTTAAACGTGTCTGAGAGATCTTTATTGGCAGGTTTTCCTTACATAGAATATTGCAATGTTCTTGAAATTTTCTTAAATGTGTGTTAATTATTTCCATGAGTCTTTTTTTTTTTTGCCTGAAACAGCTTATTTAATGTGTGCATCTCTGCATGAAACAGAGGACTTGCTTGAAAATGTGATTAGTGTTCCCCCTCCCCCAGCCTTCGTCTCGGATGCGCCACCCAAGGCTCATGAATCAAGGCAACAATCATAAAGCGATTATCAGTTATAACTGATTGCTAAATCCTTTTATTATAGAAAAAGGACAGTCAACTAGAGCAGCCTTTCTCAACCAGGGTGCCGTCTGGCTTTGTTAGGGGTGCCGTCAAAAAATTATTATTCTAACATTGAAATAGAATTAAAATTCCAAAAAACGATAGTTACACTAATGCAGATCATCGACGCCTCATGCATCATCAAAATTTGTCTCACGGCCCCCTTTCCCATGTCACAACGTTACTGCCGGGGTCAGCGTGACTGCGTGTATTTTATATGGGGGTGCCTTGAGAATTTGCATACTTCTGAAGGGTGCCGTGACTGAAAAAAGGTTGAGAAACGCTGAACTAGAGTGTAAAAATCAGTAATTATAAAACTGTGGTGTAAATTATTTCATAGTCTAGCAAGGCGATTTGGCCATTAGTCTGATAATTTTAAAGTGGATCTTCTCCATATCGTCATCATTCATAAATAATGGTAGTCCTAGCCCAGGTCACAATCATTGAGGCTATTAAATCAAATCGTATCAGTTAGGGCTGTGCCGATAGATGATGCCATTGTCCATCGACGATGGTGGTCATCCATCACGATGAAGAGCCACCATCGTGATACCACGCCCCCTCCTGTCATAAACATGCGGATACGGTATCATCTGGGCCTGTTTAACCTAAAAAGTTAGTTTTTGTTAGTTTAGTTAGTTAGTTTTGTTTAATATATAAATATATTATATAACATATAATTATAAATACATAATTATATAAATCATTATAAAGTAATATCCTATTACCGCTTGTTCACGTAGGCTATGGTGCAGGGACGTGCTAGTGAACATAACATGTGGTTACACAAATACAGTATGCTACTAATAATAAATTTTGACTTCATTTTTTAGCCTACACTATACTTTTAATGTAAAATTTGTCATGTTGTTCAAATAAATAGCCACTATTAACGACTTCAGTCGGGAAATATTGCACCTTATCAAACGGCAGTGAAGCGCAGACTTCGGCAGAAGTCAAATAACTTTAATCTGGTAAATAGGCCTACTTTCAGACACAAAATGGTCCACTCTAAGCCATAATGTCAACCCAAATGGAAGAATGAAGGTGATTCTGACAAATATAAAGACAGTAAAAAAAAAAAAAAAAAAAAACAATATTAAATCATGATTTTAAAAGCTGGTGCAATAATTCAAACACTAATAAATTGGAGAAATTAGCGCGTTCAAGTGCGCACTAAAGGCCGAAACGCATCTTCAATTGATATGGTGTAAATAAACAATGAGTAATAGCTTAAGTGTAGTTTCTTCTCATAGTTTGAATACTAGTCTTTCATTGTTAGAGCTGATTAATATCTTGCCGTGATCAGTGAGTGCTCGGGGAGGTTCATTTCCACCTGCGCTTTGCGCAGCTCATTTCTCTGAAGCCTGCTGTGCGCAAACGCAGTGTTGACTGCTCGGCAAACTCCAAACGCTCGGTCTGTACTGGCCCTCTGTTGCGCAAGCGAGTTGGTTATGGCCAGGTTCAAATTGTGCCCAAAACAACTTAACCACGGCCATTTCAATTGCCTGATGGCTGCGACAATATTCGCCCCGTTGTTATACAGGCGATCTTTTTCTCCTCTATTTTCCATTCGGCAAGTGTCTCGCGCAATGCGTCTTCTAAATGGTCCGCTGAATGTGTCTCTGGCATGAAACTCGTCTGCAGGCATTTGGACTGCATTGCCCACTCTCGGTCCACATAATGTACGGTAGCTGACATATAGGGCATCATGTTGCAGCTGGACCACATATCCGTTATCAAGGCCAAATATTCCACATCACCTAGCGCCTTTTTTTTCTTTACGTGCCAAAGCCTCGGATGAGTATACTTATAATAATAATAATATATTTAATAATGTGGAATTAAAATCCCCCCCCCCCCCCCCCCCCCGCCCACGATATGATATGATCGTCCATCACGATGTTTCACTGTAAACATCGTCGATGCCAATTAAGGAGACATCGCACAGCCCTAGTATCAGTGATATCACGAAATATCAAATAGTTGCCTGAAGAATCAAAATTGTATTGTGTGGATACAAGCCTAATGTTTACACCTCTACTTTGTACATTTAGCTGGCCAAAGGATTTAGAATCTGAGTGCGGTCAGATCAATCCTACTTCTGTACACCAGTTTCCAACAGGAAAACCACTCCACCTTTTTCCTGATTGTCTAAATTTTCCCATGGTTTGTGGTGAAAGCTGGTTTCACGTTTCCAGTCATATCATTGTTTACATTCTCAGGCCCTGTCCACACGGCAACGGATTCAGGTGAATCTGATAAGATTGTTTATCGTTTCGGCCTGGCGTCCACACGGCACCGGCGTTTTGGGTGCCCCAAAACGAAATCTTTTGAGAACGGGTTCCAGAGTGAAAAAATCTGGCAACGGCGCCATTGCGAAGTCATCTGGATGAGTAGAACGGATTTGTTTACGATGACGTCACAACCACATGACTAGAACAAGCAGCACTCTCGCACGCATCATTCGTAACAACAGAAATTGTTTACAGATTAACCTGACTGACCTGCCAGACAGACAATTTACACCTGCTTTGATGAACAGAAAGTCCAGCCTTCCACACAAAGCAACAGTTACCTGACTATAATGGAGGCAGAGGGGAAAAGAGTCAGAGGACCCTTCAACAGACTGTTTTGTATGAACCACTGCATTGCATTCACTTTTGTATACAGCTTTTCTTTTAAATAAACAAGTAACTGAACCATTTCTTGAATTTCTTTTTTTTTATTGGATAAGACTGCTTTTCAAAATGTTCACACACAATATAAAAAGTTATATAAATTATATAAAAATTTTTTTCAAAATGTTCACACACACTAAGAAAATTAAGTTATATAAAACTATGCACACTAATAAAACTAATTTGTACACACAGAAGGCACGATTTCCTCGCGTAGTCGCAGCCATCTTCTTCTTGTTGTTGTGTGTTTGTTCCTGTGAGTGCTTCACGCCGGGTAGAAGAAGGCGTTTATGTGTGTAACAGACGTTGCGTTGTGTTGTTCACCAGTCTTTTTATTCTGAAGAAATGAGACACAAATACACTGCTGAGGATGGGCTGCAAACGTCCAGTGGCATTGGCGCTTACATTTCCAAAACGAACTGAAAGAGGCCAGCACCTCGTTCCCATAACTACCTGCGCTCTTAAAGGGCCAGCACAGAATTTCCCCACCACTACACACAATGGCAAGTGGAAAAAAATAAACCCGTTACATGCGCATGCGTCCTACTTCTATTGTTCTGGTGTCTCCGATGGGACCGTCTTACAGCGCACGTAGAGGTGAATTGAATTGAATTTATTTTTTATTTTGAACATGTATAAAAAAATGTATGTAACTATTTGTACGTACAAAAGAAAGAAAACAAGAAAGTGACCAAAAAATTTAATAAATAAAGAGCTAAGACATTACAAAACACCGCACATTGTTCGAAAAAGAACAAGGTGTGGCATGTGTATTGCATCGTTTTCAGCAAGCGTTGCGTTGCCATATGAATCTGATATTTTACTGATCCATTGCCCATGTGGACGCGATATTTAAAAAAAAAAAATCTCGTTGTCGTGTGGATGTAGCCTCAGTGATGGTGTGCTAATGGAATTGTGTTTGTTTAATTATTATTATTTTTCTTACAGAAAATATGTAATAGTGAAACATCTTAAATGGATGCATAACAGTGAATATTTCTGGCTGCTGCCTCACATGGAGGCTGTAGCCACTATTGCCGCTTTTCCACTACCAACGCGGCTGAGTTGGGCTGAGCCGTGCCGTGCTGAGTTGGGCTGAGTCGAGCTGAGCGGGGCTGTTGGCGTTGCATTTCGACTACAACCGCGCTGAACTCTGCTGGCTGGAAGTGGGTGGACACATTGGGTGGAGTTAGCGAAAGTGGGTGGACGTCACGTGATGTCGTTAGGCGGCGCAAACAGTGACATCAGTGACCTTTTAAGCGGTAGTCTCACGACCTGGATAGTAAACAATAAACATGGAGGACATGGAGTTGTTAGTGTTGCTGGTCTTGGTGCTGTGGCTTGTTGTCACCGACAACGCCAACAGATACTGGCAAGAGCGTATAGATGAGGCGAGGCGCATAAGGCTTCGTAATTCTCGTAATTCGTAATTCTTCTTCTTCCGGGTTTACGGTGTTTACAGATCCCAGCATGCTCGCGGGGCGTGTGTGGGCATGTGAGGACACTCCTCCTCACCAATCAGTGCACAGGGGAGTGTCTCCTCACGCCCCTAGCCTCACTCAGCTCGGTTTGGCTCGCTTCAGCCCCACTCCAAAACCGTGCGAGTTTTGGGTGCTGAGTAGGGCTGAAGCGAGCTGAGTCGTGCTGTTCTGAGGTAGTCGAAACGCGAGCCGTGTCGGGCTGAAGTGAGCTGAAAAAGGGTAGTGGAAAAGGGCCATATGTCATAGTGTTTTAAGAATGTAAGAATGAGTGTAACAAAGTGTGCACATACGCATACAAGTGTTCCGATTAAAATGTCCGGTGAGCGTATACAATTCGGTTCACCATTCGAAATAAATGGACTACAGTAAAGAAATCGATTTCAGACATGTTTATGCTTGTTACAGAGGGAAAGTGTGTTCCTGTTTTAAAATGTACTCCAGGTTGTCCCCCTTTCCTTGCCTTCTTCGGCCAGTGGTCCCATGTGTGATGTCGATGCGACACACTTCTGAGTTGTTACAAGAAGTTGTCGAAAAGAGCATTGAGACCACTGAGCTCTAGCGCCGGGTCATTTCCGGGAAATAATAGTTTGGGTCATGGCGACCGCGTTTGTATGTCAGCCTCAGTTCGGAGGTTTCAGTTTCGAAAACTGTAAGAGGTAAGAGTAAAATAATATAACGTACAGACACTTGGTATATTTTACTTCTGTAATTTTTAAATTGTTCATTACTATATGGACGTGATCAGAAAACAATTTTATTAATAAGTGGTAGCCACATGGACCCACAGGGTACCTATTTTTTAAAAAGTTGTGATTAATACTCCTTCCCCATACCCTTCTGGGTAGATATGAAGCTAGGGCTGGAAGCGAGTTAACATGGGAACGTGGTACTCTGTACACTGCATCAGCATTTTTGCCTTTCAGTGTATTCAGTGAACACTTGATTTCATCTCGTAAAATCTGCCTGTCAGCCAAATTGCATTTGCATTGGTAGAATTGGGAACAGTAGCTTTAAAGAAAATTGAAAGTCTTCTCAGTATGCAGCATAAATATACGGAACACATATATATATTTTTGGCATGAAGCAGCAGTATTTTGAGGAGCATTCCTTTGATCCACTGTACAATATAATAATACTGTGGTTTCTGTATAAAACTGTAAGAAGTGTAGTGTTCAGTGCACATATGACTTTTTTTCCAGCTTATGAAACGGTGAAATGATAAATTGCACTTCCTGGTCGTGTGTTAACTATAATTCAATGTTATTGTTATTTATTCGTTTCTCTATTAAAACAATTTATGAGACCTGACACTCTCAGATTTTCCTTAAACTCTCTGTAGATAATGACTGAGTCTGTACACAATATGAGAACTTGGGAAGCATTAGAGATGTTAATATCATGAAATGGGGAAAACTTTTTTTTTTTTTTTTGCCTTTTAATTAGATATTTAGTTCAGCATACAAGTTCACTTTTCCAGTGTTGACTTGGCACCCTCATTGGCGTCTTCACTGCATCTGGAGTGGAATTGTACTAAGTGAAAATGGGAGTTGAAAGGTGATCTGGTCGCACCCGTTGGCTTGAAGGATAGAAAATGAGTTGCTTTGGATGTCGGCGGATTGGAAAAGAAGCTTATGGCCTCAACAGAAGCATTAGAGAGTTTTGTTTCAAACGGTTAGTGGAGAGTAATTGCAGTGTCATTCCAGTGGCAGTGGTCGGAATACTTTTTTCCAGTGTTCTGCAATTTGGAAATATTTTCTGCAAATACACAAGCCTCCATACTACACCCTTCTCAACCTAATAATGCCTATATTTACATCATATCTAGCTTTACAACTCCTAGCATTACTGTAATTCTTTATTCTCTCACTATTTTTTTAATTTCAGTCTTCACAGATCCTTCTCTGCAGCAAAGTTATCATTCCATGATCCCTCCACAGGTCTTTCATCCCCCTCGCCCTGACACTACGGGCTACTACAACTTGAAATATACCAACTCATTCATAAATGTACTAGTTATCACACACACACATTATCCTTCCACACAACATACTAATAAAGGGATCACCACAATAAAAAATAGAACACAACTGTTCTTCAGGAAACAATGCATTCATTTTCATGTTACATTTTGTCAAGATTAAGTTTCTAGCTTGAACAATAGATTGTTACCCAAAATGTACGGTACTTCATTCAGTGTTTGCATCTGCAACCTGTAGTTTTAAATTGAAAGCAAGGTTTCAATTCTACACTGTTGCATCTTACGATGACGCAAAGAATTGATGCCATTAAGGAATAAAACCCAACTGGCAAATGGAAAGACGTTTGGGTTCATTGTGTTTGCCTGGCTTCTAAAGTGCAAGGTCATGAACTGAACTGAGAACGACTGCAGGGGCTTCGCTGCTCTAAACTAACAACAGAGAACTGGGTACAAACTAATCACGGCAGAACTGAGAGCTACAGAACTGAACCTATGAGCTTTGTCTTACAGGGCAACTGTTTTACTTTGTGCTAGTCTGCACCACAGGCAAGACAGCACTAGTAAAAAAAAAAAAAAAAGAACATGTACACAAAACATGTATTGGTGTAGCTTGGTATGAGAAAACAAAATATTCAAAAGTATCTATGAATAAAGGTAAAATACTGTTGCTGTCTTCAAAAGGGATATAATATCAGTATAATTTTGCATGATTCAGCAATACAATATATACAAACCTATACAATTTACATGGATGGATGGATGGATGGATGGATGGATGGATGGATGCATGCATGCATGCATCCATCCATCCATCCATCCATCCATCCATCTGTCCATCCATCCATCCATCCAACTATAACAGCGACCGTCTTCATTTTTGTTACCCTTGCGGACGCGCGATCTGTCGCTGTTGTTGCTGGAGTCACGCTGGCTGCTGGTTTTGCCGAGACACGACAAAATCATCCTTGTTTTCTTGGTGTTTTTGTTGGACTCTTGCCCCGAAGAAACAGTCCTCTTCTTGGGAGCCATGTTTGTTGTGCCACATTGAATTCTGGGAGATGCATGGTGGAAACTGCCGAACGCTGCCGAGGTAGTTGTCGGGTCCTCCCGGCGGGTATTAAAAGTGACGAAATCTTACATCAGAACATGGCAACTGCCCTTATTTGGTTGTCGTCGCCTTTCGTCGGTATTACGTAAATATTGCTCAACTTTGACCTGGAAAACGCCGTCAGGTTCGCGCGGCACAGGTTTCAGTTTATTTACAGCACCACTAGTTTGCTAAATTGAGAACCATTGAATCCCGAGCCTGATTTTTTTTTTTTTTTTTCATTCTGCAAAATTGCAGGTTGTTTAATTTTTCTTCTGCAATCTTGAAAATCATTCTGCAAAATGCAGACTGCAGACGGGTATTTCGAACACTGAGTGGCCTCTTCCTGTAAAATTAGGTAGTTCTTGCCTGTGTTTAGTTATAAGACTGATTCATGAGACTGGTGCTTTTTATTTATTTTAAAAATAACTGCTCTGAATTGTGTTCTCTTAGCAGATAATCTAAGCGAAGCCCTGAAGATGCTGAAGCTGTCCTCAGCGGACAGTACATCAGACAGTGTGGAGAGTTGCCTGGACTGCCTGCTCAAAGCTTTGGCCCAGAACAGTAAGCATGTCCGCCCCCTATGTTAAAGCAGCCCTTTATTACACAGTCTCATGTTTATTCACATGTTTTGCGTTTTAGGATGGTGTCAGACATGAAGGAAGTCCTGCTTGTACATTGTGGATGATTTGACAATTAGGATATTGTGTACTGCCATTTGAAAAAGTGTGAGATGGACATCTTTCAGTGTAATGGTCTGATCGGCAGTATTTTATTTTTTAAATGTACAGTGCCTTGAAAAAGTATTTATACCCCTTGAACTTTTTCACATTTTTCCACCTTACAACCATGAACTTAAAAGTTTTTTATTGAGATTTTATGTGATAGACCAACACAGAGTAGCACATAACTGTAAAGTGAAACAAAAATGATAAATGGTCTTCAAAATGTTAAACAAATAAAAATCTGAAAAATGTGGTGTGCATTAGTATTCAGCCCCCTGTACTTTGATACCTCTAAATACAATCCAGTGCAACCAATTGCCTTCAGAAGTCATCTAATTAGTTAATAGAGTCCTACTGTGTGTAATTTACTCTCAGCATAAATACACTTGTTCTGTGAAGGCCTCAGTGGTTTGTTAGAGAACACTGAAGAACAAACAGCATCATGAAGACCAAAGAACTCACCAGACAGGTCAGGGATAAAGTTCTGGAGAAGTTTAAAGCAGGGTTAGGTTATAAAAAAAAATATCCCAAGCTCTGAACATCTCAAGAAGCACTGTTCAATCCATCATTCAAAAATGGAAAAAGTATGGCACAACTGCAAACCTACCAAAACATGGCCGTCCACCTAAACTGACAGAGCGAGCAAGGAGAGCACTGGTCAGAGAAGCAGCCAAGAGGCCCATGATCACTCTGGAAGAGCTGCAGAAATCCACAGCTCAGGTGGGAGAATCTGTGCACAGGACAACTACACGTCGTACACTCCACAAATCTGGCCTTTTTGGAAGAGTGGCAAGAAGAAAGCCATTGTTGAAAGACCGGCATAAGAAGCCCCGTTTGCAGTTTGCCAGAAGCCATGTAGGGGATACAGCAAACATGTGGAAGAAGGTGCTTTGGTCAGATGAGACCAAAGTTGAACTTTTTGGCCTAAATGCAAAGCGCTATGTGTGGCGGAAAACTAACACTGCTCATCACCCTGCACACACCATCCCCACTGTGAAACATGGTGGTGGCAGCATCATGCTATGGGGATGCTTTTCTTCAGCAGGGACAGGGAAGCTGGTCAGAGTTGATGGGAAGATGGATGGAGCTAAATACAGGGCAATCCTGGAAGAAAACCTGTTGGAGGCTGCAAAAGACTTGAGACTGGGAAGGAGATTCACCTTCCAGCAAGACAATGACCCTAAACATACAGCCAGAGCTACAATGGAATGGTTTAGATCAAAGAATATTCATGTGTTAGAATGGCCCAGTCAAAGTCCAGACCTAAATCCCATTGAGCATCTGTGGCAAGACTTGAAAATTGCTGTTCACAGACGCCCTCCATCCAATCTGGTTGAGCTTGAGCTATTTTGCAAAGAAGAATGGGCAAAAATTTCACTGTCTAGATGTGCAAAGCTGGTAGAGACATACCACAAAAGACTTGCAGCTGTAATTGCAGCAAAAGGTGGCTCTACAAAGTATTGACGCAAGGGGGCTGAATACTAATGCATATCACATTTTTCAGATTTTTATTTGTTTAAAATTTTGAAGACCATTTATCATTTTCATTTCACTTCACAATTATGTGCTACTCTGTGTTGGTCTATCACATAAAATCTCAATAAAAAACTTTTAAGTTCGTGGTTGTAAGGTGGAAAAATGTGGAAAAAGTTCAAGGGGTATGAATACTTTTGCAAGGCACTGTATGCTGGAAAAGGGACTGATTTCTCACCATGTTCATTCTTCTGATGAATGTACTTGCTGAATGCTGTAGGCTTTCTGAGGTCCGAGAGGTGCTGCTGTACTGATCCACAGAGCGCTTATGAATAATGATCGTGCCAGGGAAGGAAGAGTGAAACTGACCCTTACCACTTCTGCATGTTAGTCACTAATTAGTCACAGCTTATGCACAGTACACTGCAACCCTGCTATAACGAACTCTTTGGGGGACGTCCAAATAGTTTGTTATACTGAAAAGTTCAGAATATTGAAATAAACCTACTTGTCACACCAACTTCTTATGTAAAACAAGACCAACTGTGTTTAATTTATGTTTACGCTTAATTCACTTGCATATTTCTGAAGTAAAGGAAATAAGTCGCACTCGCCATCATCTGCTTGCCACATCAGCTTTCTTTTTACCCCATCATGTTGATTTGCAGTTATGGACGAAGTCTTGCAGCTCTTTTGCTTTAAAAGTTGAAATTTTCAGGATGCCATATTCTTTAGACAAGTTTATTGCATTCTCATCACGCTTTAGACGGTCCAGGATATGAAGTTTGACAGATGGCCCTTTTCCACTACCCTTTTTCAGCTCACTTCAGCCCGACACGGCTCGCGTTTCGACTACCGAAGAACAGCACGACTCAGCTCGCTTCAGCCCTGCTCAGCCCCCAAAACTCGCACGGTTTTGGAGTAGGGCTGAAGCGAGCCAAACCGAGCTGAGTGAGGCTAGGGGCGTGAGCAGACACTCCCCTGTGCACTGATTGGTGAGGAGGAGTGTCCTCACATGCCCACACACGCCCCGCGAGCATGCTGGGATCTGTAAACACCGTAAACCCGGAAGAAGAAGAATTACATCTCTTTCTGAAGCCTTATGCGCCTCGCCTCATCTATACGCTCTTGCCAGTATCTGTTGGCGTTGTCGGTGACAACAAGCCACAGCACCAAGACCAGCAACACTAATGACTCCATGTCCTCCATGTTTATTGTTTACTCTCCGGGTTGTGAGACTACCGCTTAAAAGCTCACTGATGTCACTGTTTGCGCCGCCTAACGACATCACGTGATGTCCACCCAATGTGTCCACCCACTTCCAGCCAGCACGGTTCAGCGCGGTTGTAGTCGAAATGCAACTCCAACAGCCCCACTCAGCTCGACTCAGCACGGCACGGCTCAGCCCAACTCAGCCGCGTTGGTAGTGGAAAAGCGGCAAGAGAGTATCTTGCTTTTACGAGTGTCAATTAATGGAGGCAAACGATGGATGTAATTGGAGGAAGAGTGTTTATTTAAAAATGGGCTGGCAAACAGTTCAAAAACGTAAAACAAAGGCAGGGTTGTGGAACGGGCAATAGTCGAGCAAGGCACAAATAGAATATCGGAGGTAGTCACAAAGTCCAAAATACAAAAGCAAGTTAAAACCAGTAACGCAATACGCCAAACAAAGGTTTGGTAATGAGACGCTAGGTACAGCGTGTATACTTTGTAAAGCCTGTGTGTTTAGGGAGTCCTTATAAGCGTGTGCTGTGATTGTGCTCAAATCCAGAACAGGTGTGTGGTGATTAGTCTTAATGGTGCTGCGCACACGATCAGAGTGCCAACGTGCGTAGACATGATGAGTAGTCATGACGACAATGCTTACAGAGTAAAGACTTCATGGTGTTAACATGTATTGTTAACTTGACTGCGGACTTGATTACTTATTGTTTGTTTCTGGTGGAAGAGGAGTCTATAGCTCAATGTGTGTGTTTGTTGTTTTTTTTTTTAAAATTATTATTTTAAAGACTCCGACTCATTGTCACTAAAGCTGGAGGACACAAAATGAGTTTGTTTGTATGTGAAAGGTTGTAGTAAGGGAGTTTGTTATAACGGTTGCAGTGTATGATGGTCTGATTTTTAATTTTTTTTGGACTTTATAGTTGAAGTGAAGCAGGTCTTTGTTTGTTTGTTTGTTTGTTTGTTTTTTGTCTGTAACCGCTTATTCCATGCGGGGTCAAGCCTATCCCAGCTGACCATGGGCGAGAGGTGGGGTACACCCTGGACAAGTCGCCAGCTCATCGCAGGGCTGACACATAGACACAAACAACTATTCACACTCACGGTCAATTTAGAGCCACCAGTTAACCTAACCTGCATATCTTTGGACTGTGGGAGGAAACCCACGCAGACACAGGAGAACATGCAAACTCCACACAGAAAGGCCCTCGTCGGCCGCTGGGTTCGAACCCAGAACCTTCTTGCTGTGAGGCGACAGTTCTAACCACTACACCACCATGCCGAGCAGGTCTTTATTGATAGAGATTTCTGTAATATGTTAATAGGTGGCAGCACGGTGGTGTAGTGGTTAGCGCTGTCGCCTCACAGTAAGAAGGTCCGGGTTCGAGCCCCCGTGGCCGGCGAGGGCCTTTCTGTGTGGAGTTTGCATGTTCTCCCCGTGTCCGCGTGGGTTTCCTCCGGGTGCTCCGGTTTCCCCCACAGTCCAAAGACATGCAGGTTAGGTTAACTGGTGACTCTAAATTGACCGTAGGTGCGAATGTGAGTGTGAATGGTTGTCTGTGTCTATGTGTCAGCCCTGTGATGACCTGGCGACTTGTCCAGGGTGTACCCCGCCTTTCGCCCGTAGTCAGCTGGGATAGGCTCCAGCTTGCCTGCGACCCTGTAGAACAGGATAAAGCGGCTAGAGATAATGAGATGAGATGTTAATAGGTATTAATAGGAAGTATAAATAAAATTTCACATTACATGATTATGATGTGATTTTTATATTACAAAGTCCTAAGATTAATTCCTCCTCATTAATCTTTCTTTATTTCCAGATGTGGAAGCCAGTGGAAAAATCCAGGAGATGGGTGTTCTTCCCTTGATGCCTTCTTTATTGGCCACTCAGAACTCCTGCACACCCAAAGTAGCCAATATCATCGCGGAGGTGGCCAAAAACGGTGAGGACTCTTAATCCTGCTTCAGGATGAACCGAACTGTGCTTTGCTGAACAATCTACCTGTAATAGAGAAATAGCTACTTGTTGGCAACTTTGAGTTGTATTCTCTTTCCTGTCCTACTGAGGGGGGGGGAATGTCCTGGGCTCTGTAAAAGATATTGGTCTATTTGGCAACACAGCCAGAATTTATTTTGATAACTTATTGTGCGGGCGGCACGGTGGTGTAGTGGTTAGCACTGTCGCCTCACAGCAAGAAGGTCCGGGTTCGAGCCCCCTGGCCGGCGAGGGCCTTTCTGTGCAGAGTTTGCATGTTCTCCCCGTGTCCGCGTGGGTTTCCTCCGGGTGCTCCGGTTTCCCCCACAGTCCAAAGACATGCAGGTTAGGTTAACTGGTGACTCTAAATTGACCGTAGGTGTGAATGTGAGTGTGAATGGTTGTCTGTGTCTATGTGTCAGCCCTGTGATGACCTGGCGACTTGTCCAGGGTGTACCCCGCCTCTCGCCCGTAGTCAGCTGGGATAGGCTCCAGCTTGCCTGCGACCCTGTAGAAGGATAAAGCGGCTACAGATAATGAGATGATAACTTATTGTGCATTTGTAGCCCACTTATTTGTCAGTTTTCGGCTACAGTTAGAGAGAGTATGCAGTAGCCCTAATCGGTTCTTTAATTTTGGATTATTCATAGATACTAGTTAATAATGATAATGAAGCCTGGATTAATCTCAAAACAAATGTAGATTAGAAATGCTAATGCAATAATTTATTATTAAATCATCTCTGCTTTATAGTTGTATCAATCTTTTCTTGTCTGTTCAGCTATTGTTCTTAGTCTGGCATCATATGGGCTGTGACCCCTCCTTCTCTGCCAGGAACATCTAGATCATGGGTCTCTTTTACTTTAAACGTCAGCTGATTTTCTTAAGATATGTACAAAATAAAACTGGACCGGCCATGATTTAGAGGAAGATAATCAACACGTTGGTGGGATGCAGACTGTCGTGTCACATTCGTAGCTCTTAGGTTGATTATTTTCAAATAACGGCATATTCCAAAGTGTTTTTATTCCTCTTATACCACACTTATTTTCCAATGATTATAAATTGTTATTAATTAAAGAACACCACATTATAATTTTTTGTCCACATGTAATATTGTGGAATGTCCACAGAACAAGTTGGTCCCGTTTTTCACCTTTTATGTTGTAACTGCTATAAATGGTCCCTCACCAGCCTCTCTTTTAAGAGAATGAGAGAGAATGAGTGAATGCAGCTTGTCGTGTTCTGGAGAAACTGCCAAGCCCTCCATCCAGAAGACTTTCCCATGTTGGAACAGTTACAGCTTTACTGCTGACACCAGTGACTCCTTACAAAATGCTAAATATACATTGTCTTCACCATATCAATGATCCATTATCTGTAGCCGCTTATCCTGTGCAAGGTCACAGGCAAGCTGGAGCGTATCCCAGCTGACTATGGGCGAGAGGTGGGATACACTCTGGACAAGTCGCCAGATCATCACAGGGCTGACACATAGGCCAAGTTTACATTAGACCGTATCTGTCTCGTTTTCTTCGCGGATGCACTGTCCATTTACATTAAACCGCCTGGAAACGCCGGGAAACGGGAATCCGCCAGGGTCCATGTATTCAATTTAGATCATGTCTGGTCTGGTGCTGTGTAAACATTGAGAATACGCAGATACGCGGATACGCTGTGCTGAGCTCTAGCTGGCGTCGTCATTGGACAACGTCACTGTGACATCCACCTTCCTGATTCGCTGGCGTTGGTCATGTGACGCGACTGCTGAAAAACGGCGCGGACTTCCGCCTTGTATCACCTTTCATTAAAGAGTATAAAAGTATGAAAATACTGCAAATACTGATGCAAATACTGCCCATTGTGTAGTTATGATTGTCTTTAGGCTTGCCATCCTTCCACTTGCAAGTGGTAAGTGATATGCGCTGGGATCACACACACAGCGGCTCAGTCCCGAATCAGTGGTTGTGCACTTCACTCGCGCGCTCTGTGAGCTGCGCAAGGCCGGAGTGCGCACCCTCCAGAGGGCACTCGCTGTTCAGGGCGGAGTGATTTGGAGCGCAGGATGCCTGCGGAGCCGAGCGTATCCGTGTATTGGTGTTGCTGTGTGCACGCAAATCGTGTATTGCTGTTGCTGTGTGCACGCTAATCGATTTAAAAACGTTAATCTGATCCGCTGATACGGTCTAATGTAAACATGGGCATAGAGACAAACAAACAATCATTCACACTCGCATTCACACCTACGGTCAATTTAGAGCCACCAGTTAGCCTAACCTGCATGTCTTTGGACTGTGCATGGGTTTCCTTCGGTTTCCCCCAGACACAGGGAGAACGTGCAAACTCCACACAGAAAGGCCACTGGGCTCGAACCCAGAACCTTCTTGCTGTGAGACGACAGCGCTCCACCACTGTGCCGCCCCCATATCAATGATTACACACATTTAAAACCTCAGGCACCTTCTATGCTGCGTCCGCCATACAGTCCCTGTGTAAGTTGTTACTGTAGAAATGATGATGTATTGGAGTGTATCAATATAAACGTTGCAGCTGATACTGCTGTCAGAACTGTGCTGTTTAAAACATTAACCAGAAAATTGCCCAACTTTCTCTGACAGGTCAGGATTGAGCATTTAATAATAATAATAATAATAATAATAATAATAATCTAGAAATGTACCGAAACCTCCTGTTAATTTAGGTTCACCCCCAGTAACCTGTAGGAAAGATGTTGTATTATATGATTAATTCCACACAGAATAATTAAATAAATGATAATATTCTTTTGGGGTATTGTTCTAAGAGTATAATCTGAAGGCTTTGAAGATTTGAGCAGACTCTTAGTTCCCAAAGTGCAGACAGGACATCGTGGCAGTCTGTCTAGACTGCTGGAGATCTTCACTAAAGGACGAGTCTCACAGAGTCTCGCTCCTGAAGAAATTTGGATTTAGGCAGTCTAAATGCTCAGCTAAACCCAGATGCTTAATTCAGCATAGCAAGTTTTCATTCAATTTGAAGCTCAAATCCCAGTTTTATTCAGTGTTACCAGGAAAGCAATTCGTTTGTTGGAACAATTTTTCTTTTCAAGTATCAACCCTGATTTTCAGCTCACTGCAGTGATCATGTACAGTGAATCACCTTAATATTCATTCCAGCTGCTGCGTAAGTATATGTCCTGTTCTGCCAGCCTGCAAAAGCCATAAAACCTAAATTCTGCCGAGTCAGTGTTTGGCCTACTTCCCTGCTTTTAGGCTAATTATACGAGCCCTTCTAGCTTCAGGAAGTCTAGGACAGGACAGGCTGGCAGTGAATTAGGTTTGTGGAAAGATAAGAAAAAAGGTTTAAAATAATGAATGGGCTTTATGTGGAATGCGCGGCGTTTAATGAGGCTAGCCTGCTGGTGTAGCATGATTTTGGTAGCGTCCCACTGATGGGTTGCTAGCATCATTCCTCCAGGAGCATCTGTGCTCTGTCCATTTGAGGCTTTAGTTCCTCACAGGGAATGGAGACATTTTAAAAGGTGCTATAATGGATGTCTCATTTCTTCAGAGCCAATAAATATGACCTTTTTTCTACTTTTGTTTTTTGTGACTTTTCAGGACAGGATTTTATATATATATATTAGTAATCAAATGTTTTAGGCATGTGGAAAGAAACTGTGAAGCAAAAATACCTTCAGAAAAATAAAATGAAAAAAATTTTTTGACATAAAAACTACTATAATGAGCAGCAAATGTAATATAAACAAAAATCATACTTTACATGACTCATTTAGATTTTTAAAAACATATCAGTAGTCTCGGGTACATTTTGTGCAGTTTTATAAGGAAATCCGCTCCAGCTCTTCTGGAGACTGACTGTCACGTGTCTGTTTCTGCAGGTATGTTGCTTGCTTTTACTGACATACAAATGTTTTCTGTAAGGTTTTAATTTTTTTTGTTTGGAAATGTTGGAGTTTTTTTTTTTTTTTTTTAAACTGACTCAACAATTCAGAAGTCCAGCCATCCGTTATCTGCAGCCGCTTATCCTGTCCTACAGGGTCGCAGGCAAGCTGGAGCCTATCCCAGCTGACTACGGGCGAAAGGCGGGGTACACCCTGGACAAGTCGCCAGGTCATCACAGGGCTGACACATAGACACAGACAACCATTCACACTCACATTCACACCTACGGTCAATTTAGAGTCACCAGTTAACCTAACCTGCATGTCTTTGGACTGTGGGGGAAACCGGAGCACCCGGAGGAAACCCACGTGGACACGGGGAGAACATGTAAACTCCATGCAGAAAGGCCCTCGTCGGCCACGGGGCTCGAACCCGGACCTTCTTGCTGTGAGGCGACAGTGCTAACCACTACACCATCGTGCCGCCCCAATGCAGAAGTCATAAACATCTTATGCAAAATTTGTATTTTAAAAATGAAGGTGCTGAACACTTTCACAATACTGTATGTAATGTGTATATTGTATGTAACCTGTATGTACTAAAAATCTTCTACACTGAATCCTAATTATTCTATCCACACTCACTGGATATGAGCAATCGCGTGCTCTGATAGCCTAGTAGTAGAGTAGCCAATCAGCTCATATACCATGATTAGAGGAAAAACAAAATGATGGCGCGTGTTGCTGAACCAACCGAGGACGAAATAAAAACTCTACTCGAAAACAAAACCCCAAAAATGATCAATTATTTAAAAGAAACAGAAATGGCTAAAAGAATAGATGGTGGTGTCATCCGCCCACAATATCTCCTGTTCCCCACTCCAGCCCAGTCGGTGGCGGTAATGCACCTTTTAAGAAACCCCCCCCCCCCCCCCCCCCCCAAAAAAAATACAGAAAAGCAACAAAATATGGAATAAAAGTATTTGATGGTAAGAATGTATCTTTTTTTTCAAGAATTATTATAATTGTAGCATTTTTCACAAATTGCTACTGTCATTTCACTGGTTTGTTTACATTCTAAGCGGAAATTATTTTGTCAGACGTTTTGTATAAAGTTTTTATTTATCGAACTTGCAAAAAATGCTCCGTTTCTCAAAATCCAGTGAATGTGGGTAGGATAAAAGTTATTCCACTCAATTTCGTCGTACGTGGCTTGTAGCCAACTCAGGGCAACGCGTCTCGTTGGCAATCAGCTCACGTACGACTCGATTTCATGTAATAACTGTTACATATGACCTTAATTTGTGTAACCACAAAGAAATGGTTTTAGATTAAAAAGAAAAGAATAGTAGATTTTGTAAAAAAAAAAAAAAGCACTTTGTTTATTTGAACTTGTCTTGCTGCTCCTGACAAGTTAGTTTTTTTTTTGTCTGGTTTTGCTACATAGTCAGGATAGTTTTAATCCTGACTGTGCGCACGCGTGTGTGCGCGCACAAAAAATGTACTATACTGCCATTCGCAATAGCTTCTTTTGAGATTTTCAGATTGTTCTGTACAAAAGTATCTGCTAGTTTACTGCATGCTTTTAACATCACTTCTGACAGCAGGGACAGTTGCTGCGTAGGATGTAACAGCAGCTGTGATTCTGACAGGAGCATCATAAGCACTAGCTGTAGCATAGCTGTAGTTACGTTAAAGAAAGTTCTACTTCTGACAGGATGTTTCATGGCATAATGGGTGTTTTAAAACCCCTTCCAATCAGGGACAGTGTTACTGTGAGTGAAGGTTGATTTTGTGATGTATTTGTCTCATCAGAGTTCATGCGGAGTCCCTGTGTGGAGGCAGGACTCATCCCCCCACTGGTTCAGCTGCTCAACTGCAAGGACCAAGAGGTGCTGCTTCAGACGGGTCGAGCCCTGGGCAACATCTGCTACGACAGCCGTAAGTCTCTTTCCCCTGCTGCTGCCGCGGCTCTGAGAAACCATTTTAGGGTCTGCAGTAAAACGTCAAGGATTATCAGGGAAATGAAGAACCGTGTCGGCTGTGTTCGTTTGATAATACAGAGAATAAAGCTGGAGCCGTGGTCTTTTTGTGCTTTAATCAGGTCTCTCTGTTAGAGGTGCAGCAAACAACCCGCACCCATCCACCCACTCACCTTCTCATAATTGCTTTGTTATTACGGAGTATCTAATGAATCTGATTTAATTTGTGAATTCAAAGTGCGGAAATAATCATTGCCTCCTGTTTATTGCTTCATTAGAGTTCTGCTTACGTCTCTCTCTAATTATTGGCATTGTACACTTGCTAATTAGACTAGTCCTTTCATGGTAATGTATTTATTTTTTTATTTTTTTATTTTTTCAATTGATAAGAAAATGGAAGACACTTTGCTGCCTTGCTGTCTCTCGATGTGAGTTTTCCTGCTTGGCACATAGTGAAGGGCTGCAGTAACAGAACAGCTTACAGGATGGAGAAAATAGTGCTGCTAAAACCGCTTTACCTGTGAACAGTGAGTCTTTCACAGTGTAGACTTGTGTGGGGGGGTGTGATATTTTTTTTTTTTCCCCCCCTATTTATTTATTTATTTATTTTAAAAAGGAGGATTGCTGAAAGAAAACATAGACATGCGCAGCCAAATACACTGCTTTAGTTAACTGTTTGCTCCCCCTCCCCCAGTGCTGCTAGGTCAAATGTCTGAAAAACAGTGACGTGTGAGGCACATTTTTGCAGGTACTTCAGTTCTAAATGAGGAGTTTTTTTGCAACACATGTTCAGCAGTAGTCGTGGGATTGGGTGGGTGTTTTTAAACTAGAAGCCAAGCCAAGAAGCCTTTATTTGTCACACGTACACTCAAGCACTGACTTAAGCACAGTGAAATTCCTCCTCTGCATTTAACCCATCTGAAGCAGTGAACACACACGTGAGCAATGAGCACACACACATACCCAGAGCAGTGGGCAGCTGTGCTACAGCGCCCGGGGAGTGGTTGGGAGTTAGGTGCCTTGCTCAACGGCACTTCAGCCAAACCTCAGGCCATGGCTGCCCCATGTTCACCTAACCACATGTCTTTGGACTGTGGGGGAAACCGGAGCACCCGGAGGAAACCCACGCGGACACGGGGAGAACATGCAAACTCCACACAGAAAGGCCCTCGTCGGCCACTGGGCTCGAACCCAGAACTTTCTTGCTGTCAGGCGACCGTGCTAACCACTACACCACCATGCTATCGTAAACTAAGTTGTACTTAAATTTTTAGCTTATCCATCCATTATCTGTAGCCGCTTTATCCTGTTCTACAGGGTCGCAGGCAAGCTGGAGCCTATCCCAGCTGACTACGGGCGAGAGGCAGGGTACACCCTGGACAAGTCGCCAGGTCATCACAGGGCTGACACATAGACACAGACAACCATTCACACTCACATTCACACCTACGCTCAATTTAGAGTCACCAGTTAACCTAACCTGCATGTCTTTGGACTGTGGGGGAAACCGGAGCACCCGGAGGAAATCCATGCAGACACTGGGAGAACATGCAAACTCCACACAGAAAGGTCCTCGTCGGCCACTGGGCTCGAACCCAGAACTTTCTTGCTGTCAGGCGACCGTGCTAACCACTACACCACCATGCTATCGTAAACTAAGTTGTACTTAAATTTTTAGCTTATCCATCCATTATCTGTAGCTGCTTTATCCTGTTCTACAGGGTCGCAGGCAAGCTGGAGCCTATCCCAGCTGACTACGGGCGAAAGGCGGGGTACACCCTGGACAAGTCGCCAGGTCATCACAGGGCTGACACATAGACCCAGACAACCATTCACACTCACATTCACACCTACGGTCAATTTAGAGTCACCAGTTAACCTAACCTGCATGTCTTTGGACTGTGGAGGAAACTGAAGCACCCGGAGGAAACCCACATAGACACGGGGAGGTAAACCAAGTTGTACTTAAATTTTTAGCTTATAATAATTTTAATCTTAAACCTCCTATATAAATTCATATTTAGTTTTCACCACTTTGCATCTGGCTCTGTGTTTCTATCATGTTTTTACTCGTACGCAATTAACTGAAAAAAGATGTCGTTTGGGATTCGGTCTTAGTTTGTTCATGGGGCACAAATAAGTCATGCAAGCTTCGTGTAAACTAGTGTTAAAATGCAATGTGGCTTTCATCAGAGTGGTGGTGGCGAGACGTTTTTTGGCTAAGAAGCCCGGAATGTTCACTCCTCCTAGTGTGTGTGTGCGCGCGCACAGCAGTAGCGCAGCCCATCCAGGGGAGGCGAAGAATGGAAATGTCAAATAGCGTCTGCCAAGTGTAAATAACGACGTAGGGAATGAAAAGCATTATAGGGAGTGAAGAAATCTTCAGAATAATGAATGTAAATGTAATCCTGTTATGTGACCCAGAGAAAGCTAGAGCTGGATATACTGCTCCTTGTTGGTCTTCACATACTGTACTTTTCTATGCACAGACCAGAACCATAAGAGGCAATGTAAACAGTGGATATATCATTCTCAATGCGTTCTCCTTATTTGCAGTCCACTGCACATGGGGAGGGTTCACACGTCTCTTCACTATCCCCCCCAAATAGCACTGTCGTAAAATTATTGCCTGTATCAGTCAGCCAAAGTGCAAAAAGGAAAAGCTGATAAAGCAGACAGCATTATTGTGCTGAACCCCCAGCAGGGATATTCATGAATCATGAATGTTTTTGCTAAATTACTGGCAGTTGAATTGCTTATAAATGTTTGAACCATTAGGCAGGCCGTTTGATTATGAGCGAAGAGAAGTGTTTCTCGGTCTCGGATACCCTGTTGCTCTGTGGCGAGCTGTCTGATGGAGCAGCTGAACTTGAGCTCAGCTGCGAATGACCCCGAGTCCGAGCC
The DNA here is from genome assembly GCF_027579695.1 of Neoarius graeffei. Classification (NCBI taxonomy): domain Eukaryota; kingdom Metazoa; phylum Chordata; class Actinopteri; order Siluriformes; family Ariidae; genus Neoarius; species Neoarius graeffei. The sequence goes on along the minus strand of NC_083569.1, from coordinate 58,441,676 downwards.
AACACATGTCATCACAGCAACAGCAAGCCCACTGCAGGCTGCTGCTGTTTTTACAACCCCAAGAAAGATCAATCCTGCTCAGTGTCTAAGCCTGGTGAACGTCCTTATCCACTGTATCTGCATGCATGTCCTTGGCTTTTGTATAGCATTAAAATATATGATTTTGAAAGATTAATTGGGATAAATTATGTAACAACTCCTCCAAGGCCAAACACCAGCTTGGAAACAATCATAGAACCTGACGGTGAATGCTCGGTCTTTCTTTCCTTCTTTCTTTCTTTCTTGCTTTTTTTTTTCATGATTCACGAGCTGTGCTTGTGTGGGGGTTGTGGGTAGTGGGCAGCTGTCCTAGACTCTGCGTGGGCATGGGTGAGTGAGACCTGGAGAAATTTTTCATGCCAAATGGGATGACTCACAGCTCACACATACAGCTATAGCTATAAACAAGAGAGATTTGCTGAGTTATAAAACGTACTGTGTATAAACACACCCGCTCATAGATGGGATCTCTCTCTCTCTCGGGGAAACAACTTGAATAATAAAAAAAAAACCCTACTTGTTGTAAGTAAAAACTACATTTTGAAGTTCAGAAATCAATGTACACGTGTATTAACTTTTTACGTTTGAATTTTAATCCATAAACCGTCATCAAGCTGTCTTTAAAACAATGAAAAATACTCCATGACCATTTTATTAGGAATGCTAGTACACCAATATATTCATGCAGTTCTCAGCAAATCATGTGGCAGTAGTGCTATACATAAAACCTTGCAGATATCGATCACAAGCTTCAGTTAATGGTCGTATCAAGCCTCAGAATAGCCCCCAAGCATAACTACGTCATCACTTGTTTACCGCAGTGCATTGTGGGGGATAGCCGGGCTCGGTAGTTGAGCGATATGACGGATGTCAGATTTAATTTTACGTGAGAGCGATGTGAGAGGAGCGATTTTGCCGTGCTCTGTCGTGAAAGAGAATTAAATCAGTGATTTTAAAGCAGTGGAGAACATGTCATGGGTTTACAGCAGGAAAATTGGAATCCAGATCGAGCTTGGTGAGAAGGTAAGAGTCTAGACCGAGTCTACCACACTGTACAACATCATCACATCTCAGAATGTCTCATTTCTGAGGATGTATAGTGGATCACGAAGCAATCTTAGACTTGAGTCTAAATTTGTTTCCTTTTTGGGGGGGGGGCTTTTTTCACCTTTATTGGATAGGACAGTGAAGAGACAGGACAGGAAATGAGCGGGGGAGAGAGACAGGGAGGGATTGGGAAATGACCTCGGGTCGGAATCGAACCCGGGTCCCCGGATTTATGGTATGGCGCCTTAGCCACGACACCCCTAAATTTGTTTCTTTTAATCTTCAGTTATTCCTTACAATTTTCTAAGAAGCTTTGTTGTAATGAAATCTTAGCCTTGTGCTTAATCTTGATCCAGCACGATGAAAGTTACAGATGCAGTAAGGGGAACTATTATGAAAACTCAACTGTTGACTTTAGTCTAAGATTGCTTCATGATCCCGGGCCCAGATGAACAGCATCAAAACATTTTATAAATGAGTGATTAGTTAAATAAAACTTGATATCAGGAAACATTACAAAAAAAAAAAACAACTTTGGAAACCTGCTGATCTGCCATGTCATGTTCAGTATAAATGCGTTTGCTTCAATAAATGCTACTCATACAGTGGTGCTTGAAAGTTTGTGAACCCTTTAGAATGTTCTATATTTCTGCATAAATATGACCTAAAACATCATCAGATTTTCACACAAGTCCTAAAAGTAGATAAAGAGAACCCAGTTAAACAAATGAGACAAAAATATTATACTTGGTCATTTATTTATTGAGGAAAATGATCCAATATTACATACCTGTGAGTGGCAAAAGTATGTGAACCTTTGCTTTCAGTATCTGGTGTGACCCCCTTGTGCAGCAACAACTGCAACTAAATGTATCCGGTAACTGTTGATCAGTCCTGCACACCGGCTTGGAGGAATTTCAGCCCATTCCTCCGTACAGAACAGCTTCAACTCTGGGATGTTGGTGGGTTTCCTCACATGAACTGCTCACTTCAGATCCTTCCACAACATTTCCATTGGATTAAGGTCAGGACTTTGACTTGGCCCATTCCAAAACATTCACTTTATTCTTCTTTAACCATTCTTTGGTAGAACGACTTGTGTGCTTAGGGTCGTTGTCTTGCTGCATAACCCACCTTCTCTTGAGATTCAGTTCATGGACAGATGTCCTGACATTTTCCTTTAGAATTTGCTTGTATAATTCAGAATTCATTGTTCCATCAATGATGGCAAGCTGTCCTAGCCCAGATGCAGCAAAACAGGCCCAAACCATGATACTACCACCACCATGTTTCACAGATGGGATAAGGTTCTTATGCTGGAATGCAGTGTTTTTCTTTCTCCAAACATAACACTTCTCATTTAAACCAAAAAGTTCTATTTTGGTCTCATCTGTCCACAAAACATATTTTTCCACTAGCCTTCCGGCTTGTCCATGTGATCTTTAGCAAACTGCAGACGAGCAGCAATGTTCTTTTTGGAGAGCAGTGGCTTTCTCCTTGCAACCCTGCCATGCACACCATTGTTGTTCAGTGTTCGCCTGATGGTGGACTCATGAACATTAACATTAGCCAATGTGAGAGAGGCCTTCAGTTGCTTAGAAGTTACTCTGGGGTCCTTTGTGACCTCACCGACTATTACATGCCTTGCTCTTGGAGTGATCTTTGTTGGTCGACCACTCCTGGGGAGGGTAACAATGGTCTTGAATGTCCTCCATTTGTACACAATCTGTCTGACTGTGGATTGGTGGAGTCCAAACTCTTTAGAGATGGTTTTGTAACCTTTTCCAGCCTGATGAGCATCAACAACGCTTTTTCTGAGGTCCTCAGAAATCTCCTTTGTTCGTGCCATGATACACTTCCACAAACATGTGTTGTGAAGATCAGACTTTGACAGATCCCTGTTCTTTAAATAAAAGTGTGCCCACTCACACCTGATTGTCATCCCATTGATTGAAAACACCTGACTCTAATTTCACCTTCAAATTAACTGCTAATCCTAGAGGTTCACATACTTTTGCCACTCACAGATATGTAATATTGGATCATTTTCCTCAATAAATAAATGACCAAGTATAATATTTTTTGTCTCATTTGTTTAACTGGGTTCTCTTTATCTACTTTTAAGACTTGTGTGAAAATCTGATGATGTTTTAGGTCATATTTATGCAGAAATATAGAAAATTCAAAAGGGTTCACAAACTTTCAAGCACCACTGTAAATGACCTAAAACAACATCAGATTTTCACACAAGTCCTAAAAGTAGATAAAGAGAACCCAGTTAAACAAATGACACAAAAATATTATACTTGGTCATTTATTTATTGAGGAAAATTATCCAATATTACATATCTGTGAGTGGCAAAAGTATGTGAACCTTTGCTTTCAGTATCTGGTGTGACCCCCTTGTGCAGCAATAACTGCAACTAAACGTTTCCGGTAACTGTTAATCAGTCCTGCACACCGGCTTGGAGGAATTTTAGCCCATTCCTCCTTCGTGGTTTAGGAGTTTTATTGGTCCGACAAGTTTGTTCGGCTGCCGAGTGCTTCGGCACGTTGAGAGGCAAAGACCGAAGAATGCTTCTTTGTTTTACAGGCTTTGGAATATCGCTAGTTTCAGTCGATGAACTGTGTTGATTGTTATCTATAACCGAAGGCCATTCCGCAGACCATGGAAATATTACCGGGTTACAGTTTAAGTACGTCCTTTTCACACCAGAGAAATGTAAGCTACAAACACCGTTTCAATTCAGTTGAGAGGTTTTCATTGTGGATTAAACTTATCCATTTTTTTTCTTCTCGACTGGCAGCTGATAAAAGCTCAAATTAGATGTTCTCCTTGTTGTGGAGACACATTGAGGCACACAGCAATTCACTTTAGGCCGCATGGTTAAAACCAGTTAGACAGAACAATGCCGTGTTTATCAAAGGCGAGAGTAAACAATATGGCGGAGCTGACCCCGGGTGTTGCCCATAATGCATTGTGGTAAACAAGCAATGACGTAGTTATGGGTTAGGGTCATTGGGGGAAATGTGTTTTGGTGATTCTTTGTAACCTAAACGGTGAATTGTTGTTGCCCAGAAGCCTCAAGATTTAACATGTTGTGCATTCTGAGATGCTTTTCTGCTCACAGTAGTTGTAAAGAGTGGCTATTCAAATTGAACCAGTGAGCTTGAACCAATCTGGTGATTCTCCTCCAACCTCTCTCAACAGGGTTTCCTCCCACAGAACCTGATTACTGTAAGACTGCCATGTTTTCATGTTGTGTATATTGCACAACACTTACCAACTGAAGACAGAAAGGCTCTCTCTGCCTCTGCTCCTTCAGAGATATGTGAAACCGCCACATATTACCCAGGCTATTACTTATGCAACGTCATGATGCAGCTGAATATGCTTAGGAGAAAGCAATAGCAATAACTGCCCGCTTCTGTATACTGAGCTCAGATAGAGTGACGTGAATTCACAAAGCACTTTTGCCATGGTCGGTGTTAATAATAATTTATTATTATTATTATTTTATTTTTTTGCTTGGTTATTGTAAGGTTACAATGGTTTATTTCATTGATATTGTTAGTGTATCAGCTTTGTGTCTTCTGCTACCCGTTTCCTTAATATTCTAATTAAATACGCTGCAAACAGTGTCATCTTGGCAAGTTGAAATATCTTGAATATAGTCAAAGTAATCTAGTATCTCCTATGAGATGATTACAAGAAACCGAATGTAAGATTAGGCATATTGGGTGAAAATTGCTTGAAACTGCTCTCATTGAATTCAGAATTAAATGCAGAACACTTTTTACAGAATTAAAATATTTTTATCCATTCTTGAGATATTACAAATCAGAGGTTGAAAAAAAACTGCTTAATTTTTAGAAAACCGTTGTAATATTCTGTCTGAGGATCACATGGTCCAAAATGAGCCTCGTTAATCAATGAGATCAAATGTTTTTTTCTTCATAACGTTTCTATTTTTCAAGATATTTGCATGAAAATTGGCAGGCACATAGATGGATGTATACTGAATACAATGTTTGAAAATTTAGTAAAAACAAATATTATGCAAATTAATATTAATTATGCTAATTGGGTAAACCGTTAAATCTGTACACTCAAAAAAGTAATAAGATTATTTCTAATCCCCTCTTTGTGCTCTGTAGGCCTTTGTATTTCTTAAAATTAGGGCCTACTAGTGTTCATATGAAAGAATATAGATCAGGGGTTTTCAAAGTGTGGGAGAGTCAGCCCCCCCTCGGAGAGCAAATAAACAGTGCGCGCCCCCCCCCCCCCCCCCCCCCCCCCCCCTTTACAATTTTTGTTGTTGCTATAGACCCCTTCGCATGTTTGTAAACAAACCGACCGTTGCCAGGATGCGCGCGCAGCCTGGACTAAATAAGTTAACTCTAACAAGTGGACATCGCCTACCGGATCCGTATTTAATTAGAGTGGACGGACGATGTTAGTAAGTTCCCTGGTATACAATGGCCAGATATATACTCGTACCTTATTGACCAGACTTCAGTGTACACCCACGAAAAACTCCGTGCCTACAAGTCTTTAGACGCATATGATTATGTTATGTGCGGGCATGTACAACTTGATTAACAATGGGACATTCATATTCATTTTGTTTTAATCAAATTATGCCAGTGATGTGATGGCAATGTGGCTTTAGCTACAACAGCAAATCCCAACACTAAACAGCAATTTGCAGGAGGTAATGGCATGAAAGGAATGATAGTGTAAAGAGTGCAGCTAAGAGAAATCAGAGCTGCGTAAAAAGCGAGAGGCAGAGAGCAGAAATGAAGCTGAACGGGGTGGGAGCTAGGTTAGAGCAGTCAACGTAAGTTGGCATTTAGAGTGAGGGCACACAATTTTACCTTTCCATCCTTGCTTTAAAATTGTGATTTTTGGCATACACAAATAATGATGGCACAAAACCTGGACTGTTTGAGTCAAGCGAGACCTCTCCTACAAACAAAATTGCATGCAAAGCTAAGTTAACATGCTAACAATATTCATTACATTGTGTAACTATGACCCAGCTAATCAGACAAACGTTACCAAAGTATTTTGCTACATCAGTAAACGAAGACTAGAAAGAATAAAAAAGAAAGATTTAATAAATAGCCTGATCTTACCTGTGATGAAGTGGGCGCTGCAAACCCGCGCATTTTTGATAGTGCTTTCATCCCAGTCTACATGTTTGATGGCTTGTAGCCATAGACGTCGGCGAATATTATTTATTTATTTTTTTGGGGGGTGAGATCCTGCTGGAATTCTGTACATTTTAACCCCATCACTGCTACGATTCTGACACCCGACAACACAACAACTAGGCACCGCTGAGTCTTTTTTGAGTCCAGGCTGCGCGTGCAATTTCCTCTTGGGTATGAATGACGTTTACTGCAAAGGGGTCTATACTTAATGTTCCATTCGTATTTTTAAAAAATGGTTGTTTTACACATTTTTATTTTTTTCTTTTTCACATTTTAAACATCTGTGCTTTTTTAAAACATCTTGTTTTACACATTTTAAACATCTCATAGCATCGTTAGCTAGCACCTCTTGGCAGACAACACACTGTGGCAGTGGAGCATCTTCAGATCCAGTCCATGAAAATCCAAACTTTAAATAATCGTGGTCATACTTCCTTCTTTTTCAGTACCCCCAGGATTCCGCAGGCCTTTTTTGTGATTGTTGCGGGCTAAAATGTCTGTTGCGGGGGTTTCCAAAAAATTGTGATGAAAGTTGCGGTCTTTTTTAGGTTTTTGTTGCGATTACATTGCGGGAGGAAGTGAAAGTTGCGAGAAATTGTGATTTTCTCTTTTTGTGATTAAAATTGAGTGATATGTTAAATATTAAGTTATTACTGAAAAACTATTGATTAAAAAAAACAGACACTGAGAAATGGTCCTATAAACATCTTTACCAATATAAAAGATTACCAGGACTACAAAAATGCAGAAAAATAGGCTTTACTTATCCAAATGCACCTGTTGGTTCAAAAGTTAAAGTGCATAGAACCTCACAGCACAACATGAAGTTACCTTAAAATATAATATAAATGCCTCAGCTTTCATGTAAGAAAAAAAAAACTATTAATACTAGTACTGTGTGCAGGCAGTCTCTCCTGAAGACTGAATTAAACAATTATAAACTAATAAAATAAATGGCTCAGGCTTCATAGAAGAAAAAAAAAACCCAATTTGAACAGAATCTCACAGTATGCTGCTGAAGCTGCCTAAACAATGGAAAATAAAATACCATTTTGGCAAAAAATGTTGGCATCCATTAATTTCTTGTATTAAGTAAAAAAAATGTAAAGTGCACACAGTCCTTCACTGTAAACATAACACACTTTCATGCAGTGTTGCCAGATACTGCTGACGTTTTCCAGTCCAAAATATGTTCAAAACCCGCCAAAATGCACTTGAAACAGCCCAATCTGGCAACACTGCGCGCATGCTGTTTCTCTTGAACGTATACACGGAAGTAAGGCAGAAGGTAGTTTGTCGACGTCACCTCAAGACGACACCAACGATTGGTCAAATTTGCGGGAAAGTTGTGGTGATTGGATATAATTGCAACACCGCCCTGAATTCGCGGGGATTGGTTGAATTTGCGTTGAAGTTGCAAATCGCGAAATCCTGGAGGGTCTGGTTTTTTGCTTGGCCCAGACTCTGTCTCCTCACTTACTGTAGCTTTAGGTACTAAAAATTGATTCATTTTGTCTCTGGCAAAGACTAGCTGAAGTTCGCTAAATGTCCGTAATAGTAACTTATTCTGGTTTATTTTTCCTCACGTTGCCCCCCCGAAGAACTCTGGTGCCCCCCGGGGGGGCGCGCCCCACACTTTGAAAAGCCCTGATATAGATGATAATATTCAAAGCTAACCTCGAAAAAACTTTGTGATCCACATCCAAAACAATTCCAATTAATTGAATTGACACTTACGTTTCTGACTTCTGTTTTTTTAAAATCTCATTCTGACCACTAAAATCTCTATTTTTCATCAAAACAACTAGTTATATTCTAGAATATTTATTTACAGGAATCCGTTTGATTTGAAAAGATAAGTAGGTAAAGCTATGAAAACTCACTTCAAAGTCTCCCATGAATCATAACCTCAAAACTAGCAGACGGAAAATGTTGCTGAATATTTCATCAGAAACGGTGAGAGCTAGAGAACATCCCTATAAAAGTTATGTGATATCCATGAGTAATCCAGTCAGAAACCGATCAGGAGAGAGAGAGAGAGCCTGACCGCTTTCCCGTGACTCAAAAAGCACCGGTAGTTTCCCGACGTCTCGCGAGCAGAGTTTTTACTCTGTTGTACTGACTTCAACCTACCGTTACTCTCAAAGTACTGAACAGATCTTAATGAGAGAAAATTATTTGGAAAGCAGAGATGAGCTTTTTAATCATAGTATTCACAATATAAAATATGTAATAGTTAAGCAGACAGATTTGGAAACTTAGATGAGCGTCTGCATGTACAATTTTCACAGCACGGCCAAGCAAGAGTCTGATATGCCTAATAAGATAATTAAACTAGCCTCTTTTTTAAAAATTTTATTTTATTTTTAAAGCTAATTTCAAGCTTGAAATAGCCTTGTTCTGTTGACAGATAATTTTGCTTCTTTCTAGAAATCGTCTCGTCTCGTCTCGTCTCGTCTTCTTCCGCTTATCCAGGACCGGGTCGCGGAGGCAGCAGTCTAAGCATGGAAGCCCAAACTTCCCTTTCCCCAGACACCTCGGCCAGCTCCTCGGGAAGAACACCGAGGCGTTCCCAGGCCAGCCGAGAGACATAGTCCCTCCAGCGTGTCCTGGGTCTTCCCCGGGGCCTCCTCCCGGGGGGACATGCCTGGAACACCTCCCCAGGGAGGCGTCCAGGAGGCATCCGAAAAAGATGCCCGAGCCACCTCAGCTGGTTCCTCTCGATGTGGAGGAGCAGCGGCTCTACTCCGAGCTCCTCCCGAGTGACTGTGCTTCTCACCCTATCTCTAAGGGAGCGCCCAGCCACCCTGCGAAGGAAACTCATTTCAGCCGCTTGTATCCGCGATCTTGTTCTTTCTGTCATTACCCAAAGCTCATGACCATAGGTGAGAGTCGGAACGTAGATCGACCGGTAAATTGAGAGCTTCGCCTTTTGGCTCAGCTCCTTCTTCACCACGACGGACCGGTAAAGCGACCGCATCACTGCGGAGGCTGCACCGATCCGCCTGTCGATCTCACGCTCCATCCTTCCCTCACTCGTGAACAAGATCCCGAGATACTTAAACTCCTCCACTTGAGGCAGGACTTCTCCACCAACCTGGAGAGGGCAAGCCACCCTTTTCCGGTCGAGAACCATGGCCTCGGACTTGGAGGTGCTGATTCTCATCCCAGCCGCTTCACACTCGACTGCAAACCGCCCCAGTGCATGCTGAAGGTCCTGGTTTGAAGAAGCCAACAGGACAACATCATCCGCAAAAAGCAGAGATGAAATCCTGTGGTTCCCAAACAGGATTCCTTCCGGCCCCTGGCTGCGCCTAGAAATTCTGTCCATAAAAATTATGAACAGAACCGGTGACAAAGGGCAGCCCTGACGGAGTCCAACATGCACTGGGAACAGGTCTGACTTACTGCCGGCAATGCGAACCAGACTCCTGCTCCGTTCGTACAGGGACCGGACAGCCCTTAGCAAAGAGCCCTGAACCCCATACTCCCGAAGCACCCCCCACAGAATACCACGGGGGACACGGTCGAATGCCTTCTCCAGATCCACAAAGCACATGTGGACTGGTTGGGCAAACTCCCATGAACCCTCGAGCACCCTATGAAGGGTATAGAGCTGGTCCAGTGTTCCGCGACCAGGACGAAAACCGCATTGTTCCTCCTGGATCCGAGGTTCGACTATCGGTCGAATTCTCCTCTCCAGTACCCTGGAGTAAACTTTCCCTGGGAGGCTGAGAAGTGTGATTCCCCTATAATTGGAGCACACTCTCCGGTCCCCTTTCTTAAAAAGAGGGACCACCACCCCAGTCTGCCACTCCAGAGGCACTGTCCCCGACCGCCACGCGATGTTGCAGAGGCGTGTCAACCAAGACAGCCCCACAACATCCAGAGACTTGAGATACTCAGGGCGGATCTCATCCACCCCCGGTGCCCTGCCACCGAGGAGCTTGCAAACCACCTCAGTGACTTCGGCTTGGGTAATGGACGAGTCCACCTCTGAGTCATCAGCCTCAGTCTCCTCAGTGGAAGACATGACGGTGGGATTGAGGAGATCCTCAAAGTATTCCTTCCACCGCCCGACAATGTCCCCAGTCGAGGTCAACAGCTCCCCACCCGCACTGTAAACAGTGTTGGCAGAGTACTGCTTCCCCCTCCTGAGGCGCCGGACGGTTTGCCAGAATTTCTTCGAGGCCGACCGATAGTCCTTCTCCATGGCCTCCCCGAACTCCTCCCAGTTCCGAGTTTTTGCCTCCGCAACTGCCCGAGCTGCAGCACGCCTGGCCTGCCGATACCCGTCGGCTGCCTCAGGAGTCCCGGAGGTCAACATGGCCCGATAGGACTCCTTCTTCAGCTTGACGGCATCCCTTACTTCCGGTGTCCACCACCGGGTTCGGGGATTGCCGCCACGACAGGCACCGGAGACCTTGCGGCCACAGCTCCGAACAGCTGCGTCCACAATGGAGGTAGAGAACATGGTCCACTCAGACTCAATGTCCCCCGCCTCCCTCGGAAGCTGGGAAAAGCTCTCCCGGAGGTGGGAGTTAAAGACCTCCCCAACAGAGTGCTCGGCCAGACGTTCCCAGCAGACCCTCACCATACGTTTGGGCCTGCCAGGTCTGTCCAGCTTCCTCCTCCGCCAGCGGATCCAACTCACCACCAGGTGGTGATCAGTTGACAACTCAGCCCCTCTCTTCACCCGAGTGTCCAAGACATAGGGTCGGAGATCAGATGACACGACTACAAAGTCGATCATCGACCTCCGACCTAAGGTGTCCTGGTGCCACGTGCACTTATGGACACCCCTATGCTCGAACATGGTGTTCGTTATGGACAAACTGTGACTAGCACAGAAGTCCAATAACAAAACACCACTCGGGTTCAGATCGGGGAGGCCGTTCCTCCCAACCACGCCCCTCCAGGTGTCACTGTCATCGCCCACGTGAGCATTGAAGTCCCCCAGTAGCACAATGGAGTCCCCAGTCTGAGCACCCCTCAGTACCTCTCCCAGGGACTCCAAGAAGGCCGGATACTCTATACTGCTATTTGGCCCGTAGGCACAAACAACAGCAAGAGCCCTCTCCCCAATCCGAAGGCGCAGAGAGGCGACCCTCTCGTTCACTGGGGTAAACTCCAACACATGGCGGCTGAGCTGGGGAGCTATAAGGAAGCCCACACCAGCCCGCCGCCGCTCACCATGGGCGACTCCAGAGAAGTGGAAAGTCCAGCCCCTCTCGAGGAGCTGGGTTCCAGAGCCCAAGCTGTGCGTGGAGGTGAGCCCGACTATCTCTAGCCGGTACCTCTCAACCTCCCGCACAAGCTCAGGCTCCTTCCCCCCCAGCGAAGTGACATTCCATGTCCCAACAGCCAGCCGCTGTGTCCGGGGGTCAGGTCGTCGAGGCCCCTGCCTTCGACTGCCACCCAATCCACACTGCACCAAACCCCTACTGCTACCTCTGTGGGTGGTGAACCCACAGGAGGTCGGGCCCACGTCGCCTCTTCGGGCTGAGCCCGGCCGGGCCCCATGGGCAAAGGCCCGACCACCAAGCGCTCGCATACGAGCCCCAACCCCGGGCCTGGCTCCAGGGTGGGGCCCCGGCTGCGTCCTACCGGGCGACGTCACGGTCCTGGATTTTTTCTCCATAGGGTTTTTTTGGTGAACTAGAATTTCTAGAAATAAATGGATAAAATTAGCAACGTATTTTGGACTAAGAAAATTTAAAGCTTAAGTCAAATATGTCTCGAAATAGGTTTTATATTTGGTTTGCCGGCTCATAATAGGAAATAGTAGATAAATTGGACTATATTCCAGATATTTTCACTAGCTAAGATGCTATTATTTTTTTGCCGTGTTACATAAAGGAGCTTCTGCAAAATGAGTCCACAGCAGGACACTCTTGAGGCGTGTGTGTCTCCATCCTGTCTTAAAAAAAAAAAAAAAATCTCATCAGTAGCAGACTTTTCCCACTGCTTGTCTGTGTTTCAGACAGTCGCACTGCCTTGGTTTTTCTCTATGCTGGTTTCATAGTGGTTCTTGAGTCAAGTGTAGTCTAACAATAACCTTATTCCACCAGTACGTCAGATGTATAAACTGTAGATGCATACTTTGGAACCAACAAAATGGTTCATTGTCCAACCAAAGTGTCTGAAAATTAGTAGTTCTCTGCCTACAGTGGTGCTTGAAAGTTTGTGAACCCTTTAGAATTTTCTCTATTTCTGCATAAATATGACCTAAAACATCATCAGATTTTCACACAAGTCCTAAAAGTAGATAAAGAGAACTCAGTTAAACAAACGAGTCAAAAATATTATACTTGGTCATTTATTTATTGAGGAAAATGATCCAATATTACATATCTGAAGTGGCAAAAGTATGTGAACCTTTTGCTTTCAGTATCTGGTGTGATCCCCTTGTGCAGCAATAACTGCAACTAAATGTTTCCGGTAACTGTTGCACACCGGCTTGGAGGAATTTTAGCCCATTCCTCCGTACAGAACAGCTTCAACTCTGGGATGTTGGTGGGTTTCCTCACATGAACTGCTCGCTTCAGGTCCTTCCACAACATTTCGATTGGATTAAGGTCAGGACTTTGACTTGCCCATTCCAGAACATTTAACTTTATTCTTCTTTAACCATTCTTTGGTAGAATGACTTGTGTGCTTAGGGTCGTTGTCTTGCTGCATGACCCACCTTCTCTTGAGATTCAGTTCATGGACAGATGTCCTGACATTTTCCTTAAGAATTCGCTGGTATAATTCAGAATTAATTGTTCCATCAATGATGGCAAGCTGTCCTGGCCCAGATGCAGCAAAACAGGCCCAAACCATGATACTACTACCACCACCACGTTTCACAGATGGGATAAGGTTCTTATGCTGGAATGGAGTGTTTTCCTTTCTCCAAACATAACGCTTCTCATTTAAACCAAAAAGCTCTATTTTGGTCTCATCCATCCCCAAAATTTTTTTTCCAATAGTCTTCTGGCTTGTCCACATGATCTTTAGCAAACTGCAGACGAGCAGCAATGTTCTTTTTGGAGAGCAGTGGCTTTCTCCTTGCAACCCTGCCATGCACACCATTGTTGTTCAGTGTTCTCCTGATGGTGGACTCATGAACATTTAGCCAAATGTGAGAGAGGCCTTCAGTTGCTTAAAAGTTACCCTGGGGTCCTTCGTGACCTCGCTGACTATTGCATGCCTTGCTCTTGGAGTGATCTTTGTTGGTCGACCACTCCTGGGGAGGGTAACAATGGTCTTGAATTTCCTCCATTTGTACACAATCTGTCTGACTGTGGATTGGTGGAGTCCAAACTCTTTAGAGATGGTTTTGTAACCTTTTCCAGCCTGATGAGCATCAACAACGCTTTTTCTGAGGTCCTCAGAAATCTCCTTTGTTCGTGCCATGATACACTTCCACAAACGTGTTGTGAAGATCAGATTTTGATAGATCCCTGTTCTTTAAATAAAACAGGGTGCCCACTCACACCTGATTGTCATCCCATTGATTGAAAACACCTGACTCTAATTTCACCTTCAAATTAACTGCTAATCCTAGAGGTTCACATACTTTTGCCACTCACAGATATGTAATATCGGATCATTTTCCCCAATAAGTAAATGACCAAGTATATTTTTGTCTCATTTGTTTAACTGGGTTCTCTTTATCTACTTTCAGGACTTGTGTGAAAATCTGATGATGTTTTAGGTCATATTTATGCAGAAATATAGAAAATTCTAAAGGATTCACAAACTTTCAAGCACCACTGTCAATGGGTCTGTTCACTCTAGTGGTCTTGTCAGGGTCTGATGATCAGACAGCTAAAACTCAGAACTGTATGACTATTATTCAGTGAGCCTGGGTATCAGAAATCCTCACTGCTTTTAATCTTTCCTTTTAGATATGAATCCCCAGTGTTTGTAAGCTGCAGTGCTGTCGATTTTGCAGCTGCAGGTTGAGTGATGGCCTGTAATTTGCTGGGGGGAGAGGAAAAAGATGTTTCCTTCTTCAAGCAGAGTGGAGGAGATGCATGAAGGGAGAAGCGGAGTCATTGAGTTGAACGGAAGGGTGGGAATGAAGACGAGAAGTGCAAACAAGTGGGGTTGGGTTAATGACACGATTTTCACTGGAAGTATATACTCCAGTAGAGAAGGCAGGAGAACTGAAAGAGGTCTGTTTGTATAACTTAAAAGGACTACTAGGAGACCTTTTTGTATTTGTTTGTTGCAGGGTTTTGTCTTGCAATTATCTAGTGTATAGCCTTCACGTAAGGGCTACGTGTTAGTCTGGAGCTGTTCTCTTGTTGAAAAGGACTTCTTGCGAGTTTCTCTGTTTGTCAGGTCATGACAACATGACTGTAGCCTGACACCCTGGAGAAATTAAGAGACACAAAAAAGAAACACTGTCAGTGGAAAGGAACTGGATGTTCTGCAGCTTATATTGCAATTTTGTGTTTTATTTATTTATTTACTTATTTATAATTCAAGCCTTATCAACAACTCTCCTGTTCTAATAATTACCTGCACTTATTTTTTTTTTTCCTATCCCAACCCCATCATGTGTAATTTAATTTAAGTTGCGTTAATGCCTCCTTTTGCTGTCATTTTATGATTTGCAGGTTGTTGTCTCTTTTTGTATCCTTTTGTTGTCCTGTTTATTTTTACGTGACCTCTTTGTTTTGCAGATGAGGGCAGAAGTGCAGTTCACGAGGCGGGCGCTGCTCAGATAGTAGCAGAGCACATTAAGGCTCTGGCCCATAACACTGACCCGGCCACCGGGAAGCTCTTGACTGTCTTTTGTGGCATGCTGATGAACTATAGCAATGATAATGGTAATGACCGAACCCCGACTAGGGGAAAAATACATTTGGATGGTTCCCTATAGATGAATTCTGAGATGCTTGAGAAACCGTCAGTGATGCATTATGCTAGTTGGAACTATTGGTAATTTATTTTCCTTTTTGAGTCTCGGCTTAGTAGCTAATAAATATTTGGTTGAGTTTAGTCTGTTTCATACAGTGTAGTAAGTTTGACAGGTTGTCGAGCATCAATGCTAAAATCTCTAGGGGACCATTCAAATGAGGATAAATGTTGATCAATCTGTTCTCAATGATGGGTCACTAATCACAAGGTATAGACTCGTCCGAAAGGAAAATATGCCGCTAGGAATTCAGAGGTAAAGGTTCCCAATAATAAAACGTCCAGTGCAATGCTTTTAAAGATGCATTTCTGTGATATTTGAAAGCTGTAATCATACCTTTACATAGAAATCTTGTAAACTTTGAATAGATTGTGTGAGAAACAGGATCTCTGACAAGTAAATTGCTCTACCAGCCGCTATTACATATTATTCTAGTTATGTTTTTATAAATAAATATGTACTGAGGGTGGTCAGTGAAATAAAGTTTACATTTGAAGAGGTCCCTGATGCAGAAAAGTTGAGAAGCCATGAACCAGATGATAATGTGGCAGTGAAGTCATCTGGTTAGACTCTATTTTTCGATTATACCTTCAAAGCCAAGAAAAAAATCTTCCTTTCTAATCAGTACGATTGTGTGATAACACATGGTATTAACATTGAAATGGTGTCTAGCTGGATGTCTACCTTGACTAAGAACACATGCAGAGTATTTATTCATTATTCTGTTCTCGCGCTGAATAATGAACAGACAGGCCTAGCTCCATTTTGTTCTCTGTCTTGCTGGTTTTGTGGCTGGGCATAAAATGGTAATTACTTTCCAGAGTCTTATCTTTCACAGCTAGCAAGCTAAATTAGGGTCGGAGTGTCTCATTCTGTCCTGCTGCTTGAGTACATGGGGATACTTGAGAATTATGATTTGATTTGAAAAGTGAACAAACCACTTGATGCCTGCTGCTGTCAGCTCAGATGACCTGTCAATAGCTCCAGACTTCTACAACTCGCTCTCATAATGAACAAATCGCAGCAGGTTTTGGATGACGGGTCTTAAGTTGAATAAAGGAATCCTAACCTGGGGTCCATATAAAGGGTTAATATGTATGCATTCCTCCCAGTCTCTAAATCTTTCCGTCCTTTTGTCTCCCTTTCCCTTTCTGCACTGTTCTCAGTCTTTTAGTCTCGCCAGGTGCATTTGTATGATAAGGCTACGATGAGTAAATCCTAATTTAATGAAACTTATTCCCTGCTAAGTGTATTTGGATAAAATATAGTGATAGATTAGCTATAATACTAAAACAAACATCTTTTCTGTATTGCATCATACAGAAAGCTCTTGCATGTTCAGCATGTATGGCTCACTGATGTTTTTCTGATGTCAAACCTCTAAGTATGCAAACAATTGAACATTATCCAGTATTACAACCATTACATTGTAAACACGATAATGGTGTTCCTCCATTATTTGGTGTTGGATGGCAAATTACTGACCGTGTAGAACATCAGAATGACTGTGACATTTTTCTTTAAAGCAGTAAGAGCAAATCAAATGTTTCCCAGCCTGTCCAGCGGAGCCCATAGTAGAGCCCATTACGATGTGAAGATGTTTGTGGCCTTAAAATAGCGATTTTATTTTTGAGAGATGATGACGGCATCAATGCTATATCATCAGTGTAAGTGGCTGACAGTGAAAATGAACAAGTCTTAAATCAAACATTTATTCACTATTGAACAAATGAATGGCAGTAATTTAGTTACAACCCCAATTCCAAAAAAGTTGGGGCAGTGTGTAAAACATAAACCAGAATATGATGATTTGCAAATCGTGGAAACCTGATATTTCATTGAAAATAGTACAAAGACAACATATAAAATGTTGAAACTGAGAAATTCTATTGTTTTCTTGAAAAATGTGCTCATTTTGAATTTGATGTCAGCAGCACGTTTCAGAAAAGTTGGGACGGGGCAACAAAAGACTGAAAAAGTTGTGTAATGCTAAAAAAAAAAACAACCTAATTTGGTTAATTGGCAACAGATCAGTAACACGATTAGGTATAAAAAGAGCATCCCAGAGAGGCGGAGTCTCTCAGAAGTACAGATGGGGAGGGGTTCACTGCTCTGTGAAAGACTGTGTGGGCAAACAGTGCCACAATTTTAAAGTGCTGATGACACGTTTTTGACATCTTTGGCGATGTTTTATAACATAAAAAGTAATTCCCGATGATCCATATATTAATTCACGAAGGCGCCTATTTTACAAGTTATGATAAACGCGGCTATTTGGCAAATTTGACGGGGCTGCAGCACCCAGGAGACGAAAGAGGAGGAGGAGCTATATGACGTCAGTGAAAGAATCTTCCTCCTAACTTACCAGTTTGTTGTTGATGCGACAGGTGTTCAGTTTGTCATTATTAGTATTATTATTATACATTATTTTTTATATATATATATAATATAAAATTAGTTATTATGCCTTCGCGTTGTGTTGCCGGCTTTTGCTCCAAAACCCACAAGGATGGGGTAAGTTTATTCAAGTTTCCCAGAGATCCCGAGCTGCATGCGAAGTGGGTGAAGCAAGTCAGGCGGACTCGTGACAAGTGGGAGCCCTCACCAACATCCGTCCTGTGCTCTGAACACTTCGATTTGGATTGTTTTGACACCCTTCCCAGCTTAAAAGAATCTCTTGGGTGTTCAGTTCATCACAAACGTGTGTTACTACCATCAGCAGTGCTATTCCAGAGGGGGTCTACTAGTAGCTATGCCGGATCCAAAGACAGTCCTCCTGTCAGAACATGTGTTGTGAAACGACATAAGATAAAGGTACGTAGAGCTATAGATTCTACATGATAATCATAAATGTAATCATAAAGTCGGCGTGATATCGGTCATGTATTTGCTTGTGAAAGCTTGTGGCTTTCACGTAACTGCCGCCTAGCAACGAGAGGCAAAGGGTAAAGAGGGTAGGCTATGATAGATTCTATTCGGAAGAGATCAACACAATTCTAGACTCCCAGAAGAGAAAGAGCTAGCACTAGAGAGTTCACCGGCGTTTTCATGCGCCATTTCCATTGAGTAGTAGTGATGTGTCGGTCGCGAACGATCCGGTTCAAAGAGCCGGCTCTTTGAAGTGAACGACGGGAGCCGGCTCTTCGGTGGGAGCCGAGTTGGGGAGCCGAATTAGTTTTTTGTCCTTAGGTGCCTCAGAGAGAGAGAGAGAGACTTTCACAAAAAAGTTGCTGTCCGATTGCGTCTTTGTGTTGTCTATTACTATTCAAAGGAAAAAAAGTAGCATGGTGTACGCCTACTTTTTTTGGTTGGGGGGGTTGATGTCATTCACAGCTGCGAAAATACGAAAATTGGTGTAATGCTTAAAGCTGTGGAGCGCAGGGGAGAGGAGTCTGTGAGGCACCTGAGGAGGGGAAAATCAGCTGTGTATTTTATATTGGTAATATAACACAGTTTTGCATTATGTTTGTGAGAAAATAATTTATTAATTGGTAAGTTTTATTTCTATAGCTAGAACATTGTTACACTGCTATACTTTACAAAGCTTTACAATGGCTACAAAAACTAAAAAATAAAATGGAAAACATCCTATTGATAAAATATAAATAATAATGTAATTAATTAACCAGTTAATTGCAGCAATTAAATCAAAAATAAAATCTCAGGAGCCGTTTGGGAACCGAAAGAGCCGGCTCCTTATAGTAAGAAGAGCCAAAAGAGCTGGCTCCCGAAAAAGAGCCGAAATTCCCATCACTATTGAGTAGAACCAGAGTAGAACAGCCAGTGAACCGCAGCGTGTTCTTCCGCTGACGTCACAACATGGCCGCGAGCCACGGACCCAGTTTTCTTGCGCTGTGCAATTAAAAGTTGGATATTTGCATAACAACAGCTTCTTTTCACGTAATTATAACAGAAATCTAACATGTTTGCCATGTTGTATAGTTTAAGAAATTGCATAGAGTCATGTTCGTGTCATCAGCCCTTTAAGAATAATGTTCGTCAATGT
Organism: Neoarius graeffei; assembly: GCF_027579695.1. Lineage (NCBI taxonomy): Eukaryota > Metazoa > Chordata > Actinopteri > Siluriformes > Ariidae > Neoarius > Neoarius graeffei. Next base: position 58,422,453 of record NC_083569.1, on the reverse strand, counting down.
AAAATTGCAAAATATTTGGAGATCACATCATCTATGGTACATAATATCATTAAAAGATTTTGGGAATCTGGAGAAATCTCTGTATGCAAGAGACAAGGCTGAAAACTGACATTGGATGCCTGTGATCTTCAGGCCCTCAGGAGACACTGCGTTAAAAGCAGACACGTGTCTGTAGTGGAAATCACTGTATGCTCTCAGGAACACTTCAGAAAACCAGCGCCTGTGAAAACGGTTCATTACTGCATCCACAAATGCAAGTTAAAACCAGATATAAACAATATCCAGAAACACCGCCACCTTCTCTGGTCCCGAGCTCTTTTACGATGGACTGAGGCGAAGTGGGGAAATTGTCCTGAGGTCTGACGAATCCAAATTCTTTTTAGAAATCATGGACAGCACATCCTCCAGGCCAAAGAGAAGAGGGACTATCCGGCTTATCAGTGCACAGTTCAAAAGCCAGCATCTGTGATGGTATGAGGGTTCATTAGTGCACATGACATGGGTAGCTTGTACATCTGGGAAGGCATCATTAATGCTGAATGGCATATATACACGTTTCAGAGCAACATGCTGCCACCCAGATAAAATCTTTTTTAGGGAAGGCCTTCCATCTTTCAGTAAGACAATGCCAAACTGCTTTCTGCGCTTATTAAAACTGCATGGCTCCGTAGTAAGAGTCTGGGTGCTAAACTGGCCTGCCTGCAGTCCAGACCTGTCTCCCATCTAAAAGTTTTGTCACATTTATGAAGCACAAAATATGACAAAGGAGACTTTTAACTGGCTTTGTTGTCACAGAAAACCTCCTTATCCCTCATAGCCCTAGGAATCAAACAGCCAAGTTTTTGCAGAACAATTGCAACACAGACTAGCGACACATTTTTATTCCATTACTTTTTACAGGATGTGTTCTACATGGAGACCATAGACGTTTCTGTCCATTCAAGGACCTGCAGGTGGTAAAAGGGAGAAGTAACGTTCCTGGCCTTTAACTGGGCTGAAGTAGGACGGTCCGTAATAAGTAGTTATTCAAATGTTTTCAATTATACTGTGTAAATGAGTGCACAAGCCAGCAGCTCGGTGCTTATAGTGTCCCTGTGGCAAATGTAGCTCTTGTTGATGGAGGCTCTCGTACTGCAGAGCTTTGCCAGTAGCATCGAGACTAAAGGAATGCAGAATGAGACAAAACCTCTGCTTCTTGTGTCAAAAACATCTGGAAAATTCTTCCTCAGATGAGCACTAAGGGTGCTCACTGAGGTGTGTGGCAGATGTAGTCACGGGATGGAATTCCTAAACCTTTGTTTTTATGTGTGTTTATAATTTTGAGACATAGAAGATAAATCTGGCCTTCTTTTGGTTCCTGGATTTAATCCAGTCAACAATCATCACTGTAAAGTGTGCACTTTTACAGTAATAACTCCAAAGAACTTGTTGAATGACTGCACAATGTAAATTAGTAATTTTAGTAGGTAGGTGGCTATCGCCACGATTTGCACCTTCCGTCTTGGATGTACGAGTAGTGATTTAGGATTTCCTCTTACAGCATGGGGTGCTCCCAGAAAAATCAGAACTACTGGCTTGTTTTGCTAATTCCAAGGATTTTGACTGACACCACTGAAAAAAAAAAAAAAAACACTGACTCAATTTCAAATTGTTTAGTTCCAGTTTCAACTGCTCCGTTTATGAGCTCGTTGTTTTGTTTTTTGTTTTCTTTTTTGGTCATAAAATCGTCACTGTTTTTGCTGAAGGTGACCAAAAACGGTCTTTAAACTATAAAAGCTTGTAGCTTGTATACCTAACTACAAGTGAGTGAAATTTGAATGAAGAGCACATGAGTTTTATTGCCTGCAAAATTTGGCTCCATGGCCCAAGAATGTAAATAATCATGATAGAGATTCCGGAATCGTATTTCCTTGTAGTGTTTCACACCAAAACGTGTAAAGAAACTTCACTTTAAGGCAGTTTAGGCTAGTCAATATCTCAAAAATGAAAGTTATGACAATTTCTTCAGATCGCAGCTTTTGTTTCGGTTTCGATGGAGAACATCGAATGTTTTTGTTATTACTCGACTTATAACGTTGATCTTGGTATCATTTTCAAGGGATTTTCAAGATCTTTTTCTATCTGCACTATTTTGTTTTAGGGTTTAACGATGTTTGAAAATCTTACTCGCATACCTAATCTAAGCTAGCCAGTGTGTATTGCTGGACTGGTGCATGGTAAAATAGTAGAAGTGGAATTTAATGAAGAGACCTTAACTGCCAAGCAAAGACAACACACTTTGGCCTTTTGTGTTGTGGTTAATAATCCAGCAAGCATAACTCGGAATAAGACCATTTAAAATGAGAAAGTGCTTCTTATCTAACCCGACGTTGTATTTCTTTCCATGGTATCTGGCCTTTATATATCGCAGTTCTCTCTCCCTCTCTTTTTCATTAGGTCTCCTAAATTCTTTAGTCTCTCCTTCTCATTCGTCTTTTTTATTGCCGTTTCTTGACTCGTCTCCTTTTTGTCTATTACTGTTCTGTTCTTTCTTGCCTCCTCTGTCTGTCTCTATCAGGGTTGTTGCGTACAGTTTTGCAGTCTTGACTCTGCAAAAAAAAGGTTTCTTTTTCAGGATTTATCACCCTTTTGCTGCATTGGGGAGGGAGGGGAATGTACTTGCTGATAATGTGATGAAACTGAATGTGACAGGGCTACCGATATTGCAGTGTTACGGGACAAAAGCAGTGCCATCTGATTCATTTCGTTACGCAGCATCAAGATGCATGTGATACCATAAGGCTGGTGTGAGACAGAAAGAATGATAGCATTGAAGGCCAATGCGTTTGTCCCTGTGAGATCTTTAGTATCGGTCAAATTATGGGATCAGGGGTTTGAGCTCACACTGCTGTGTTACCACTGTTTAGACCTACATGATTCTTAAATGAGATTGTTGATTAAGTTCTTTTTCATTGTCATTTGTGACCTAGGCTGCTTATTATTATTATTATTATTATTATTATTATTATTATTATATGCTTAGTTATCTTCATTTTAAGCAACAGTCAAATAAGCAACTGATTTTAATTAATGTGTTGCATCAATGGTAACTACAAAAACATTTCTTTCACAGCTGATCTCTCCATTTTGGTGCATTGATGCATGTGAATGTTGACGTTAATATGGTGTATTTAATTTCTTTGCGTCCTCAGACACGCTGCAGGCCCAGCTGATTAGCATGGGAGTGATTCCCACCCTGGTGAAGCTTCTGGGAGTCCATGCACATAACATGGCGCTCACAGAAATGTGCCTCATTGCCTTCGGAAATCTGGCAGAACTGGGTAAATAACTGGCAGACCTGTTCACTCTTCCTTCATTCATTCCATGTGACTCCAGATGTTGTGTTGTCTGGAGAATGTTCCTCCCCACTTTCCTCTACAGAGATGGTTTAAAACCCGGAGACCGTCACCATGCCTTTAATTCGGGAGTCTCACTGTGTGTCTGAAATTGCTCACTCGTTCACTACTCCCTACTCCCTATATAGGGAATTACTATAGTAAGCTCATTGGTAAAATGAAAGACGCTTTTGGATGCTAGTCCGTCGCGCTGGTATTTACGTCATTACTGTCACACAATTAAAACTTGCCAGGTCAGTTGGATGGTGGGTTTTCAAAATAAAATCCCCCCCCCCACGCCATGTGGCGCATAGGGCGGCATCAATCTCCGTTTCCATAGCCCTCGGCCTCTCGCCTATTACATAGCTAGGGTTACAGTGGGGGGGCTAGTCCTCTCGTAACCATGAGAGTTAATAAATAAATGCGTGTATTTTTGTGATAAATCCATATTATACTGAGCGTATTTCCTTCATTAATAAATACAAAGTACCTGCATCTTTCAGTTCTTTTAAATCAAGGCTGAATACTTTCGTCTTTGCTGCTGCCTTTTATTAAATCAGCTTTGAGACTTTTGATTTCTTTCAGCGTGATCGCAATGCATGATGAGATATATTGCTTAGTTAGTGACCATTGGTTGCACACTACTTTTCGTGATGCATTCTGGGATACTTTGAGTGCACTATATAGGGTGTAAATAATCCTCACTATCGTTTCAGACAGCACTACAAAATGGCGTCCCCACTAGTGCCCTATATAGTGAGTAGGGAGCGATTTCGGACACAGAGTCAGTCTAACTCCAGATTTAGGCGATGGAGGCCTAAAATAGTAGTGGAGGAGACTGTTGAAGATGGAATGCTAAACTCCTAGTGCTGTGGCCTTTCCAAGGCTGGACTCTTGCACTTCTTCTGTTAATCAGTTCCATCTTGATGCTCTTTTAATTCCACTACCTTACACTGATACCAAGCCAGTACTGTTTCATACAACTTTTGAGTAAGAACTCTCTCTGGAATAGGCACGTATAAATGGATTAGTATGGAAGATGAATTATCACTTTCATTTCTGAAAAGAAGAAAGCAGTAATTATGAGAGAAATCGGAGCAATTTTTCCTTCACTTTTTATCTAGTGTAGCTGGAGACAAAGCAGCATAAAGAAAGGAGCGCAGCACCCTGAAGTTCCTCTTATAGCATAACAATTTGCCATTGATGGCTTTTTAAATCCGTTTAATAAGAAGCACAGCTTTCACTTGTCAATTTGGAGTTACATTTTAATTTTGTGGAATGACTGCAAAAAACTAGTTAGTTAGTTCCTGTAATCACTTGTTATAGCGTCTATAAGAATTATCATTCCCTCACCAGCTTCTCTCTCTCTTTCTTTTGAAGTCAAAAAGACAAAAAAAAAGTTTGTCAAAGGAGCTTTTCCATGCACTGACTATGGAGGCTTCGTCCAAAAATGATAAATAAATGTCTCCTCATAGAAAACTTCATATTAATAATTGCGTACATTTTTAATCTATTTATTTGGAGCATCCATCATGCATGTATCTGGGTATAAACCTGCGATTTGTCTTGCAGTCACGTTATAGGAAATTAATCAACTCCTCCTGACTGACTGATCAGAATTAATTGCTGTACAAGAGCATGTTCCAAGCATTTATTAATGCATGTGAAGTTATCACTGTACTGTTACTTTCACTGAGATCAAAATCATTCTATACTGTACCGGTATCTGGCAGTACTCGTATCATTTGCGTTTGCAGTGCATTTTAAGTGTCTTAAATGAATTCTTCTATCCACATTCACTGGATATGAGCAATCGCGTGCTCTGATAGCCTAGTAGTAGAGTAGCCAGTCAGCTCGTATACCGTGAGTAGAGAAAAACAAAATGGTGGAGCATGTTGCTGAAGCAACCGAGGATGAAATAAAAACTCGGAAACAAAACCCCTAAAATTATCAAGTAATGGACCTTTTAAGTTGGTTTGCCAACTGCCAAAAAAAAAACCCTAAAGAAGAAGAATCATAACAAAATATGGAATGAAAGTATTTGATGGGAAGAACCCCCCCCCCCCCCCCAAAAAAAAAAATTATTATTACAGCATTTTTCAAAAATTGCTATGGTTGTTTCGCCAGTTTGTTTAATTATTTTGTTGGATGTTTTGTATAAAGTTTTTTTTTTTTTTTTTTTTTAAATTTATCGAATTTGCAAAAAATAAAAATCTGTTTCTCAAAATCCAGTGAATGTGGATAGAATAAAACGGTTATTCCTCTCAATCTTGTCGTACATGGCTTACAGCCTCGTCGGCTCTCGGCTCACATACGACTCAATTTCGTGGAATAACTGTTAATTATCCGGTCCTATACATGACATAATGTTGGTTGTTGATATCTAGGTTTTATATGTTGAGTTGGTTTTAAATCATCATTAAATCTTCAGTAACATCCTTGTGATGATTCTGATGTGTATATCTTTCGGTCATTGTGCCTTGGTAGAATCAAGCAAGGAGCAGTTTGCAGCTACAAATATCGCTGAAGAGCTAGTGAGACTTTTCCGGAAGCAAGCAGAACATGAGAAGAAGGAGATGATCTTTGAGGTGCTGGCTCCTCTCGCTGAGAATGGTAAGAGTCCGACATGAAATTTTTTTTTGTTGTTGTTAAAGTAAGGCCCTGTCCACACGAGTACGTTTTTGTCGAATCCGCATAAATACTTTATCGTTTCGGCCTCGCGTCCAGACGGAGCTGGCTTTTTCGAGGTGTGAAACGGGTATTTTTTGAAAACGGGTCCCAGAGTGGGAAAATCCAAAAACGCCGGATAGCCCGGAGTCGTCTGGACGGCGAAGCGGATTTTTTCAGAAATGATGACGTATAAACCCCGCCTCTCTAACCTTTTAACCGCAGCCACCGCCGCTAGACGCGTCATAACAACAACAATGGTGGACTACAGGCTTGTGCTCGTACTGCAGAAACAACTCAGTCTATTACAGCTGTTACAACAAAACCTTCTGCTTTTATATTACTGCGAGGAGCAACAAAACTTCTCGTGTTATGAGCTTGTTTTGTAAACAGCGCGTGACCTTTATACGCATGCTCAATGGCTTCTCTTCCAGTTTTAGTGTATTGGTGTGGTGGCATCACAGCGCCACATACAGGCCTGGCATATGTACTACAGCGTTTTGGGTCGTTTCCAGTGAATCGAAACGACGCCGTGTTTACGGAGATTTTTTTCAAAACGACAGCGTATTGGGTGAGGCTGCGTACTCGTGTGGACGGGGCCTAAGTTCCATACAGTATGATTGGAATAGTTCAGGGTGATTGCTGGATGTATACAAATGTTTGTTTCAAAGTGTTTCATGACTACGGTAGAGTGTATATGTAGGAGACAAGAGACCTGCCTAAATGTGGTCTAAGTGGCTAGTTACACTGACGTACCATGTCTAGGACCTGAAACTATGTGTCGTCCCTGCTCACCCTGTCATTCACACCCACGTATGGACACGGTGTCCCACCTGTTGTGAGTGAGTGTGAGAAATGTTGTGAACAAGCATTCATTTTCAGTTTCAAATAACTTGACTACCTTTCAGTATCTAAAAGGGGAAAAATATATATTGCATATATATATATATATATATATATATATATATATATATATATATATATATATATATATATACTATTTTTTTTTTTCATTGCCTGGAATAACTTTAATCTGTTTGCTAGTTCAAACAAGTAGAAGCACCAGAATTACAGACCTATTGTGCTTTGGGTCTTCTCCAGACATGGCACTATTGCAGAGTGGTCTACAATTAGCCAGCTGCTGGAGTTGTTTAGCGTAGTCTGTGTTTGGATAATGGGTGCTGTCACTTGCTCTCTCTGCCATCGCGCCCACGTTAAGAATCGGGGATCTGTGAACAGCTGCAATCTGCACCAATTCTATGACATGAAATTGTCTCTCAGCTGCTCCCCCGTGTCTCTTATCCAGAGACAATCTGACTTTTTTTTAATTTATTTATTTATATTAAAGTGAGAATATGCATGGAAAAGTAACGTGATCCATTTTTAGATACGAGTATCTCTCAAAGAGTAATCGACAAAAGTGGAGGGAATCGGTGAGGAAATAACTCAAAAGGAAGCATGGATGTGAGTGTGTGTGAAATATAAAAGTGTAAACAAGCCACGGGGGGGAGAGCTGGTGTTAAAGGTATACGTGAGGTGCTGACGGAGTGAGAAAGACCATTTGAGAGAGAGGCCAGAGAGATAGAGGGATGATGAGGTCGTGGACATGTGGTGGATGAGAAGGAAGAGAGAAATTAGTGTGATGGAGACTCCAAGTGTGTGAAAACGAAATTGAGGAATGAGAGCTTGACCCCCTGACTGGTTCTTATCATTCAATGCACAGAACAGTGCTCTCGGCCTGCCGGTCTCCAAGACAACGTCCTACTTAAAAGCTACTACATTGTAGTGAGAGACAAATGCTCAAATACTTCCTAGCCAAGGAGAAGCGAAGCAGGCGCACATCTACAGTCAGCCATGGACCGTGTATTCAGATCCACTTTTTTGTTTTTGCTTTTTGTCAGAAATTCCTCGGCATGGCCGATGGTCTACATACTAATTTGTTTCTGATTGTGTTATGTAACTGTTATATAATGTGGCATATTCAGTTCTAGATCTGTAGCACTGATTAATATGCTTATTACTCATATTGTGCATGAATAATAAGTCTTGAAAATTGCAGAGCAGTGCAGATATGTAACGGCTCCATGACTGATTATAACTGTTCAGCAGGACTGTTTCTCATCCTGTAGAATTCATAAAGTTTATTCACTTAAAACAAGCAGCTCTTACTCTCCGTCTGCCCCCCTGTCTAACTCTCTTGGTCGGTCGGTCTGTCTGTGTCTCTCTCTCCCTCTCTCCCTCTCTGTCTCTGTGTGTCTCCCTCCTGCTTTCTTTCTCTCTCTCTCTCTCTCTCTCTCTCTCTCTCTCTCTCTCTCTCTCTCTCTCTCTCTCCTGTCTCCCTCCCTCCTTCCCTCTGTGTGTCTCCCTCCTGCTCTGTGTGTGTGTGTCTCTCTCTCTCTCTTCCTGTCTCCCTCCCTCCTTCCCTCTCTGTGTCTCCCTCCTTCTCTCTCTCTCTCTCTCTCCCCCTGTCTCCCTCCCTCCTTCCCTCTGTGTGTCTCCCTCCTGCTCTCTCTCTCTGTGTGTCCCTCCTTCCCTCTGTGTGTGTCTCCCTCCTGCTCTCTCTCTCTCTCTCTCCCTGTCTCCCTCCCTCCTTCCCTCTGTGTCTCCCTCCTGCTCTCTCTCTCTGTGTGTGTGTCTTTCTCTGTGTGTGTGTGTGTGTGTGTGTGTGTGTGTGTGTGTGTGTGTGTCCCTCCTTCCCTCTCTGTGTCTCCCTCCTGCTCTCTCTCTGTGTCCCTCCTTCCCTCTGTGTGTGTCTCCCTCCTGCTCTCTGTGTGTGTGTGTGTGTGTGTCTTTCTCTGTGTGTGTGTGTGTCCCTCCTTCCCTCTGTGTGTGTCTCCCTCCTGCTTTCTCTCTCTCTCTCCCTCCCTGTCTCCCTCCCTCCTTCCCTCTGTGTCTCCCCCTCCTGCTCTCTCTCTGTGTGTCTCTCTCTCTCTCTGTCCCCCTCCCTCCGTGTGTCTCCCTCCTGCTCTCTCTCTGTCTCTCTCTCTCTCTGTCTCCCTCCCTCCGTGTGTCTCCCTCCTGCTCTCTCTCTCTCTCTCTGTGTCTCCCTCTCCCTCCCTCCTTCCCTCTCTGTGTGTCTCCCTCCTGCTCTCTCTCTCTCTCTCTCTCTCTCTCTCTCTCTCTCTGTGTTTGTTTGTTTGTTTGTTTGTTTGTTTGTTTCAGATGTAATAAAGCTGCAGCTGGTCGAGGCTGGTCTGGTCGAGTGTCTGTTGGACGTTGTGGCTCAGACGGTGGACAGTGACCGAGAGGAAGACCTGGCTCAACTCAAAACAGCGTCTGACCTCATGGTGCTGCTGCTGCTGGGAGGTGCTGCTCAAGGCTTCAACCACTAATGCTTAATATTGATTTTAATTAATGTAGCTTTATACAGGGGGAAAAATTGAGCCTTCTGAGGCTCAATTCTCATTTATTTTGAAATTCTGCTGAACTTGTATCATATAGAAACTACAAAGCAGGGATGCATGGGTTATTCAAATATCCACATATCCAAACTCTTCTTAGTATTCAAGTACTGACTCCACTTTTCCCATTCATTCATTTATTTATTTGGGTAGTGATGCTAAAATCTTCAGTTACTAAGCCTTCAAGTCATTATCAGCCCTGACAGCAGCACTGATGATCCCTAGTTTGTTTAATCAGGTATTTGAATATTGATTGCTTGTAGGGACGGAGTGTGGTGTAGAGCCAGATCGTTTCAGCACACAAACAGCTACAGCAGACTCGGCGATGTTTATCCGTAGCAGCTGCTTTTGTCCCTGAGGAGAAATCTTTCTGCTTTAATGCTCTCCAAACACACCTCACACCTGAACATGTGGGTCTGTTTGCATTGTTAAACAAATTAGCATTCGAAAAACACGGCCTCATAGTGGAGTTTAATGGCATTATGTATTATAAAGCGAGTTTGGTGTTTAGTCCATGGGTCATGTGTATGAGATGTAGACATGTTGAAGTATTAAAAACAGCTCTGATGTCCAGATCCATTTGAAGCTGTTCCCTGAAATTTAAAGCTGTGTTCAACATTATTATTATTATTATATATAATTTAAAAAATATATATGTCAACTGGGCGGCACGGTGGTGTAGTGGTTAGCGCTGTCGCCTCACAGCAAGAAGGTCCTGGGTTCGAGCCCCGTGGCCGGCGAGGGCCTTTCTGTGTGGAGTTTGCATGTTCTCCCCGTGTCCGCGTGGGTTTCCTCCGGGTGCTCCGGTTTCCCCCACAGTCCAAAGACATGCAGGTTAGGTTAACTGGTGACTCTAAATTGACCGTAGGTGTGAATGTGAGTGTGAATGGTTGTCTGTGTCTATGTGTCAGCCCTGTGATGACCTGGCGACTTGTCCAGGGTGTACCCCGCCTTTCGCCCGTAGTCAGCTGGGATAGGCTCCAGCTTGCCTGCGACCCTGTAGAACAGGATAAAGCGGCTACAGATAATGAGATGAGATATGTCAACTGTTTTGTATTTGAGATACTGAAACATTACTTGTTTAAAAATGCAATATTTTAATAACCAAAAAAAATGTTGAATCTACACATAGAGATGACCGAAAGAGAAGAGAAGGGAAGCCTCTGTGGAAATGAATGTGCTCTGGACCTCTCTTTCCTTCTTACTACTTGGTAGGCAGCAGAGTGGGTTTTTTTTTTTTTTCAATCTCACTCTGAATAATTGATGGAGGCTGAATGGGTCATGGGGCACTAACACAATTCCACTTCCAATGTGTGGCATTTTATGGCTGGAGCGAACTCTCTTCTCTGTGGTTCTTTTGGAGAACAGAGGGGCTTCTGTTATGCTTCCATGAATTTGGATGCTGTATTTAACCAGGAGAAATGTACTTCAACTCTAATGGAACACTACATGGTTTATGTAACAATTTAGTTTGTGCTGATGTGGCTGCCCGAGTCTCTGTTATCCTCTAAACTTCAGGTTTTGTGGATGGTCATGAATCACTTAATTCCTTTCAGTAGGAGAATGAATTTGAGGGCTTGTTGCACTCTTCCTAAGTCCTTTCCTGAAAGTGGGCAGAAAACCATCCGATAAATGGATGTTTGCAGTGACGTCAGTGGCAACCCAGAAACTTTCTGTCCCACATAGCACTTTACGCAGTTACTGCGCTACTGTATAGAGTAAATTATTCTACCCACATTCGCTGGATATGAGCAATCACGTGCTCTGGTTGGCTACTCTACTACTAGGCTATCAGCTCCTATACCGTGAGTAGAGAAAAACAAAATGGCAGAGCGTTTTGCTGAACCAGCTGAGGACGAAATAAAAACTCTACTTGAAAACAAAACCCCCCAAAATACAAAAAAGGCAACAAAATATGGAATAAAAGTATTTGATGGTAAGAACATTTAATTTTTCAAGAATTATTATTATCGCATTTTTCACAAATTGCTCCTCTCATTTCGCCGGTTTGTTTACATTCTGAGCGGAAATGCTTTTGTCGGAAGTTTTGTATGAAGTTTTTATTTATTGAATTTGCAAAAAATAAAAATCCTCTGTTTCTCAAAATCCAGTGAATGTGGATCGGATAAAACAGTGATTCCACTCGATCTTGTCATACATGGCTGATTGCCAACTCGGTGTTCCGCGCCTCGTCGGCTCACATATGACTTGATTTCATCGGATAACTGTTAAATAGTGAGCGGTAGATTTTGGTTGCGATCATCTCATCTCATTATCTCTAGCCGCTTTATCCTTCTACAGGGTCGCAGGCAAGCTGGAGCCTATCCCAGCTGACTACGGGCGAAAGGCAGGGTACACCCTGGACAAGTCGCCAGGTCATCACAGGGCTGACACATAGACACAGACAACCATTCACACTCACATTCACACCTACGCTCAATTTAGAGTCACCAGTTAACCTAACCTGCATGTCTTTGGACTGTGGGGGAAACCGGAGCACCCGGAGGAAACCCACACGGACACGGGGAGAACATGCAAACTCCACACAGAAAGGCCCTCGCCGGCCACGGGGCTCGGACCCGGACCTTCTTGCTGTGAGGCGACAGCGCTAACCACTACACCACCGTGCCGCCCTGGTTGCGATCAATGTACAATATTTTGTAAGAGAGGTGATGGTCATTTCTTTCTTTTCCAGACGAATCCATGCAAAAGTTGTTCGAGGGGGGGAAAGGTAGCGTGTTCCAGAGGGTTCTCTCTTGGGTTCCGTCCAACAACCATCAGCTCCAGCTAGCTGGGGCTCTGGCTATCGCTAACTTTGCCCGCAACGGTAAGAGCTCTGGTCCGATTTCTAGTTAATTGTAGTTTAGCATCCGGAATGTAAAGTATATACTGTATATGCAAAATGTTTTCATGGGAGCTGCAAAATGATCATTAATAGAGACGGTATGCTTTCACTTTTCTGAGTGGTGATGATTCTTTCCAGTCCTGTGTACATTTTCTACCACCAACTTTACAGTGACTAAGTGTTACATACACCAGACACACACATTCATAGCACGTAATACATTGCTCCGCTGCTGTTTGACCAAATTAAGGCTTGGACACTACAGTGAGGATTCCTGTGATATTTCTCAGTGTTTATAGAGATGCAGTCTTCAGTGAGGTGTATCCTCATATGACTGGATAAACTGGAAGTGGTTAATTCTCTGCTGGATTCATTTATGTTAATTGACATTATGATACTACAATGTAATTATCATGTATTGGCAGGAGTTCATCCTGGATGAGGTGCCAATCCATTACAAGACAGGGTACTTTCACACTGAGGGGGAAATTTAGCATAGCCAGTCTACCTACAGGCATTTTTGAGAGTTGGGAGGAAACCTAGAGAACCTATAGCCCACGCTACATGGGTTAATGTACAAAACTCTGTGAGGCAATGACATGACATTACATTATATTACAGGCATTTAGCAGAAGCTCTTATCCAGAGTGATGTACAGCATGCCCAGAACAGCCTGGGGAGGTTGGGTGCCTTGCTCAAGGGCACTTCAGCCATTCCTGTTGGTCCAGGGAATCGAACTGGCAACCTTTTGGTCCCAGAGCTGCTGTTCTATCCATTAGGCCATGGCTTCCCCCGTATACAACACACACAATTTTTTGTTGTCTCCTTCCCTTCAGATGGGAACTGCATCCACATGGTAGACACAGGAATTGTGCAGATGCTGTTGGACCTGCTGGACAGACATGTCGAGGAGGGGAACGTTACAGTGCAGCATGCAGCCCTCAGCGCCCTGAGGAACCTGGCAATACCTGGTCAGTGTCAAGTCTCCTTCAATTTTTTCTGTATGTCAGCAGCCCTACAGAGGCTTTAAAACCAGTGTCTGTTAATGATGGGGAATAAAAAACCTGCATTATTTTTCCTTCTTACTGTTCATCAGTGGTGAACAAATCTAAGATGCTTTCTGCTGGAGTGTCTGACGTGGTGCTGAAGTTTCTCCAATCAGAAATGCCACCAGTTCAGTTCAAGCTGCTGGGAACATTAAGAATGCTTATTGACACACAAGGTAGCTATGACCAACTTCATAACATGTTTCCAATGCACTTTCTGTGCTTTTTGTTTATTCTTTTCTTATCCCTTATCAGGTGAAACACTCATGATTTTTGTTTACTGACCGCAACGGAAATTGACAGGTTAGCCCTAGCTGTAGATATTTTGAGACCCAAGACCTACAAAACAGTATTTGCTGCATTCAAGGACTGCAGAAGCCATGAATTTATCCTATTACAGAAGCTTTCTCAGGTATAAGCCAGTTCTCCTCTGTGAATTAGAAAGCAGTTATCCTATAAGTGAAATGAACTAAGACAGGGTTCCAAGCCACTGTGCTGAGATTTAATTGCTATAGATTGTGATTGAGGCTGCAGCTGCCAGTATGGACAGCAGCACTTTGCATTCTCAGCACGAGGCATGTAGCCAGAAGCTTTAGTTTTCACTGATAGAGTGCTGTCCACATCAGCAGTACTTTAAATACAGCTCTAGTGCACTTAAAGAAAGCAATTTATAAATGTAATTGATTGGAATTTTATGTGCATTATAATTGAAGGCGATGCTCCCCCCCCCCCCCCAAAAAAAAAAAGGATACGAGGATCAAATATCCTCAAAAAAAAATGCTTGCAACAACTAAACTTGTAGATGCATTTTACTGACATTCAAAAAGAAATGGGGTATGTAATTTTTTTTGGGGGGGGCACTAGGATCTGACAGATTTTCCTTTAGAATGCTGTTAAAGGAACAGTCCACCGTACTTCCATAATGAAATATGCTCTTATCTGAATTGAGACGAGCTGCTCCGTACCTCTCCGAGCTTTGCACGACCTCCCAGTCAGTCAGACGCGCTGTCACTCCTGTTAGCAATGTAGCTAGGCTCAGCATGGCCAATGGTATTTTTTGGGGCTGTAGTTAGATGCGACCAAACTCTTCCGCGTTTTTCCTGTTTACATAGGTTTATATGACCAGTGACATGAAACAAGTTCAGTTACACAAGTTGAAACGTAGCGATTTTCTATGCTATGGAAAGTCCGCACTATAATGACAGGCGTACTAACACCTTCTGCGCGCTTCGGCAGCGCATTGATATGGAGCTCAGATATCAATGCGCTGCCGAAGCGCGCAGAAGGTGTTAGTACGCCTGTCATTATAGTGCGGACTTTCCATAGCATAGAAAATCGCTACGTTTCAATTTGTGTAACTGAACTTGTTTCATGTCACTGGTCATATAAACCTATGTAAACAGGAAAAACGCGGAAGAGTTTGGTTGCATCTAACTACAGCCCCAAAAAATACCATTGGCCATGCTGAGCCTAGCTACATTGCTAACAGGAGTGACAGCGCGTCTGACTGCGTCTGACTGACTGGGAGGTCGCGCAAAGCTCGGAGAGGTACGGAGCAGCTCGTCTCAATTCAGATAAGAGCATATTTCATTATGGAAGTACGGTGGACTGTTCCTTTAATACTGCAAGTCGTTATCTGCTCCATAATAAAGCTGAATTCCAGCGGTTACTAAGCTTTGGTTCATTGATTAATCCAAATATCTTAATGGAATCAAATGCATGTGTATGGGAGCTGTGTCAAGTTTTAGATTTCTAACTAGAAAATGACTTAATGTGGCAAAACAATTAATAATAACTTGTCTGAAAACGAAATTTGTTTGATTTGTAGGTTTAGGCATAGAACTGATTTTCTGTGTAGGTGAATGGATGGTGTCTGTATATGTGTTGTAGCTGATGCTGCTGAACAGTTGGGAACAAATCGTAAACTGGTGGAGAGGCTGGTAGAATGGTGTGAGGCCAAAGACCACGCAGGAGTAATGGGAGAGTCCAACCGCCTGCTCTCGGCACTGATCCGACACAGCAAGTCAAAGGTCAAGGCCTTACACACGTTACCATTTCTTGAGAAATTGAGAGAGATTTCTGGAATTTTAATGGTAATCGGATGTTTCTCGGTTTTGAACAGGAAGTGGTACGGACAGTCATTCAGTGTGGGGGTGTAAAGCACTTGGTGACCATGGCAACGAGCGAGCACATGATCATGCAGAACGAAGCGCTGGTGGCTCTGGGTCTCATAGCAGCACTGGATTTGGGTAAAACGGACATTAAGCTGCCCAAAGGTCAAAACGTCACCTGATCTGTAACTTTCACTGAGACTAATCTCATCAGCCCGTTTACATCAAATATTCTGTGCCTTAATTAAACATTTCCGAGGGCAGGTTTTAAAAGTCCACATTATTCCCGATCTCTGAATTAATAGAATACTGCTTTCTGCTTCCTCAGCTTCTTTATATACCAGAGTTAAGGTGGGGGTCAGCGATTTGATTTTTTTATTTATTATTTTTTAAAATCAGAAGATGTTTTGTAATATTTGGTGAAGTTCTCCAGATGTAAAATGTTATCCTGTCGTGTCATCATAGCCCTGCAGTCTGCTATGGTAAAGCCCCAGGTTGTTGTAGTTGGAACAACATTGTTAAGGAAAGTTCATTTTATTTATTTATTTTTCTTAGGTTAAAGTACATTTTCAAAACCATAGGCTTTTTTTAAAAAACTTCTTTGAAACCACATTTTCTCCCAAATTAGTCATTTGCCTGTTTGCACCCCCTAGCTAGTTTTCCACCATCACACGACAGCTATGAGCCAGTAAGGCTAAAGGTTAGCATGAGCTTCCACTGATTTCACATGAAGGCAGCCACCACAAGCAGCTAACAATCTCTGAGAAAAGTGCTGTCTGCTTTCTTCCACATATATATGAGCTCACAGATACCCGCGACTAGCTAAAAACTGGCCGTTTTAATCCTCCTTTCCTGTTTTGTGAAGCTATGTCATCTAATGTCATTTATAAGAGTTAAAACTCTTGCGATCAGTTTATCCTCCGATGCATAAATTGGTTCTTTCCATGCTTAAGTTTTATACAGTATAAATTGTTAATGTATTCAGCTTTGTTTTGTTAGAGTTTGATTTCCACATTACAGCCCGAAGCTCTGTAACAAGGAGAACAACGCGTGCTATGTAATCAAAACCTGACTAATTGTGAAAGGGCTGTGAGGGCATCTCTACAGTCAGGGAACGTTGATGCCAGCGACTGGATTTGTTTGAATTTTGCGTTCATGACAAAATTTCTGACTTATTAATATTACTCTCGATCCAGAAAAGTAACCCATAAAGCTAATTTCAAAACAACCCCCCTGATAGATTCAGCAGAGAAGGATTTTGTGGGCGCCACTCTGGTGCAGGTCCTACATAAGCTGCTGACGGAGGAGAAGAGCGCTCCAGAGATCAAATACAACTCCATGATCCTCATCTGCTCCGTCATGGGCTCAGGTGAGGAATGTTTTCACTGTGGATATGAGATCTCAGCTGATACCCTTCTGCAATAAATGTAGTCTAGATGTCTTCATGTGACTTTTTTTTTTTTTAATCTCCAAGTTATTCACTGTTATGAATTATTTAGCAACTGTGGTGAAACTAACAGGAAGGTTGTTGGGCTTAAAGCGAGTCAAACTTTGGCTATACACTCACTTTACTAGGAACACCTGCTCAGGTCTGTGTAAACTCCAGAGACTACTGTGTGTGAAAAATCCCAGGAGATCAGCAGTTTCTGAAATACTCAAAGCAGCCAATCTGCTACCAACGACCATGCATCTGTTAGTCACAGAAATCACATTTTTCTCCATTCTGTTTGATATAAACATTTAACCGAAGCTCTTGACTTTCAACCTTTGTGATTTTATGCATTATACTGCTGCCACATGATTGGCTGATTTGATAACTGCATGAATGTGCAGGTGTTCCTAATAAAGCGAATGGTGAGTGCATACACTATATACCAAAAGTATGTGGACACCTGTTGTGGTTGGGTGTTTTTGAAACGTTTATGTAACCAGGCAATTCACCGAGAACAAGTTCTTATTTATAGTGATGACCTGGCAAAAGGCAGGTCCTCTTGAGGATTTGGAGTAAGGGCTAAAAAAATAACCAATCACACCTATATGTGGTTCTTCCTCAAACTATTGTCACAAAGTTGTAAGCACACTTAGTGTTTTTATATATTGTCTCATTTATAATTTCCCTTTCACCAGAATTAATTTGTGATTCTGTGCACAAAATGAGCTCCATGAAATCATGGTTTGCTAAGGTTGGCGTTTAAGAACTCGAGTGGCCTGCACAGATCCCTGACCTCAACCACACTGAACACCTTTGCAATTGGAATGCCAACTACGTGCCAGGTCTCTTTGCCTGGTATCATTAATTCTCTTGTGGCTGAAGGAACAAATCCCCCCACAATTGCGCTCCAAAACCTTCCCAGAAGAGTGAAGAAAAGAAAGAAAGCACAACTTTATTCATCACACACTTGTGAAATTTCCTCTCTGCATTTAACCCATCTGAAGCAGTGAACACACATGAGCAATGAGCGCACACACACACATACCCAGAGCAGTGGGCAGCCATGCTAACAGCACCCGGGGAGCGGTTGGGAGTTAGGTGCCTCGCTCAAGGGCACTTCAGCCCAAGGCCATCCCATATTAACCTAACCGCATGTACAGTGGGGAAAAAAAGTATTTAGTCAGCCACCAATTGTGCAAGTTCTCCCACTTAAAAAGATGAGAGAGGCCTGTAATTTTCATCATAGGTACACTTCAACTATGAGAGACAGAATGGGGGGAAAGAATCCAGGAAATCACATTGTCTCATTTTTAATGAATTAATTGGTAAATTCCTCGGTAAAATAAGTATTTGGTCACCTACAAACAAGCAAGATTTCTGGCTCTCACAGACCTGTAACAACTTCTTTAAGAGGCTCCTCTGTCCTCCACTCGTTACCTGTATTAATGGCACCTGTTTGAACTCGTTATCAGTATAAAAGACACCTGTCCACAACCTCAAACAGTCACACTCCAAACTCCACTATGGCCAAGACCAAAGAGCTGTCAAAGGACACCAGAAACAAAACTGTAGACCTGCACCAGGCTGGGAAGACTGAATCTGCAATAGGTAAGCAGCTTGGTGTGAAGAAGTCAACTGTGGGAGCAATTATTAGAAAATGGAAGACATACAAGACCACTGATAATCTCCCTCGATCTGGGGCTCCACGCAAGATCTCACCCCATGGGGTCAAAATGATCACAAGAACGGTGAGCAAAAATCCCAGAACCACACGGGGGGACCTACTGAATGACCTGCAGAGAGCTGGGACCAAAGTAACAAAGGCTACCATCAGTAACACACTACGCCGCCAGGGACTCAAATCCTGCAGTGCCAGACGTGTCCCCCTGCTTAAGCCAGTACATGTCCAGGCCCGTCTGAAGTTTGCTAGAGAGCATTTGGATGATCCAGAAGAGGATTGGGAGAATGTCATTTGGTCAGATGAAACCAAAATAGAACTTTTTGGTAAAAACTCAACTTGTCGTGTTTGGAGGAGAAAGAATGCTGAGTTGCATCCAAAGAACACCATACCTACTGTGAAGCATGGGGGTGGAAACATCATGCTTTGGGGCTGTTTTTCTGCAAAGGGACCAGGACGACTGATCCGTGTAAAGGAAATAATGAATGGGGCCATGTATCGTGAGATTTTGAGTGAAAACCTCCTTCCATCAGCAAGGGCCCTGAAGATAAAACATGGCTGGGTCTTTCAGCATGACAATGATCCCAAACACACCGCCCGGGAAACGAAGGAGTGGCATCGTAAGAAGCATTTCAAGGTCCTGGAGTGGCCTAGCCAGTCTCCAGATCTCAACCCCATAGAAAATCTTTGGAGGGAGTTGAAAGTCCGTGTTGCCCAGCAACAGCCCCAAAACATCACTGCTCTAGAGGAGATCTGCATGGAGGAATGGGCCAGAATACCAGCAACAGTGTGTGAAAACCTTGTGAAAACTTACAGAAAACATTTGACCTCTGTCATTGCCAACAAAGGGTATATAACAAAGTATTGAGATGAACTTTTGTTATTGACCAAATACTTATTTTCCACCATAATTTGCAAATAAATTCTTTAAAAATCAGACAATGTGATTTTCTGGATTTTTTTTCTCATTTTGTCTCTCATAGTTGAAGTGTACCTATGATGAAAATTACAGGCCTCTCTCATCTTTTTAAGTGGGAGAACTTGCACAATTGGTGACTGACTAAATACTTTTTTGCCCCACTGTATTTGGATTGTGGGGGAAACCGGAGCAAACCCACGCAGACATGGGGAGAACATACAAACTCCACACAGAAAGGCCCTCGCCGGCCGCTGGGCTTGAACCCAGAACCTTCTTGCTGTGAGGCGACCGTGCTAACCACTACACCACCGTGCCGCCCATAGCAGGTCATAGCAAAAAGGGGGACTAAATCTGGAATGGGATGTTCAACAACCACATATGGCTATGACGGTGAGGTGTCCACAAACTTTTGTCCATATCGTGTTCAGTTTATAAACTAAATCCATTAGTGTTTGTTTCACAATGCCATGCAGCAGCTTGATCAAAGCATACTGTTCAGTGCATGAAGACTACCAATTAAAACAAGCCGACTGTTTTTGTTTGCTAAACTGGCTCATTAGTTACCCAACATGACCTTTGTAGAAAGTCTAGACAGTGTTAACTAAAAGAAAGTTAGTAAAAACGTTTTCTACATCATTTTGCGGAAATGTGTTTAAATAGAACTGTCAAAGTATATTACAGACAAAACCAGCCAATTTTGGTCAAAACCAAATCGATTGTTTGGCTGTTTTTGCCAGAATTCAGGCATATCAACATCCCATGGGTTTTCTGAGTGCTGCACACATTGCTGGAAAATTATGGGATGTTCAACATGCAACAAAGGATAGGATGGGATGGGATGGGATGTGATAAATGAAGGTTACAGGCGATCGTGAAGTTTAATTTGTACCTTCATTCTTTCTCTTCAGAACCTCTACATAAAGAAGTAAAGAGCCTGGCCTTCATTGACGTGGTGTCCAAACTGCGCTCCCATGAGAACAAAACGGTGGCCCATCAGGCCTCGCTAACAGAACAGAGGCTAACTGCGCAGAGCTAAAAGACTGTTTATACACACAACACACACTCTGTCCACTCTCTGCCTGCCCACCCTTCCTATACACACTCTTAACCTCTTCCGACTCCCACCGTCTCCCTCTGTCATGTGCCAAGGTATCCAGTCCCACTCAGCCTACTCCCTGCTATAAAGGCTCCTCTCCTCACCTAGCTCGTTTCACGCATGCGTTCAACCCTTCGTAGGACATCGTAAACTGCCTTTTGCAATAGGTTGTGCGAGCGAGATAGGGAGTTTATATAAAACACTTATAAAAGACCATAGCTGTGATAAACGAAGTGTTCACATCTCATCGAGGAAGACGAAACCTGCAAAAAAACAAAACGAACAAAAAAAAAAGACTAGACAATAACTACATGAGGGCTAGACGAGAAACTAGCACAGCCATATGTTCATGCCGTGTAAACTCCACGTGTTCTGTGTAGCTTGAATACCTGCTGATTTTGACACTTGCATGTTTTTTTTGTTTGTTTGTTTTGTTTTTTTTAAGTAGTCTAATTTTAATGGTGTGTGTTGAGCTAGCCAGACTCGCTCTTTATGATAAACTCTCCCCCTTTAATATATACAAGTACCTGCCTTTGACATGTTCGAGTAGAGATCAGATGTGTTTGTACTGTAGGTGGGACGACAGGACCGGAGAGAACTCTTTACATTTTAACCCCTCATGGTCCTAGTGCCACTCATGTTCATATCTATAGTCACTTTATTAGAAAGAGCTAATTCCATCTCACTAGTCTGTTGAATTTTGAAACAGATTATTGTCGTCATATTGACCTAATGAACAAATAATAGCGTCTTGTTAACAATTAATAAGTATTTCTATTTGCTGCCCTTCGTCAAAGAGTTTGTGAACGTTGTCTAGGCTGCATGCACAGTCAGGATAGTGGGGGGAAAAAAACGTTGCTTGCTAAAGGAGATTTTAATGTTGTGCTATATAATCTGTTGGGATATAGCACGCTGTTTAACGTAACTGCCATTAAAGCAGGTAGAACAGCAACTCAAATGGACAGGTCCATAAATAAATAATGCAATCATGTCAAATGTCAAGAATGGGCTTAGACAAGTCGGTGTATGAGTGTTTTATGTTCTGAGGTGGTTGAACCGCTGCCAACAGTTCCACAATCCATGACCCCGGCATCAAGTAACAACCTATTTTGAGCGTCTTAGACAACATGCTCTCTTGCGTGCTCTCTTTCCAAGGTGTACATTTGATACTGTGGTACATTTTAATTTCCTGAGCTGGATTATGCATGTGTACAGGTTTGTCTTTTACCAACCCACCGAGTATCACAAAACATGCATTTCCACTGCATGTTGGGATACCGTACCACTCTGATGTGGCCACTTTATGTTCGGTAAATGTTCTGTTATTTATCAGATTTTATCAGACCACTCAGTAATCCAGTATAACTATATTAACTGCATTACAGATATTTAAAGTTGACTAGTTGTTGTAAATGTCACTGATTAATTGTACATTTGGGAGATAGAAAATGATTATTAAAGACAATTGCTGGCGATGGATTCTTGGTATTATGACCTTTTTATTTTTTAATCAACTGTTCTCTACATTCATTTTAACCCGGTATGTTCCTTATAGCTGCTTTAGGAACACTGCTGTTAAACTGTAAACCTTTCTATTCTGATAGCTATCATTAACTCTGAGGGAAATGGTTCAGTCAGTGTTCTGGGCCCTGTAATCAGCAACAAAAATATTAGCACCATCTGGCTGAAATGTCTTTGCAGAGTGCCACTCTTCCTCTCTGTTAGTTATTTTGCATTGGAATATGATATTACTCTGTCAGAGAATATTTTATAGTATTGACGGGGGATTCCAATCATGAACTGTAGCGCACATCTTAAACATTTGGAAAGTACCAGTAGATACATGGGGAATATGATGCAATAAAAAGGGTACTTGGTTCCCAAAATATGCATGTTTAGCATAATGTAAGATTCTACAATAAGAACACAAAAATGCACAGCACATCCTCATTAGTATTCAGATTTCAGTCCCCTGACTGAAAAAGTGACACTATACAGTGGTGCTTGAAAGTTTGTGAACCCTTTAGAATTTTCTATATTTCTGCATAAATATGACCAAAAACAACATCAGATTTTCACACAAGTCCTAAAAGTAGATAAAGAGAACCCAGTTAAACAAATGAGACAAAAATATTATACTTGGTCATTTATTTATGGAGGAAAATGATCCAATATTACATATCTGTGAGTGGCAAAAGTATGTGAACCTTTGCTTTCAGTATCTGGTGTGACCCCCTTGTGCAGCAATAACTGCAACTAAATGTTTCCGGTAACTGTTGATCAGTCCTGCACACCGGCTTGGAGGAATTTTAGCCCATTCCTCCGTACAGAACAGCTTCATCTCTGGGATGTTGGTGGGTTTCCGCACATGAACTGCTCGCTTCAGGTCCTTTCACAACATTTCGATTGGATTAAGGTCAGGACTTTGACTTGGCCATTCCAAAACATTAACTTTATTCTTCTTTAACCATTCTTTGGTAGAACGGCTTGTGTGCTTAGGGTCGTTGTCTTGCTGCATGACCCACCTTCTCTTGAGATTCAGTTCATGGACAGATGTCCTGACATTTTCCTTTAGAATTCGCTGGTATAATTCAGAATTCATTGTTCCATCAATGATGGCAAGCCGTCCTGGCCCAGATGCAGCAAAACAGGCCAAAACCATGATACTACCACCACCATGTTTCACAGATGGGATAAGGTTCTTATGCTGGAATGCAGTGTTTTCGTTTCTCCAAACATAACGCTTCTCATTTAAACTAAAAAGTTCTATTTTGGTCTCATCCGTCCACAAAACATTTTTCCAATAGCCTTCTGGCTCGTCCACATGATCTTTAGCAAACTGCAGATGAGCAGCAATGTTCTTTTTGGAGAGCAGTGGCTTTCTCTTTGCAACCCTGCCATGCACACCATTGTTGTTCAGTGTTCTCCTGATGGTGGACTCATGAAGTTTAGTGAATCACTTGAAATATGTGACAAGGCTACCTTTCTAATTTTCATAACCTACTGAAGTTACAAGTTTCACCCAGGTTTTCTGTTGAAAGTTTAAAGAACCACATTAAAGCTATTTTCACTTAAACACATTACTCACACCTGCATCACCCCATATACTAAGCTGTTTTAATCTGGGTAACGTGAACATGTGAAGATCATCTATAACCCAATTTTAGGGCTGATTTTGCACAACAGCAACTTCTCACCAATAATAAATAAATGTTATGATTAGTCAGGTGACATTACAGCATTAACTACACACACACACAATCTCCTCATCTTTAATGCAGGACACAATGTCAACGGGTGAAAAAGGCTTTGTTTATTTGATAAAATGGATAAGTATAGCACAGAATCAAGGGTTTATCTCACATTCTGTCCAACATTAGTTCATTCATCCCCCCTTCCTCTCTTCCCCATGTCTTATTCTTTTATATTTGTATATGTAAATACTTAATTTATTTTAATTTATCTAGAAGTTTTCCTCCATTTCTTTTCTCTGTTTATTTGTAATGATGCTGCTGGAATCTTAATTTCCCTGAGGGAACCCTCCCAAAGGGATCAATAAAGTTTTATCTAATCTAATCTAATTTGATTACAATAAGCCTGTATTAGAGAAACATTCCCTTTATACATTTTACATCCTTACAGTTAACAGTACAGATTTTTGTTCATGATCGAATTTTTCTTCATTAATTCTATTTGGCTGCTTAAACATATATTTTTCCCCCATGGAAAACCACTTTATGAGATCACTCTAAAAATACTTGGCTTTTGCAGAAAGTGTGTACTGAATACTTTTTGAAACGTGTTGAATTCATTTTTTTTAAATCTAAATTTACATTAATCCTTCAGAGCTAGTGTCTGCTACTAACATCTTAGTCAAGGCGATGACCATCTTAATCATCTTAGTCAAGATGATGACCTCTGAACCTTTAGATTAGATTATAAATCACTTGACAATACTTTCATAGTACACTCTGCCAGTGTCGGAGGTTCCTCACTAAAGATTATGGACTTTCGCTTGATAAAGAACAGGTACATAACTTTTGAGATATTAGGACAACCAAATGATTATCAAAATTAATGTGTTAAAAGGTGTTGAAAAAGAAATGTCACGGTCCACAAACTGGACCCAAATAGGTTCATCACTATGATAATATATGTGTGTTCATGAAGCAATGTTAACTGGAAAATAAAAATTATGGACCAGGGTGTAAGAGATGTAGTGCAATCTAAAAGTCAAACACAGCCACACATTTTTACATTTCAGACACAGGTGTCTGGCATGTGAAATACTCTAGAAAATCTTGCATTCACTCAATAATATACAGTATATTGGTGCAGATCACATCTGTACACACACATGACCTGATGAACGAGGCATGCTGAGTTCTGCTGCTGGCCGTTACTCAAGAGTCCTGGAAGTGGAAAAAAAAAGTTTGTTTTTAATAGTTAAGATAGTTCTGACTTTACAGCGGGATCAGAATACATGATATTTTTGTCTTTCATGATGGTC
This sequence comes from Neoarius graeffei, assembly GCF_027579695.1. Lineage (NCBI taxonomy): Eukaryota > Metazoa > Chordata > Actinopteri > Siluriformes > Ariidae > Neoarius > Neoarius graeffei. The sequence goes on along the minus strand of NC_083569.1, from coordinate 58,397,374 downwards.
AGACAGGCAATCGTAGTGCCATAGATTCTTATTGTGTCTTGCTCTGGAGGCTGGCAACACGACAAGTTTGACCCTGACCAATCATCGTTTGTGTCCTTGTATGTTGTCGGGGAGGAGGGTCAAGAAATTGTCAATCATAGCTACAGAAAGAATGTCAAGGAACATCCCATAGGAGTTATCAAACTAGGTAATAAAAAATCTGACATGGTAGATTTTGCTCCAGGGTGTCATGGGGTGTCCCAGATACCACATTGTTGTTCTTTGATTAGGTCACACTACAGTACATGGCAGGCTTGTGGTACTCGAGTCCGACTCGTGTCCTAATTTTAAGGACTTGTGACTCGACTCGGACTTGAGCACTGAGGACTCGGACTCGTGCATTAACTGCATTAGGACTCGGAAAATGAAGACGAGGACTCTGATTTTTTTTTTCTTTATTTTTTGTAACATGCCATAATAATTTGGCATAAAATATTTATTTATTAGCACATTCATTTTTGTACTAATTTCATGCAAGAGTGTCACACCTGCGTGCCTTAGCACGTGCATCGGAGAGACTCTCGGGTGTGCTCTGGACAGCGCGTGCACCAAGCGGACTCTCACGTGTGCGCCATAACCGACTCGCACCTGCACAGAATTAAAGCGCAAACAGCGCGCTTATATAAAAACTGTGAAAATACACTTACTTTGCGAAGTATTGAGTTGTGTTGCTGATATGTTACTGAGCCTTATTTCCTTGTTTGGTTTCCTGATCCCTGATGCCCTGTTTCATGTCTTTGATTCTGCCGAGTCTACGGTAGCCTGTTTGTGCCTTGCTCGACCTATTGCCTGTTTCACTGTTTTACGATTTTGCCTGCCGTTCTGGATTGTTTACCTGTCTTCACTTGTATTAATAAACACACCTTGTGCACTTACATCCATCTCCCAACCATCTCTGACGGAATACTTCACACTCCCTGACAATGGGAATGCACATTCACCTGTTCATACATCATGTTCAGGAACAAACTAATGTTAATGGCGCTAAAACAGCCACCGTCAAATGGTGCGGTTGGAGTCTTGGACTCAATAGTGGACTCGACTCAAATTTTTTTTAATGACTTGAACTTGACTCGGACTTGAACACTGGGGACTGAAGACTGGATTTGGACTTGAGGTTTAGTGACTCGACTACAACACTGCTACGTGGCCCATTCATTCGTCATTCATATTTGAACAAAATTGTGTCAAAATCAGACTGAATTCATGTAGACTGATCCCAGCATTAGAGTGGAAAGTGTGTTCTGTCAGTTACCTGTGAATGCCTTAAGGAACATTATCTTCAGGTGAACAAACTGCACAAAGAAAAAAGAACAAATGAAGCGTAAGAGAGTAAATCAAATGCGTTCATCATCTGCATCACATCAGTCAGCTGATCAGCTAGTTGCAGGAAAGGCGTTGTTATGCCAGTTTGCTAATAATCTAGTACAAGTGTAGGCTAGTATGGTTCTGATTTGATACAGAATTGTTTACTCCAAATGCTCAAGAAATGAGGTCTGATGACAATTCATTGTCCTGTTATCAACAAGAAAACTTCAAGGAACACTAAGACACTGTAAAGAGACATGACATGGCACAAAAAAAAGAATGGCCTATTTTTGTGCTAGATAATAATTAAATGCGACTAAATAAATATGACCTATAGTACAGACGGAGTTTGCATGTTCTCCCCGTGTCTGCGTGGGTTTCCTCCGATTTCCCCCACAGTCCAAAGACATGCAGGTTAGGCTAATTGGTGGCTCTAAATTGTCCATAGGTGTGAATGTGAGTGTGAATGGTTGAGAGGAGAAAACCTCAATAATAATCCAGTAGAAGGCAACAGGAAACCACTACTGTAACGTTCCCTAGAAACTTTGATGGCTGAAGCCGTCAGAGCACCCAGGTCACTGTAGTGATATGCCAAAATGGACGGCTGGATAGTACAGATGGCTATATTATGCTATGCTTATTGTTGGACAGTTATTGGATTGATAAACCAAAATTGCTCATTGTTGAAACTGATGATGTTTTGCAGTACATTATGGGGATCACTGAGACTAATGTATATGACCTTAAAGGAACAGTCCACCGTACTTCCATAATGAAACATGCTCTTATCTGAATTGAGACGAGCTGCTCCGTACCTCTCCGAGCTTTGTGCAACCTCCCAGTCAGTCAGACGATGTCAGATGCGCTGTCACTCCTGTTAGCAATGTAGCTAGGCTCAGCATGGCCAACGGTATTTTTTGGGGCTGTAGTTAGATGCGACCAAACTCTTCCGCGTTTTTCCTGTTTACATAGGTTTATATGACCAGTGATATGAAACAAGTTCAGTTACACAAATTGAAACGTAGCGATTTTCTATGCTATGGAAAGTGCGCACTATAATGACAGGCGTACTAACACCTTCTGCGCGCTTCGGCAGCACATTGATACGGAGCTCAGATATCAATGCGCTGCCGAAGGTGTTAGTACGCCTGTCATTATAGTGCGCACTTTCCATAGCATAGAAAATCGCTACGTTTCAATTTGTGTAACTGAACTTGTTTCATATCACTGGTCATATAAACCTATGTAAACAGGAAAAACGCGGAAGAGTTTGGTCGCATCTAACGACAGCCCCAAAAAATACCATTGGCCATGCTGAGCCTAGCTACATTGCTAACAGGAGTGACAGCGCGTCTGACTGTGTCTGACTGACTGGGAGGTCGCGCAAAGCTCGGACAGGTACGGAGCAGCTCGTCTCAATTCAGATAAGAGCATATTTCATTATGGAAGTACGGTGGACTGTTCCTTTAATACAACTACAGTACTATCAATATAACTACATATCAAATGGATTCTAAACTGACTGTGGTTATAGTAAGTGTTGGAACAGAAAACACTAAAATGTGCAGTGCTGTTGTCCTTTAAGACTGCGGCTGGTCACTACTGGTAAAAATGTAACATCTGCCTCATGGAATACCCTGTTCATTTAAAAAAAAAGCCCTAATTATAGATAGATGAAGCATTCAGACTCTTTGTTCTTCATTTTCTTTCTGAATTCTGGACATACATTCCCAGACTGTTACCCAAAATATTATATATCTGAGGTTCCACAGCATGATGCCACCACCACTATGCTTCATCACACAGATAAAATTGGTCAGGTGATGAACAGTGCCTGGTTTGTTAAAGATATAACATTTGGCATTCAGGACAAGTTCCATCATGGTATACATCAGACCATTTAATCCCGTTTATGTGTCTTTTTGGAAAATGCCAAGCAAGTCATCAAATGCCTTTTATAGCAAGTGCCAACTGCCTGACTGGACCACCATAAAACTCTGACTGATAAAGTGCTGCAGAGATGGTTGTCCTTCTGGAAGGTTCTCTCATCCCCACACAGAACCTTTGGAGTTTTGGTCACCAGCTGTGTTCTTTGGGATTTTCCAAGTTTCAGAAATTCTTCATTATCCTTCCCGGGGTCTATGTCTTGGCACAATCCTTTCTTGGAGATTAATTCTGTATGTGGCGCTTTATACAGACAGAGGTGTGCCTTTCTAAATCGTGATCATTAAACTGAATTTACCTCAGGTCAGCTTTAACTCAGGCTGTAGAAACATGATTAGGATGCCCCTGAATTTCAAGCATCGCAGCAAAGGCTCTTTATTGTGTAAATGTGACAGGTTTCAGGTTATGTTATGTGAAATCCTACTAATTTTTTCATTATGTTTAGCAAGTTGATAATTTTTTTTTTAAAGTACAGCTGAAATATTTTCTGAATGCACTGTAAGCCATCAAGAACTACAATTTTACTAAAATGTATGCTTTTAAGTGTGTTTTATATGCACTATGCTGCAGTTTTGACTCTGTATTCCAGCACACTGATGTGAAAAATCGTTAAGGATTCACATCTAATATTGTGTGAAGCATGTGAACTCATGGCCCTTTTAATAAATGATCTGTTTAGATTGTTAAGCAAAAATTGAATGATAGGTTTAGCAATAACAAATGACCTGGAAGACCACAGGAGTGAATCACTGAGGACTATTTTCAAAACTGTATTAGATTTGATGAATAGTTCAGCAAAGTTCTCGAGAATGTAGACTGTGTAAAAGATTACTCTTGAATGACTTTAAATGCCTTTAGAGTTCAGGGACAAATAAATAGACAGGATTCAGATGATCACTGCAGGCTTCCACTGGACTCATTTCATTAACTGAAAGCAAAATAAGCAGAAATTGGAAATGACTGATAATCAGGGCAAAGATTTCATGCAACTAAGAGCTAAAATCTATATATAATTTAAGTTTATTAGGTTGGGTAGTAGGGTGGTGGTGTAGTGGTTAGCACTGTCGCCTCACAGCAAGAAGGTTCTGGGGTCGAGCCCAGCAGCTGGCGATTGCCTTTCTATGTGGAGTTTGCATGTTGTGTCTGTGTGGGTTTCCTCCGGGTGCTCCGGTTTCCCCCACAGTCCAAAGACATGCAGGTTAGGCTAACTGGTGACTCTAAATTGACCGTAGGTGTGAATGTGAATGGTTGTCTGTGTCTATGTGTCAGCCCTGTGATGACCTGGCGACTTGTCCAGGGTGTACCCCGCCTTTCGCCCGTAGTCAGCTGGGATAGGCTCCAGCTTGCCTGCGACCCTGTAGAACAGGATAATCGGCTACAGATGATGGATGGATGTGTACGAGATACTTCCTCATGCAGATGAGAAAATTTGTAATTTTTTTTAAAACACATCCCTTTTACAGGCTCCCTAAAAACAAGTGTTGATAAACACCTACAATCTCGAGGAGGGCAAGATTACGGACATGTAAGGAAGACTTAGCAAAGCAAGCCAGCTTCTTACTGGGTATCAAAATGCTCAATGAAGTGTAGCATGATGGTTTGTGCAGCATGCAGAGAATAAACAACATGCAGAGATAAGATGCAGAGGAGGAGATAATGCATTAAAATGTCCTGCATTCAGATATAATCTACTAGGAACATATGAATCTGTCACCGACTCTAGATCACTGGATACACCAAACTGGGGTCTGTGAAGCACAGCGAGTCTGATTTTTTATTTTGTTATAAACCACCATTATTGCCGTATTATTATGTTAGTCTTTGCCTGTTTGATTGGTCATTTTATTGAAGGGGTTTCATTTAAATCTCAATAACTAAAAAGCAAGTCAATAGTCCTATAATGTCAACTTAAATTAAAAGCTCTATTGCTTCAATACACAGGCAGAATATTGTACATATTTAAATAGTTTAATTATATTACAAATCTGTACTGAGAAGGTCTGCGCTGCATTAAGCTTGTATTAAACCTTTAAGTACTGATGTTAATAAGCCTATTAACCTGTACAGTATTTACACATCATTCTTAGGTATGGGGGAAAACAAGTTTACACTGTTATAAGGAATATACAACCCCAACTGCAAAAAAGTTGGGACGCTGTGTAAAATGTAAATAAAAACAAAATGTGATAATTTGCAAATCATGGAAACCCTACATTGCATTGAAAATAGCACAAAGACAAAAATTCAAAACGTTGAAAATGAGAAATTTTGTTTAAAAAAAAAAATGCTTATTTTGGGCGGCACGGTGGTGTAGTGGTTAGCGCTGTCGCCTCACAGCAAGAAGGTCCGGGTTCGAGCCCCGTGGCTGGCGAGGGCCTTTCTGTATGGAGTTTGCATGTTCTCCTCGTGTCCGCGTGGGTTTCCTCCGGGTGCTCCGGTTTCCCCCACAGTCCAAAGACATGCAGGTTAGGTTAACTGGTGACTCTAAAATTGACCGTAGGTGTGAATGTGAGTGTGAATGGTTGTCTGTGTCTATGTGTCAGCCCTGTGATGACCTGGCGACTTGTCCAGGGTGTACCCCGCCTTTCGCCCGTAGTCAGCTGGGATAGGCTCCAGCTTGCCTGCGACCCTGTAGAACAGGATAAAGCAGCTACAGATAATGAGATGAGAATATGCTCATTTTGAATTTGATGTCAGCAACACATTTCAGAAAAGTTGGGACGGGGCGTGTTTATTTCTGTGTTGCATCACCTCTACTTTTAACAACACTGTAAATGTTTGGGAACTGAGGAGACCAATCGCTGTAGTTTCGAAAGTGAAATAATGTCCCATTCTTGCCTGATATACAATCTCAGTTGCTCAACAGTTTGGGGTCTCCTTTGTCAATCTCTCATATCTTTAAAAAAAAAAATCTCTCAGTTTCAACATATAATGTTGTCTTTGTGCTATTTTCAATGAAATATAGGGTTTCCATGATTTGCAAATTATCACATTCTGTTTTTATTTACAGTTTACACAGCATCCCAACTTTTTTGGAATTCGGATTGTACAATGATCTACAAATAAAACTGACTGGAATCTGCTCATGTTAAACTTTTATAACTATATGATGTACCAAACCTTACATTCCTGAAAAGGTTTGATTTCTAATTATGCCTGACTGAAGGCTGATTACTGCTGAGGTAAGAACATGTTCCCACTGTGAAAGAGAGTAGGGAAGGGAGAGTCTTGCAGGGTCATCCCTGTCTAAAGGAACCTTGCTTGGGATGGGGGGAGACAAAGTGGCCTACTTTTACACCGACCAGGTGAGAGCCTCCCTGAAAAGTACACTGAGGGTTTCTTGCTGGAGATGTACAGAGGACGGTGGGCAGTGAAGGAGGTGAGCAGTACCCTGATGCAAGCATGAGGAGAAGTGAACTGGTGAGGCGAGTTGGCACAGCAATGGTCATGGTAGTGTGTCACACACAGAGGTACTTTCTCACATGTAAACAGACGAGTGGTGGCGATGGCCATCGGGATGCACAGTTTATCAGCTTGGTTATAGTTAAAGGTGTTGTAATGTATGACGATAATAAGAAAGTTCATGGTGTCTGCAATGCAGTATTTATAAAATCTCTTACATAAAAATAAGTTATGGCCTAATGGTTAAAGAAGCCACTTTGGGACCAAAAGGTTGCTGGTTTGATTCCCTGGACTAGCAGGAATGGCTGAAGTGCCCTTGAGCAAGGCACCTAACCCCCCAACTGGTCCCCAGGCTGCTCTGGGTATGTTGTATGTCGCTCTAGATAACAGCGTCTGCTTAATGCCTGTAATGTAATGTAATTAACGTAACAAAATAACCATTGCATCTCAGACTAATTATGCTTATATAAAGCCAAACAAAGGTACTTAATTATTTATGAGTAGTAATATAAAGAAAATGCAAAGGAAGGTTTATTCTAGCATTATTATATTGTCCACATACTGAAAAGTCTCCAGCACTATTATCTTTGTTTCTTGCACTTTATGTCAAATCTGAATGTGTATGAATGCAAATGGGAAGCGAACCAAATAGGCCTGCTCGCCTACTGAGGGCACAGGGTCAGCGGGCAGTGTGTTGCAGGTGCAGCATGCATAAGCAAAGCAGACAGAGTGCTTCACTAATTCAAACTTTATTAGCTTGATCAGGTTCACCTACCAGCTCGCCCGCACAGCTTCAATATCACTCACTAGATTTTGGGCCAGGCATATTCCAAAAATCTGACAAACAAACAGAAGCCAGATTTACACAAGCTTATCTTATATAAACACTATACCAAACAACACATTTTGCATATTATTCTACAGTTGTGGTCAGAAGTTTACATACAGTGACATGTCATCTTGGATATGAATGTCATGGCAATATTTGGGCTTTCAGTCATTTCTCTGAACTGTTATTTTTCTGTGGCAGAAAGTACAGTATACAGCTTTAATTAAAAAACCACTAGAATTTGGTGCACAAGTTTACATTTTTGGGGTTTTCTGAAATCAACACAGGGTCAAATTTATACATACATGGTCAAAAATATGCATAAAGCACACAATATTTGGGTAAAATGTCTCTTTGCAAGATTCACCTTGACCAAACATTTTTGTTTACCATGAACAAGCTTCTGGCAGAATTCTGGTTGGATATTTCACGACTCTTCATGGTAGAATCGGTAGAGTTCAATTAAATTTTTTTTTCTTGGTATGGACTTGACTTATAAGCACGGTCCATATATTTTCAATAGGGTTGAAGTCAGGACTTGTTTTAAGCTTAACGTTAGCCTGCTTTATCCTCCACAACCAGCTCTGATGCGTGTTTGGGTTCATTGTCCTGTTGTAACTCCCAAGTCATGTTCAAGTTTCTAATGGCTTATGCTGAAGAATTCTGAGGTAGTCTTCCTTCTTCATTATTCCATCCACTTTGTACAATGAACCAGTTCCACTGGCAGCAAAACAGCCTCAGAGCATGATCCTACCACCACCAGCAGCTGGTAGTGTCCCTCTGTACATGGTGGTCAGCTTCAAACTTTAGTTAAGCTTGAAGGTGTCAATTTTGGAGCAGGGGGTTATTTCTTGGATAGCAGCCTCTTAGTCCATGATGATCTGAACTGTAGAAAGTGATCCATCAGCTTCCAGTTCATGGCAGGGCTGTGCCATGGTGGTTCCCAGGTTGTTCCTGACCATCCAAACCAATTTCCTTTCAGCTGAGGATGACCGTTTGGGTTTTCTTGAAGCAAAATGGCTTGGTAAAGTGAGTACACCGCACAATAACTTGGATACAATTGTTTGAACTGATCTTGGAATTTGCAGTTGTTTAGAAATGGCTCCAAGAGACATTCCGGAAGTTGTGTATATCTGCGATCCTCTCTCTCAGATCAGCACTGAGCTCCTTGGACTTTCCCCATTTTACTGTGTGTTGGTCAAACCAATGAGTGCTGTAAACAAACCATTTTTATGAAGGCACAGAGAAGCTATCAGCTGTAGTCAATCATGATCACTAACAGGAAGTTAAGAGACCTCGGCCTTGGGAAGATAAGAGACATTTTGGAAGATTCAGCACCTCTGAATTAATAATCTAAGTGAGCGTATGTAAATTTTTGACCCTGTGTTGATTTCAGAAAACCCAAAGAAAATTGAAACTGGTGCACCAAATTCTAGTGTTTTTTTTTTTTTAAAGCTGTATGCTGTACATTCTGCCACAGAAAAAGAACAGTTCAAAGAAATTCAACTGAAAGCCCAAATACTGCCATGACATTCATATCCAAGATGACATTCATGTCACTGTATGTAAATTTCTGACCACAACTGTATATGGCAATTCAGAAAATAACTAACACTAGAAACGATTAGAAAGGTAAATAAATATACTTCAGAACAATGTTGCTCAATCTGCCACACTGATCAGACTACAGCACCATGCCATGCTGATAAGATTTCCATTTGCACTACTTTACTATGAAGCACTCACATACTGTACATTGTACATTTGCACAACACATATTTGCACAATATTTGTCATTAAAAGTATACATTTAGACATTTCCTTATTTAATGTACACTGCTTGGTCAAAAGTATGTGTACACCTAACCATTACATCCATATGTGCTTGTTGAATATCCCGTTTCAGCACCGTAGGTGCTACAGAAGGCAACTGGACTTGCTTGAAATTCTTGAAGACGTTTCACTTCTCATCCTTAAGGCTACGTTTACATTAGACCGTATGTGTCTCGTTTTCTTCGCGGATGCACTGTCCGTTTACATTAAACCGCCTGGAAACGCCGGGAAACGGGAATCCGCCAGCGTCCACGTATTCAATCCAGATCGTGTCAGCTCCGGTGCCGTGTAAACATTCAGAATACGTGGATATGCTGTGCTGAGCTCTAGCTGGCATCTCATTGGACAACGTCACTGTGACATCCACCTTCCTGATTCGCTGGCGTTGGTCATGTGACACGACTGCTGAAAAATGGCGCGGACTTCCGCCTTGTATCACCTTTCATTAAAGAGTATAAAAGTATGAAAATACTGCAAATACTGATGCAAATACTGCCCATTGTGTAGTTATGATTGTCTTTAGGCTTGCCATCCTTCCACTTGCAAGTGGTAAGTGATATGCGCTGGGATCACACACACAGCGGCTCAGTCCCGAATCACAGCTTGTTCACTTCACTCGCGCGCTCTGTGAGCTGCGCAGGGCCGGAGTGCGCACCCTCCAGAGGGCACTCGCTGTTCAGGGCAGAGTGATTTGGAGCGCAGGATGCCTGCAGAGCCGAGCGTATCCGTGTATTGGTATTGCTGTGTGCACGCAAATTGTGTATTGGTGTTGCTGTGTGCACACTAATCGTTTTAAAAACGTTAATCTGATGATCCGCTGATACGGTCTAATGTAAACATGGGCTAAGGCTTCTTCAGTTCTGACTAGTGGGGAGTTCCAGGTATTTATCCTCTAGTGGACCAAAAGCAACCCTAAGGAGAGTCGTTGAGGTTACATGGGTCGTCGACCCTCTCAGCCATCCTGTAGGTTGTTAGGGTCACTGGAGGCAGGGTGTGAATGGTGTTAGCAGCCTAGAGCAGCGTTTCTCAATCTTTTTTCAGTCACGGCACCCTTCAGAAGTATGCAAATTCTTAAGGCACCCCCATATAAAATACACGCAGTAACGCTGACCCCGGCAGAGACGTTGTGACCTGGGAAAGGGGGCCGTGAGACAAATTTTGATGATGCATGAGGCGTCGATGAGCTGCATTAGTGTAACTATCGTTTTTTGGAATTTTAATTAATTTTATTTATTTCAATGTTAGAATATGTAATTTTTTGACGGCACCCCTAACGAAGCCAGACGGCACCCCGGTTGAGAAAGCCTGGCCTACAGAATCGTTAGGGTGATCTGTGGCTCATTGGCTCTCTCTGGCGTCATGTGAGTCATTGAAGTCAGCTGAGTCTTGGTGTGGATGTGTATTCAGTTTCTTTAGCACCTACGGTTTACGATGACCTGGATGACTTAGAACCTTCAGACATATCCTGTTTCAGATTTAGCCTGCCTTTGCCGTTATAATAACCTCCACTCTTCTGGGAAGACTTTCCACTAAACTTTGGAGTGCAGCTGTCGGGATTTGTCCATTCAGCTACAAGAGCATTTGTGATGTCATGCACTGATGTCAGGTGAGGAGGCCTAGCATTTAGTCTACGTTCCAATTCATTCCAAAGGTGTTCAGTGGGACTCTGTGCAGGACACTTGAGATTTTCCACTCCAACCATGGTACATCACGTCCTTATGGACCTCTTTGTTTTGTGCACAGGGGCACTGTCATATCATGAACAGGTTTGGGCCTCTTCTTTCCAGTGAAGGAAAATCTTAATGCTACAGCATACAAAGACATTCTAAACAACTGTGTTCTTCCAACTTTGTGGCAACAGTTTGGGGAAGAACCACATACGATACGAGTGTGAAGGCCAGGTATCCACATACTTTTGGCTATATAGTGTATATAACATAGCTTGATGGGGAACAGTGCACTGAATCACCTTACGATCATCTTGTATTTATACAATGACAATTAAGGTATTTCTATTTGTAAGAAGTAAGAGTAGAGAAGGTGAAAAGTATTAATACAAACAGAAGCGTTTAATGAACTTTACCTGTAGCAGTGCAATTCCTATAAAGATGCCTGCTACTACTGTCAGGTTATCCTGTAACCACTTTTCAAACTGAGGCACGCAGCCCTTCACATATATGTAGGTCTTTTGCTCAGCGTCCTACAGAAACAAATAACACAGCAATCTTAAAGAAGATTATATTTATTACATATTACGCTGTCAGATTTCTCTTAGAATTGTTGACTCTCTTTAATTATGTTCATAGTATGGTTTAAAAAAAAAATGCAGTACAGTGTTATTTTATTTTGTTTAGTTTGCAAGCCATATAATGAATGACCTGCAGAGGGCTCCTCATGCTCATTGTATAATATCTAATTATTTACTTACACTATGTTTGTATCACACTTTCAGTTTCAGCATTGGGTTTTTTTTCCCGTAACTGATAAATAATAAAAACAGATAGGAGGCAAAAAAAAAAACACCTTTAATCAGGGGTATTTCTAAAAATTTTCCATGGGTGAGTAATTGTTATTTTTGCATACAGTGCCCCTACACTAGATGAAAATAAGCGTGAGAAATATCTGTTCAATCAGGATATTGTAATATAGTAGAAATGCTTTCTATGACTTCATTTTCCTGAACATGATGTTTGAGGAATGGACTGAAAAGGAAAAGAATAGGTCAGCGTACCGATTTAGCCCGGACATCATATCCACACTGTGTGTTGATTACATCCTCCTAAAGAACAGGAAGTGCAGTATAATTAATAGTTCTTCTAACAGCAGCAGCAATTGTTCTTTATAACAGTCAAAGAAAGCAGTGTTGTGGTACATGTTGACTGGTTAAGCTGGATATGTTTTTTGGAAACACTACACTCTTATCTTCTGTATTTACTGGAATTAATTGCAGATGAGGCAAGTCCTAGTTTTGTTTTCCCGTCATGTTCCTATTTAACTAGAAGTTACACTGTAAATGCCACGCAGACTGTATCTACTAGGCTTGACTGCCGAAGTGATTTAATTACACACAGGAAGGAAAAACCATTCAGCCAAAATGTTCTATGGCTTCAGATGATGAGTTACAGCTTATTAAATAATAAAAGGTTGATAGCTCATGACATATAATTAATGCGCTTTATTTTAAATGGCCTCCTCTAACTCAGTTGTTTATTGAGGTGGTTTTTTTTAAATTATTATTTATTGTAAATGTGACACTGCCAACCATCAGATTCTCCTGATTGTTCTGTTCACTCTCAGCATCACAGGAGCAGCACTTGGAGATTCAAGTCCCACCACTGAGTTCTGTAGGGGAGGGGAACAGTCCAAGCCATATCAAGTGATGTCTGGTGTACCTCAAGGATCTAGGCTTGGCCCTCTCCTTTTTTCACCGTACACTTCACATACTCTGGAAGGTTATACCTTCTCACAGGTTATCAATGCTATGCTGAAGATAGTCAGCTCTACATGTCCTCTCCAGCAGTAACCTTAGTCTAAGCTCAGCTTTTCAGCCTAGATGAAGGATTAACATAACTTTTTGAAGACAAAACTTCTTCAAATGAAAATAATTATGGGGAACTTACAGGTTCGTGCTGTATAAGATCAGTAAGATCAGACTCTGTCTGCTAGTGTATTTGAGAACTCGTCATCCAGGTACTTGTCATGTCAAAACCTGACTTAACTATAGCCAGCTTGTTCTAATAAAACACTGCAATGGGCTGCTGAGCAGCACAGCAGAAAAGAATTCATCCTAACTCAAGAGATCATGAGTTTAAATCCCAATGATGCTGCAGCCAACCACAGCTGGGAGTCTAATAGAGAGAACATGCTTCTGGCTCTGTTCTCTGGGTGGGAGGGATGGATTACTCTCACTCCTGTCAATCAGAGTGACACTCACCAATCGTGTATGCGGAAGAAGGCAGTTAGAGCTTTCTTCTGTGTTATGTTGCCCTGTGATACAGCGTTAAAAAAATATGTAGTGACTAGATTAACATATCTCTCAGGAAGCACATGAGAGTCTTCACACTGCCTGGTTTCCAACTGTCATGTGACATGAGGGACCTAGATATAAGCAGCTGCACTAGCTTAAAGAGTAAAAGTAACTGTAAAATGTCAGTCCTGTTATAGACATGGAAAAATGATCATGCTTTCATTATAGAACTATTATTAAAAGCAAATCAAATGCAACCTTTTAAATGATGCCCTTACTGATAACCGTTTTATCTATATTTCCCCTCAATCAGTTCTCTCTTACTGCTGGGTCCTTGGTACAGCAGGAGAAGGGAACGCCACACTTCTCTCGGCTGGGGTTGGTGTCTGTGCAGTTGAAGTAGATGTTGAGATTCCAGTCATCAGCTCCAAAAGCCCCACAACATTCCCACTGCACACAGGAGATCATATCATATATTCTTTCTGGTCTTATTTCCACTGTATCTAGACTGGTGTATAGACCCTTCCCACTGACGTCACCGGAAACCGGAAGTAAACAGACCCTGCGCCATATTGGAAGACCAAACTCGTGATTAGGGGGAAATAACGGCAGCGCGCGGAATTTAAACCCACGAGGCACTTGATTCATCATAAACCTACAATGGTAAACTTTTGTGCTGTGTTAGGGTGTTCCAACAAAGCTGATGGGAAAGGTGAAAAGAAGTCTTTCTACAGAATACCAGCTGTGATGGAGACACAAGGGGAGCAAACTAAGGAGCTTTCTGCCAGGAGACAGAGAATAAGTGCATTACTGAGTGTCTGTGAGCAAAGGAGAGCCTGAACGTTGCAACCTCCTTATTGGCTGTTTGTAAAAATGTATCAATTGTTGCCCTTCATCGCGGGCTCGAGAGACGAGACCTGACGAGTTAGTTCGTTGGTAGCAGAACAAAATGTCTGGACACAAATCGGGTTTTCAGAAAAGGAAAGAAAATAAACGCAGGGTCGAAAATACAAAAAAGGAGGCAGAAAATGCAAAACGAGTTTTAAGGTAAGACAAACGGTTACTTTTCTGAGGCAGCCCGCCGTGGCTGCCTGCAGGCTTATTTATTATAGCCCATTTAGTTAAAATAGTTGATCTAAAATGTTTATAGTTATGTGATGGTTGTCCTCAGTGTTCGAACTATGCTGATATTTTCGGGGGGGTCCCTTTTTTTCCCTGGGGGGGGGTGCTTGCGCTTGTCTCGGAGCGTGGAAGCCTATCTTACGCACATATCACGCGGACTCCACACCTCCACACACGCATCGCGTCTGAAGTCATAAGTCATCAGGGGAAATCGTGTCCGCATTGGCATGTTCAAAAAACAACCTCGCGTCAACAATGATACCACACGCAAGAAAAAAAAAAAAAAAACAGTCAGGCTACTCAACAACCAACCTGGCAGCAGCAGCCGTTGTCATATCGGTTTATTTTATCTTTGATGTAAACACAACACTTCGGATACGCAAATGCTTCCCGTTACACACGATTGCTATGTCAATAAACATCATTTTGCCAATATTTTAGAGACCCCCCAACATTTCCCAAATCATGTTTCAGGGGATCTCGGATCCCCCGAGTACCCCCGTAGTTTGAACACTGGTTGTCCTGATTTAGACTGGTGTGTTTTTTTTTGGGGGGGGGGGGGGGGGGGGGTTTGCGCGATGTTGCACCCGGGTCCAGATTAGAGCAGAACCGGCCCTGGCTACATTTCAGGTGTAGTTTGTTTTATGTATGTATGTACTTGCATTGATGTGTACTTGGTCTTCCAATATGGCGACTACCGAAATCTCGTGGCACGGTGACATCATGCGGGATCCCTCTATAGGAAGCTCCAGATAAATCACTCTTAAAATAACCTTAGAAGTTTAGAAGACTGAAAAAATTCTTAATTAAAAGCTGGGAATAAAATGTGTTAATACACACATTTCGTCACTGCTTAAAAGCGGAGCTTCTGATGAGTGTATGAGTAAAATATCTACAAGGGCACAAAATCAACCTGAATAGAATAATACCATATCACATGAACCATCGAATTCTATAGTGTAGTGTACTTTGCGTCAGTAAATTTCTGCATTGTCTTGTGGCGGTGATACCAATAATGAGATAGGCATCACAGTTACGATACAGATTTATTCCTTTCTTTGACACCACATGCCATGAGCCAGAAACAACACCACGACATTTATTATGGTGTGACTCTGCTGGGTGCCTGGTGGACAGCAGTGACTCTGTGCTTTCACTTTACATCATTACTACATAGTTACGATCGAATATCAAAATTTTATGTGTCAAACATTTGTCTGGTTACATCTCACATATCCAGACACATTGTGTGCAGCTACAAACTACAAAGCGCACGCATGCCATTAGAACTAATTACCATGCACCTGTTCCTGATTAGAGCTTAATCACAGCGCATACATATAATGACTCTCAGTAACACACAAACTTTGCAAAAGCCTTGTATTTTGTATCACTTTTCTGGTTTTGACCCTGTTTGTGTTTTTGGACTGCAAGTATTCTGATATCCTATCTGTACTTCACTCGACCACTGCCTGTTTTTCGACTCTGCCTTTGTCTACGTTTTGGATCTGTTTGCTAGCATGCTTTCAATAAAACTCTTCCTGCATGTACATCCGTCTACCGCTCTTACATGACACAACCTATCAACTGTCCAACAAGCTAGTGGACTAATAAAACTGTTTTAACTAGTTTGATATGAAACAGTCATGAATATTATCTGTAAAATGTGCTAGTAAATAATCTCACATTCTTTAAGATGCAAATTAAAAATAAGCACTGGATAAAAACCCATCTATCTTACGTAAATAAAGATACAAATTTCATTGTCCGGTGGTCAAGTGTTTATGAAATATATTGCCTTGCACTCACAATCAGGTTCCCTGTGGTGGTACACGCCTCAATCAGCCATTATTGCATAGTTTCTGATAGTGCTGCTGGAGATATTTGATTAACGATCAATTCTATGACTAGGTTAACATCTTCATGAGCTCTGCTTCATCAACTGCAATGGATCTTTTCAGATGTGGAAATTAATTGGTGCATATATTTTCTGTCTCAGTGCTGCCACCATTTTCTTCTCTCAACACTTTGAACTTTTACAAAATTGTGTAAAATCCTACAATCTGATGCAGTAATTAATCAGCAAGAATGGAAGCAATCAGAAAAAAACAACAAAAAAAACCAAACCCACATATAAGGCGTCATACCAGTAAAGAAACAATTTTCCCCCCATTGTCAGTCTAATGGATTCACTGTCAGTTTATCTGTAGTATTCTGTTATACAGTTCTTAAGGATGTCACCTAAATCAATTGCTATGTTAGCTTATGCTAATACAGAGTCATCTCTGTGACAGGGTCAGACTCGACTGAACTCCAGTATTGAAAGTGATTTGTCCTGAGCGGACCTGGCAACTGCAGTCAGATGCCCAGGACCTAAAATGGAGCTGAGAAGTTGTGTTGTGAACTTTGTTCACATGCTGAAACATGTTTGTTTTACACTTTAGTTATGGTACTGTATGCAAGTGGTACAAACTAGACACGATGTAGTTATGTGGCATTCAAAATGCACAGAAATCCACTGTACAAGTACTACATTCGCCAAATTATTACTGACCGACAGCATTTTTCTAAGGTGGCTTGTCCACCAAGAATATCTGTTCAAGTTTCAATTCTGTGAAACAGACAAGATTCAGCAGCCTGCTGTGATGAACACAGCGATCCTGTCAGCTAAATAAATATACGAGATACAGAAAATAAACAAGAGGTGCACTGTGGGAATTCTGCCTATTAGAGTCAGCAGGATGTAGAGCAGACTGCTATGGTAACTGGCTCCATGCACCGCCTTTAAGAACAGAGATGCAGCAATCATGGTGTCTGTAATTCGTGTCCTAATCTTCATCTCTTTTTCCCCTCACTCTCGTTGTCATCTCCTCCCTCATCAAGCAACATTCACTATTTTGCTCTTCTGTTTCATGATTATTTTTTTCTTATCTTTCTTTTTCCTTTAAAAAAAACCAAAAAACAAACGTTTACTGTGTCATGAACACACCACACACTTTCCTACTTTCTCACTTACATATTCCTGAGTAAAGTCGATAAGATTTTGTAGGTCAATATCATCTCTGTAGGCTCTGATGTTGTTATTTATGAAGAAGTTGAGCTGGTCTTTGATCCAGTCCTTAAAGACAAAGGCAAGAACCCCAGCTGTCAGTTCCAGGAAGAATATAATCCCCAGGAACACAGCAAACTAGAGTGGGCCAAGAAGCAAGAACACATGAGATATAATAATAATAATAATAATAATAATAATAAAGTTCAAGACGTACTGTTTAAAATAATTTTGTGACACTAAAATAACAGATGAAAAATTGCTACATGATATAGAAGATTGCTGCATAATTGGAATATTTACAGAATTATTGGCACCCTTTAAAAAAAAAAAGCTCACAAACACAAACTTACTATAGCTGTAAGAGTCATATGATCATATTTCAGTAGAAGTCAAGTTTATTTGTAAAGCACTTTTAACAACGGACACTGCGCAAAGCAGCTTTACAGAAAATTAAAGACTTTAAACAGGAGCTAATTTTATCCCTAATTTATCCCCGATGAGCAAACCTGTGGCAACTGCGTCAAGAAAAAACTCCCTCAGACGATATGAGGAAGAAACCTCGAGAGGAACCAGACTTAAAAGGGAACCCATCATATAAGAATGCTGTATGAAGTTATTTTAATAATTGCATCATCTTACAAAGTTAGACACTTTAATGGAAGGATCTTGTACACTTTTGCATACAGAACATTTCAAATATCTTTATATAATCTTTGGTGTGTGCACATGAACTGTGGCCTGAATCAGTGTTCAGATCTGGAGACTGAGATGTCTGTTGCAAAACAATGATGTTGACTCTCCACAACCATTGCTCTGCTGATTCGGGTACATGTTTGGAGTTGCTACTGTATCTGACTGACAGTACAGTACTATGTATGGCCAAGTCTGAATATTCTGGCAGATGCAGCTCAATGTTGGGCTGAAATATCATCCGATTCATGATGCCATGAATCTTCCCAAAAGCCCCACAAAAAGCATAATGCATCAAAAATCCACTGCCAAGTTTTAAAGTCAGGATCGGCTACTTCTCCCTGTGCACAGTTACTATTGCAAATTATAACAATGGTGTGCACAACCAAATATTTTGGTCTCATCTGCACACAACACATGTTTTCAGAAGTATTTCCAATGACACTTGGAGGTGATGCTTACTTATTTTGTATTCAGCACTAGTAAGCCTATTGTGGGCTAACTAGGGGCAGTGGTGGCTCAACGGTGAAGGCTCTGGATTACTGATCTGAAGATCATGGGTTTAAGTGGTCACTGTTGGGCCCTTTAACCCTCTCTGCTCCAGGAACACTGTCTCATGTACCCCCTTGTTGTACGATGCTCTGGATAAGAGTGAGGACCCCTTCTAACAACAGACTCGGGGGGAGGCCATGGCCTAATGGTTAGAGAAGCAGCTTTGGGACCAAAAGGCCACTGGTTTAATTTCCTGGACCAGCAGGAACAGCTGAAGTGCCCTTGAAGGCACTTAACCCCCAGGCTACTCTGGGTATGTTGTACATCGCTCTGTTATAAGAGTGTCTGCTAAAATACCATTAATGTAATGTATTATGGTGGAAGACAGATTTTATATCAGAAAAAGAACATCATTAAAGACAACAACAGAGGTTCCGGAGACTGAGGGCAATACAATAATAACTTTAGGGGTGCCAGTAATTCTGGAGTTTACTCTGTTTGAATAAAGTTTTTTTGTGTTACACTGATTTTAAAAAGGATACTACGGACAACATAGACTTACAAACTTGAGGAGGAGGGTGTTCTCTCTTAGAGCTCCAATGCAACCAGCAAAACCCAAGATAAACATTACACCACCCACCACCAGAAACAGCCAGACAGGATCGAACCCACCCAGATCAGTGATGGAGGAGATGTTTGACAGCACGCCCTGAGAGACAGACAGAGTTCAGCTATATTCAGATGTAGTATTAAGCTCAGGATCAGATCAGAAGTGCACAGCTGAGGAGGTTCACATCTGGTATGTTCATGTGTCCCGTATGTATGTGTCCTCAGTTTCACATTTCTTGGCAAAATTTTTAGCAGAAAGTGCCAAAACACTATCAGTTCAAAACAAGCACAGGCTATATAGATATTTAGCTGTTGTGCAAAATTTCCTAATTAAACTGTTGTGCAATTTTACTAACCATCTGGTCAATAAAAGCTACACATACAATCAATGGAAGGTTGCACTGCATTTTGTGGAACTTTTGCTCGATTAATCACGCTTCATGTGCTTTCAACACCACCACCACTGAGGAATAGCTCTTAACCAAAAAACAGGAAAGCAATAAGAGAAAGTAAAACTTGCAGACACACATTATTGTGTAGGGGAGTGTACGGGTGTAGGCCTGTGCTTTCAGCGTTCAGGGAATTAAAAAAATGTGACTTAACAGCTTTATATATTTTTTAAACAGTAACATCTGGCAGCATATACTGCTGACCTATAAATACGCCCCTTCCAATCTCTATATATTTTCAAGTCCAACATCAAGACTACACTGCAACTTGTGTTGAAATAAAAAAAGGGTTATACAGCATTTCTTGATGGAGCAGTATTGAAACGTGCCAAACATCCCTGCACCTGAGCCTAGTGCTCTTCACTTGAGACAGATGTTAATACCAAGTGTGAACAGAGGAAAAAGAGTGGGAGTTCAACTGACCTGTAACAGATGGATATTTATGCGAGATCCCCAGTGTACAGCATAGAGAACAACATTTTGGCTTTAATAAATTTAATAAAATAGAAAAAAATGTTCTGTATATTATTCTTCGTGAATTTAAAACAAACAAACAAACAAAAAACCTTTAGTGTGCTATTGATTGGGCTTTGATTCTGTCTCTGGTGGTTTCAAAAACACAAACATCTCTGCTGAGAGCAAGCCAATCCAAACTAACCAACCAAAATATCTGCTTCTTGTACATGAACACTGTTCATTACATTTCAAGGCGGTGTCCTCCGTGCCTTCAGTGCCTGCCATGCTTATCTTTACAGTTACATCCTCCCCAGGCTACACTGTGTACTAACCTGTAAACATGCAAGGCAATGCATTTGAAACTAAGACAGAATACAGACAAGATAACGGAGGACAATCAAATTACCCAAATAATATATTGCTAGAAATACTTTAGATGCTCCCCTCCTTGAATCGCCACCTTAACGTGGTGGAGGGGTTTGAGTGCCTCAGGGATTCTAGGAGCTATGTTGTTGGGGCAACTGCCCCTGGTAGGGTCTCCCAAGGCAAACAGGTCCTAGACGAGAGATCAGATGAAGAGTGGTTCAAAAAGGACCCTTATGAAAGAAAAAACAGGTATCAGAGTACCCTCGCCTGGACCAGGGATACCGGGGCCCCACTCTGGAGCCAGGCCTGGGGGAGGACTTGTCGGCGAATGCCTGGTGGCCAGGCCTATATCCGTGGGGCCTGGCCAGGCCCAGTCCAAATGAGCAACACGGAACCACTCTCCTGTGGATCCACCACCCGCAAGAGGTGCCGTAAGGGTCTGGTGCACTGTGGATCGGATGGCAGCCAAAGGCAGAGGCCCTGGCGTACTGATCCCCAGCTGACAAAACTGGCTTTTGGGACATGGAATGTCACCTCTCTGGTGGGAAAGGAGCCTGAGCTTGTGCGTGAGGTTGAGCGGTACAGACTAGATATAGTTGGGCTCACCTCAATGCATAGCTTGGGCTCTGGAACCAATTTCCTGGAGAGGGGTTGGACTCTCTTCTATGCTGGAGTTGCCAAGGGTGAGTGGCGCCGGGCAGGGGTGATGCTATTGGTAGCCCCCCAGTTTGGTGCGCTAACATCGGAGTTCTCCCCAGTGAATGAGAGGGTCATTTCTCTGTGCCTTCGGGTTGGGGAACGGTCACTGACTATCATTATGTGCTTATGCGCCAAATGGTAGTTCGGAGTACCCGGCCTTCTTGGAGTCCTTGACTGGGGTGCTAGACAGTGCACCACGAGGGGACGCCATTGTTTTACGAGGGGACTTCAATGCTCACGTGGGCAATGACCGTGAGACCTGGAGGGGTGTGATTGGGAGGAATGGCCTGCCTGATCTGAACCTGAATGGTGTTCAGTTGTTGGACTTTTGTGCCATGCACGGTTTGGCCATAACGAACACCATGTTTGAGCATAAGGGTGTCAATAAGTCCACGTGGCACGAGGACACCCTAGGCTGCAGATCGATGATTGACTTTGTAGTTGTTTCACCTGATCTACGAATGTATGTCTTGGACACTCAGGTGAAGAGAGGAGCAGAGCTATCAACTGATCACTACCTGGTGGTGAGCTGGATCAGATGGTGGGGGAGGAGGCCGGACAGACTGGGCAGGCCCAAACGAGTAGGGAGGGTATGTTGGGAACATCTGGCGGAGGCTCCTGTCTCTCGGATCTTCAACTGTCACATCCAGCAGAGCTTCAACTGCATACCGGGGGAGGATGGGGCCATTGAGTCTGAGTGGACCATGTTCCGCACCTCCATTGCTGAGGTGGCTGTGCAGAGCTGTGGCTGCAAGGTTGTTGGTGCCTGTTCTGGCGGTAATCCCCGAACCCGCTGGTGGACACCTGTGGTGAGGGGAGCCGTCAAGCTGAAGGAGTCCTATCAGGCTTTGTTAGCCTGTGGGTCTCCAGAGGCAGCTGACAGATACCAACGGGCCAAGCGGAATGCAGCTCTGGCAGTCACTGAAGCAAAAACTCGGGTGTGGGAGGAGTTCGGAGATGCCATGGAAAGTGACTTTCGGTCGGCCTCGAAGAGATTCTGGCAAACCGTCTGGCAGCTCAGGAACGGAAAACAGTGCTCTGTCCCTACTGTTTACAGCGAAGATGGAGTGCTGTTGACCTCAACTGGGGACATCATCCAACGGTGGAAGGAATACTTTGAGGATCTCCTCAATCCCACCTTCATGTTGTCCAAGGAGGACGCAGAGTCTGAGGGTGCTTGGGAGGACTCGCCTATCACAGGGGCTGAGGTTGCCGAGGTGGTTAAAAAGCCCCTCGGTGGCCAGGCTCCAGGGGTAGATGAGATTGTCCCGAGTTCCTGAAGGCACTGGATGTTGTTGGGCTGTCTTGGCTGACATGTCTTTTCAACATTGCGTGGAGGTCGGGGGCAGTGCCTCTGGACTGGCAGACTGGAGTGGTGGTCCCCCTTTTTAAAAAGGGGGACCGGAGAGTGTGTTCCAACTATAGGGGGATCACACTTCTCACCCTCCCTGGGAAAGCCTATGCTGGGGTGCAGGAGAGGAAATTCCGGTCGATAGTCGAACCTCGGATTCAGGAGGAACAATGCGGTTTTCATCCTGGTCGTGGAACACTAGACCAGCCCTTTACCCTTGCAAGGGTACTGGAGGGTGCATGGGAGTTTGCCCAATCGGTCCACATGTGTTTTGTGGACCTGGAGAAGGCTTACGACCATGTCCCTCGTGGTGCCCTGTGGGGGGTGCTTCGGGAGTATGGGGTTCAGGGCCCACTACTGCAGGCCATTCGGTCCCTGTATGACCGGAGCAGGAGTTTGGTTCGCATTGCCGGCAGTAAGTCGGACTCGTTCCCGGTGCATGTTGGACTCTGCCAAGGCTGTCCTTTGTCACCGGTTCTGTTCATAACTTTTATGGACAGAATTTCTAGGTGCAGCCAAGAGGCAGAGGATGTCTGGTTTGGTGGCATCAGGATCACATCTCTCTGCGGATGATGTGGTCCTGTTGGCTTCATCAATCCGTGACTTACAGCATGCACTGGGACGATCTGCAGCAGAGTGTGAAGCGGCTGGGATGGGGATCAGCATCTCCAAGTTCGTGGCCATGGCGCTCAGCCGGAAACACGTGGAGTGCCTACTCCAGGTCAGGGGGGAGTTGCTATCTAAAGTGGAGGAGTTTAAGTATCTCATGGTTTTGTTCACGAGTGAGGGTAAGGGGGAGCGGGAGTTGGACAGAAGGATCGAGGCAGCATCAGCAGTGATGCGGACGCTAAACCGGTCTATTGGGGTAAAGACAGAGCTGAGCCTGTTGGAGCTGCCATCTCTAAAGGGCTGGAAATGCCAGTAACAGACGGAGGAAAATCAACATACAGCCTTCAATCACATTTGGCCTGCATGAACAACTCTCCCCAGAGCGACCTGGCCATTTATTGAAAATTGCACACCGGTGTGTAACTCCACCCACAACAGGAAGTCAACAAGAACATCCACAACAATAAAATTCAACAGAGCCAAAAGGCAAAGCTCTCAATTTACTGGTCCATCTACGTTCCCACTCTCACTTATGGTCACAAGCTATGGGTAGAATGAGATCATGGATATAAGCGGTAGA
This sequence comes from Neoarius graeffei, assembly GCF_027579695.1. Classification (NCBI taxonomy): domain Eukaryota; kingdom Metazoa; phylum Chordata; class Actinopteri; order Siluriformes; family Ariidae; genus Neoarius; species Neoarius graeffei. Next base: position 58,373,577 of record NC_083569.1, on the reverse strand, counting down.
AATGAGTTTTCTCCACAGGGTGGCTGGGCTCTCCCTTAGAGACAGGGTGAGAAGCTTGGTCATTCGGGAGAGACTCTGAGTAGAACTGCTGCTCCTCCACATCGAAAGGAGTCAGTTGAGGTGGTTTGGGCACCTTGTTAGGATGCCCCCTGGACGCCTCCCAAGGGAGGTTTTCTGGGCATGCCCCACCAGGAGGAGACCCCGGGGCAGACCCAGGACACACTGGAAAGATTACATCTCTTGGCTGGCCTGGGAACGCCTCGGTATTCCCCCGGAAGAGCTGGTGAAGGTGGCCAGGGAGAGGGAAGTCTGGGTTGCTCTGCTTAGGCTGCTACCCCCATGACCTGGATAAGCGGTAGAAGATGGATGGATGGACTTTAGATGCTTTGGACTGAATTAAGTGGTATATGTTTGAGCAGGGGGTGGCATGGTGATGCAGTGGTTAGTACTGTGTGGAGTTTGAATGTTCTCTCGTGGGTTTCCTCCCACAGTCCAAAGACATGTGGATTAGGTCAAGTGGCTAAGCCCTGTGATAGATTGGTGACCTGCTCACGGTGTACCCCGACCAGGGACCTTACTCAACGAGGTGCATCTGATTGAACACACTGTTATAGAAAGATACTCACTTTAAACTGAGATGTGTTTGACACCCCTGCTGGGTGAAATTAAGATATACATTAAGAATTAGCTGTATAAAAAAAAAAATAGAAGAAAAATAGAACAATAATAAGAATACATGTTACTCAATGCAGTTTTTTTAACCCAATTTTCTTCCAATTTAGTCAGTGCCAAATCACACTAATCAAGGCCTTTGTCAAACAAAATTTCACAGGGATGCTGAATAGCTGTATCTGTACACATGAGCTGACAGAAGAGAAAGGAGGACTATTCTTCCTACTGTTCACACTGAGAAACATGGCCATTTACAGCCAGCTCTCTCCAACGCCTGGCTATGGAAAACTGTGTCGAACCTGTGGTCTTCTAATAATGGATGCTTAATCAGTTTCTATGCAGTACCTGAAGGTACACTGCAATTTCACTGATTAGTGACTTAGATCCAATTCATTAGTTCTCATCACTACTTTCATCTTGGAAGTTGAACACTTTTCAACATATTTTATTTAATAGAACTGTGGTGAATGCATTTTTGACACTTTCTCACCTTCTCATTCCATGCCCATAGTCCAATTCCCAGGAAGGCCACCCCCAGTAGCTTTAAAAAACAAACAAACAGAAAAAGGATTCAGTAATTCATGTGTCATTCAGGGTTATTTATTATACAACAGAAAACACTTTATTCTAATGTTTACTATGAGTTCAGGATTTCACCTGGATACATTTTTAATTGAACATCTTCCTTTACATATAGTTTGTACCGGTACTTATAGAAAAATCTAACAGTCAAAGAACAAATCTTGACTCTCATTCCACCTAAAAAAAAAAACATCTAAGGAATGCACCAGAAATAGGAAATGAGACTGGGGTTGGTCAGCGAGCGTGAAAGTGTACTGAATTTATGATCATTTGCAACAGTTCACTGTGGTAACAGTCACACCTTAAAATGAGGCGAGTCAATGCAAGACATCTGAACACAGAGTCTAAGAGCAACTGACAAAATTCTCATCCCTCAGTACTGTTTGAGCCAAAAAAGGATCATCCATTCATTCATTTATTTATTTATAACCACAGAAGAATAGTTAAAAAAAAAAAAAGGTTACGTTACTGAAATTAATGTAAAAAGACACTCAGGGATCATTTCAACTTTACAAATACTATTTTGCCCTGAGAAGAATAATGCTAAAGTGTTAAAATATACCATGTTTTGTACATATGAAACAAAGTCCTCAAACATTTGCACCTCTGTACACTAACGTATACCAACCATCAGAAGGGCACAAGCATAGACATGAATGTCCTTTTATTTGAGGTTTGTAATACTAAACACTCGTGATGAGCTCTCCTAAGAAATGATATAACATTATAACATTTAAAGTCAAGAGGACATCATGGCTAAGTAATCAACAAAATATGAGGGTTTAAACTATCAGTGTTATCAGTGAATCAAGCACGTAACTCCTTTCAGCGTCTAGCACAGAGTACACAGAGTTTTAGCTTTCAAAATATTATTACAGGAAGAAAGCTCTTGTGGGCAAAATTGTATTATTCACAGTGTGAGATTAGGACTGTCTGACAGCGGCGTTTCTAATGATCAGATTTATTGTTCAGTCGGAAAAATAATGTTTCACAGAAATTCTGCGTTCAACTGCAGTCGTCATATGATGCACTAGATTTTGGAGTGTGGTTGTGGGTATTTGTACACAAGAACATTAGTAAGGTCAGGCACTGAGGCCATCCTTAAAAAAAAATCCGTTTCCTGTCCACCGGGTGAGCAAAAAAATTTTCAGTAGGGAGGGAGGGATTTTTTTTTTTAATGGATGGGTAAGAAATCGCAATGCTGTGTTTGCTTTTTTTTCAGTACTTTATTACAAAAGCAGACACATTTAATAAAATGACAGTTTAAATCAACTGAAACTTGTACAAAAACTTTAAGTTAGCATTTTAAATGCTGACTGCAACATTTGCAAAACTTTTACAAAGGTACTTAAAATGTCCGACACACGGACTTTGTGTAGTTCTAAATCGACCATTAGGCCTAGTTCGGATCAAATTACACTATTAAAATGATCACTGAATGATTTGTTTTTCTGAATCTTTACTATTTTGTTGTTCGCTAGAATACCATTTTGCGATTTCACACTTAAGCAAATGTTTGAAAACTCCGGATCTCCTTCCTTCATGGTGGCTGCCATTTTTTTGTGCCGCACGGCGCATGCGCAGAGCTGATTCGACAGGGCTTTCCACAAGCACCGGCTGCCGGCCATACAGTCGACTACACAATTAAGTCCAGCCGGCTACTTTAATGACTATTATTTTTGTAGCCCACAGGCTCTAAATATTAATTTTCGATTTTAATAAAATTAAATGTTTATCTAACGGACTGACAATAATGTCAAACTGAACCACACTCATTTAAGTTGTGATTCGCGCTGTTTGTACCGATAATAACCACAAATTCCCCGCCGACTTCGTTGATCAAGGGAGAGTAACTCATCCGCGGCCCCAACATGCGGTGCGTGCGCACGCACTCGGCGGAGGCAGTAGCGTGTCGGGGTTGTCGGAGGCGACATCGGAGGGAACAGAAGCAGAGATGACGCTTATTTTGTCTCCAGTAAACCAGTCTTCTCTCGTTCAATTACGTGCTGGCATCAAAAGACACCGTTGGTTGTAAATTAAACCAAACTGAGTGGTTGGAGTGTATTTGCATACACAAATGGAGAAATGTTCGCTGAGTGTTTAATTGTGTAGCCCCACTGCAGACCGTTGTCGTTGTTAATTCATAGCATGCTCAGCTGCGTGAATGTGTCATGCACCGAAAATAAGATTTACAAGCCAGGAACGCCTCATGATGCAATACGCAAGAAAAGAAAGATGATTTACTGCCGTTTTACTTTGTATTTGAGTAAAGTGAATAAATAAATGGTCTGTGGAAAATACATTTAATCCTGGGAACTGCGTGCACAAGAGTTTATTATTAGTGATGCAGTGCTATGCATTGCAAACTATTGACTCCCATATAGGGAGCAAAACACAGCAAACTCTTGTTCTTCCGTTTTTCATCCTTCGTACAAATTTCGATTTCGAATAACCCAATAGCCGTACATCGCACACAGACAAACAATACATCAAAACGTGCGGCTTGATCGGACTTGCTATGCTATTACTTTGTTCAGCATTCTATGATTTTTTTTCGTGACGTAGTAGCAAAAAAATCACAACATTTCCCATTCATTTTCTATGGAATTAATTGAAAAAAAAAAAAAAAAAATCGCACAATGTTTTTCAAACATCCGCTGCTCTGGCATGCTTTCACCTAGAGACAATTCAAACTTTAAAATGTAGACAAACTTCTCCTGTGTGGATCTGGCATTCAACTTTTTTGCTGGGTTCTATACTGTTTGATCAGTCACAGATCAAACACCATGAGCACATCTGGAGAAATTCAGACTTTATAATGGGTGTCTATGGCGTTACACACCAGTGGAGCTCAAGAATTTAGAGTGTAGGCAGCCTGAAAAAAAAAAAGCTCTAACTTTCTCATTTAAACTGTGTTTTCAGCCACAAATTTCACTCTACACACATAATTTTCTCAAAAGTAGTAGTCACACTTGTCTTGATTCACACAATGTGTCTCCCTGAGTGATAGGATTTACAGTTTTTGAATGAGAAGCCTGAAAGTAAGGAGAGGACAGGCGCACTGCCCCATTGACTCCCATTATAAACGTGGCAGCGCTGTGACTGCAAAATCAGAAATGTCACTTGTTTTTAACTCGCTCTATTGTCCAGATTTTTTACACTAGGGACAAAAAAACTTACATCAATGTGTTCATGAGAGCCTTGTAGCACTCAGTGTGCAAGAATTTTGTGAATAGCGCCTTTCGTTTCCGTGTAAATCCCCGTTGCTGGAGGAGAGGGAACTCTGAGAAAAAGTGCTCTTTGCTTGTTATATTGTGTCTTTTCCCTGCACCCAGCACCGTTACCAAGGCGACGAGCTCCACTCAGGGAGCAGAGAGGGGAGGGGCTGCTCTATCTCTCTCTCTCAAACACACACACACACACACTCACTCCCTTCTCCCGGCGGCTACTTTTGTCATGGCTGGCTAGTATGAGCCTTAGGTGGGGTTTACATTAGACCGTATCAGCGGATCATCAGATTAACGTTTTTAAAAACAATTAGCGTGCACACAGCAACGCCAATACACGGATACACTAATCACATGACTAATCCGGCACGCAAGTTGAAACGTGTCAGTGCGGCTCATCGCTTCCTCCTCAGCGGCTGCGCTCCAAATTACTCCGCCCTGAACAGCGAGTGCCCTCTGGAGGGTGCGCACTCCGACCCTGCGCAGCTCACAGAGCGCGCAAGTGAAGCGCACGAGCAGTGATTCGGGACTGAGCCGCTGTGCGCAAGTCACTCACCACTTGCAAGTGGAAGGATGGCAAGCCTAAAGACAATCATAACTACACAATGGGCAGTATTTCCATCAGTATTTGCAGTATTTTCATACTTTTATACTCTTTAATGAAAGGTGATACAAGGCGGAAGTCCGCGCCGTTTTTCAGCAGTCGCGTCACATGACCAACGCCAGCGAATCAGGAAGGTGGATGTCACAGTGACGTTGTCCAATGACGACGCCAGCTAGAGCTCAGCACAGCATATCCGCGTATTCTCAACGTTTACACAGCACCGGACCAGACACGATCTGGATTGAATACGTGGACCCTGGCGGATTCCCGTTTCCCGGCGTTTTAATGTAAACGGACAGTGCATCTGCGAAGAAAACGAGACAGATACGGTCTAATGTAAACTTGGCCTTAGTGGAAAGCCCTGGGAATGCAGAAATGTCAAGTTCAATTTTAGATTTACGAACCCGAAAAAAATGTCGGAAAACCGGTGTTAAAAAAAAATTTCACCCGCACAAACGGCACTCACCCGGCCGGCGGACCGGAAACAGAACATTTTTTAATAATGGCCTGATGTCAAGTAAGAAGGCCTGGTGTGCACTCGGCACTCCAATTCATCCTAAAGGTGTTCAGTGGGGTTGAGGTCAGGGTTCTGTCCAGGTCACTCGAGTTCTTCCAAACCAACCTTGGCAAACGCTCGCTGTGTGCACAGCAGCACTGTCATGCTGGAACATGTTTGGGCCTCTTAATTCCAGTGAAGGGAAATCTTAATGCCACAGCATATAAATATGCTTTATACAATTGTGTTCTTACAATTTGTGGAGACAGTTTGGGGAAGAACCACATAGGGTGTGACAGTCAGGTGTCCACAAACTTTTGGCCATAGAGTTAGTTCATAAATTATATGACACGAGATCAGGAAAGCTCCTGCAAATAGCTAGATTAAACAGCAAACAAACATTAAAACCCTTTGGTGACTGACCCCTTGAAAATGGTTCCTCCAGGAACGATGACGTTTCAGTTGTCAAGACAACGGAAAAACTAAAATACAAAAACAGAAAGATACGTCACAACGCTCTTGTGCACAAAACAAAATGCTCTTGTATTTGTATTTTAGTTTTTCCGTTGTCTTGACAACTGAAATGTCATGGTTCCTGGAGGAACCATTTTCAAGGGGTCAGTCACCAAATTAACCAGGCTTTGAACAATGTTTGCCTTCTTCTCCTTCATAATAAATATAGCTGTGGAGTCATTAAAGCAAACATACGTCAATAAGAACTCACGGTACATACAGTCCACCTGGTCTGCTACTGAGAACAGTGATGCTTTAACACTGCACTCACTACAGTGGGCCAGTGTGTTTAATACAGTTAGTAATCGGATGCTGTTAGTAAGGCAAGGCCTGGAGTTGTCATGGTGTTGGGTTTGTTTTATGAATCAAACATTTCTGACATTCATACAGAAAGCAGAAGTTAACCACACATACCTCTAGGCCTGGCAATACTGCACACATTTGATTACTAAAAACATTAAACACATTTGCCTGTCCAACTTTAGTGAGTGCAGAGTGAAGGTCACCTTCTGCACGAGAATTCGGGATTTAATTAGTTTTTATAGAGTTCACTGAAATGTTGTCCAATATCTTTCATTTCACTGAACTGTTAAGATACACCTTTGTGAAAATAGAAATTATGGCAATACAGTAAAATGTGAACAGTTATTCTGTTACTTCCATTATGCACATACAGTGGTGCTTGAAAGTTTGTGAGCCCTTTAGAATTTTCTATATTTCTGCATAAATATGACCTAAAACATCATCAGATTTTCACACAAGTCCTAAAAGTAGATACAGAGAACTCAGTTAAACTAATGAGACAAAAATATTATACTTGATCATTTATTTATTGAGGAAAATGATCCAATATTCCATATCTGTGAGTGGCAAAAGTATGTGAACCTCTAGGATTAGCAGTTCATTTGAAGGTGAAATTAGAGTCAGGTGTTTTCAATCAATGGGATGACAATCAGGTGTGAGTGGGCACCTTGTTTTATTTAAAGAAAGAACCTATCAAAGTCTGATCTTCACAACACATGTTTGTGGAAGTGCATCATGTCACGAACAAAGGAGATTCCTGAGGACCTCAGAAAAAGCGCTGTTAATGCTCATCAGGCTGGAAAAGGTTACAAAACCATCTCTAAAGAGTTTGGACTCCACCAATCCACAGTCAGACAGATTGTGTACAAATGGAGGAAATTCAAGACCATCGTTACCCTCCCCAGGAGTGGTCGACCAACAAAGATCACTCCAAGAGCAAGGCGTGTAATAGTCTGCGAGGTCACAAAGGACCCCAGGGTAACTTCTAAGCAACTGAAGGCCTCTCTCACATTGGCTAATGTTACTGTTCATGAGTCCACCATCAGGAGAACACTGAACAGCAATGGTGTGTATGGCAGGGTTGCAAGGAGAAAGCCACTGCTCTCCAAAAAGAACATTGCTGCTCATCTGCAGCTTGCTAAAGATCACATGGACAAGCCAGAAGGCTATTGGAAAAATGTTTTGTGGACAGATGAGACCAAAATAGAACTTTTTGGTTTAAATGAGAAGTGTTATGTTTGGAGAAAGGAAAACACTGCATTCCAGCATAAGAACCTTATCCCATCTCTGAAACATGGTGGTGGTAATATCATGGTTTGGGCCTGTTTTGCTGCATCTGGGCCAGGACGGCTTGCCATCATTGATGGAACAATGAATTCTGAATTATACCAGCGAATTGTAAAGGAAAATGTCAGGACATCTGTCCATGAACTGAATCTCAAGAGAAGGTGGGTCATGCAGCAAGACAACGACCCTAAGCACACAAGTCGTTCTACCAAAGAATGGTTAAAGAAGAATAAAGTTAATGTTTTGGAATGGCCAAGTCAAAGTCCTGACCTTAATCCAATTGGAATGTTGTGGAAGGACCTGAAGCGAGCAGTTCATGTGAGGAAACCCACCAACATCCCAGAGTTGAAGCTGTTCTGTACGGAGGAATGGGCTAAAATTCCTCCACGCCGGTGTGCAGGACTGATCAACAGTTACCGCAAACATTTAGTTGCAGTTATTGCTGCACAAGGGGTCACACCAGATACTGAAAGCAAAGGTTCACATACTTTTGCCACTCACAGATATGTAATATTGGATCATTTTCCTCAATAAATAAATAACCAAGTATAATATTTTTGTCTCGTTTGTTTAACTGGGTTCTCTTTCTCTACTTTTAGGACTTGTGTGAAAATCTGATGATGTTTTAGGACATATTTATGCAGAAATACAGAAAATTCTAAAGGGTTCACAAACTTTCAAGCACCACTGTATATTTAATCTATCATCATCATCATCATCATCATCTACCAGTGACTTATTATATTAAGTGGTATAAATTGTTGTAGTGATCCAGTACACTTGTACTGCATTGGTATATGTGACTGAAGTTGGACAGGGGAGCCTTCAAGGGGAAAACAGGAAGTGTTCAACATTTCTTAGAAGACCGGATGTTACTCTCCATAGAGTTCATTTTCTGAAGGCTCAAGAGACCAAACAGTCAGAGAGAGAGAGAGAGAGAGAGAGAGAGAGAGATGGACAAACAGGCAGATAGACAGTATGAGAGATAAAGTCTATAATACTGAACATGGAGACTATGCATAGCAAGAGAATGAGTCACTGATTTTCGATTCAGATTTCCAAACTGTATACGATCAGAGATCTGCTCTTACTTTAAACAGTGTATGAAGTTTTTAGGAAAGACAGGCCCTTTTGCTTGTCAAAGTCTTTTTTTTTTTTAAGCTCATGAAAAGTTCAAATTCCAAACATCCACTGCTCTGTCCTCTGCGCTGAGTTGTTTCACTTTAAAGGGCATTTTTGTCTTCCATAATAGTCATCTTTTCACTCCCCAACCTTCAGGCTTCATAGAGCACCGATTACTGCATGCAGTTTCAGTTACTTGTTTAAGAAATGAAACACATCTGAAGTTTAGTTTATCACTAATTTCTATTCATTTTCTGATATTTAGAAATATGAGACAAGTAAACAAACAAAACTGCTTTAGAAGAATAAAAACACATTTTACTTAAGATTGAGCACAGTAAGTTATTCTCCTTTTGATCAGAGGCATTATAAAGCTATGCTTCATCTTTTCATATAAACTTTTAACATTTATCCACAAACTTTCAGCATATACTGTTTTAAATGATGGCTATTAGGGATCTATGATGATTGTATATTTAAATAATATTGGCTGGCTTTTTTTCGTGGTATATCAGATATATTCCATTCAACTAGCATGATATTAAACAAGTCGAAGACAAGTTCAATATCATGCTAGCTGAATGGAATATATCTGACATACCACGAAAAAAGCCATTATTATTATTATTATTATTATAATAATACATACACATTCCTTTCAGGTGTTCAACGCTCTTTCAAAATTCTCTCAAAATCTTCCATATTTAATGAAGCAAACCTGGCAACCATGTTTGTTTACAAATGGTCACAGTTGCTCACTAGCATGGAAGTTTTACAGCTCCGACGTGTGACTTGTCTTGACAACCATGCAATATCGTAAGCCATATTCAACGCTCATTCTCCATTGAGTAGTCACGTAATAGAATAGAATGCCTTTATTGTCACTATACACATGTATAATGAGATTTTTAAAAGCATCTCCAATAACAGTGCAAACAGCAGAAAGAGAGAGAGAGAGAGAGAGAGAGAGAGAGAGAGAGAGAGAGAGAGAGAAGGGGGGAGGAAAAAAAAAAGGGGGGGTAAGGTGCACAGTCTGAGGTGTATGTGTTGTGTTACACATTATGGAATGAGGTATTGCACATATAAAGTATTGCACAGAGACAGTCACATTATAAATTATTGCATGAGAGAGTCACATAAGATAAAATATTAAACATTATGAAGTATTGCAAGGTAAGGTAAGGTGCACAGACTTGAGGTGTGTGCGCTGTGTGTAAGGTGCACAGTCCTGAGGTGAATGTGTTGCGTTTCACATTATGGAATGAGGTATTGCACATTATAAAAGTATTGCATAGAGAGTCACCTTATAAAGTACTGCACATTATAAATTAGTAAAATAGTAAAATAAATAGACTATAAAGTCAGAGCATATCCGAGTTCAGGGCAGTTATGGCTTTTGGAAAGAAGCTGTTTTTTAATCGATTTGTCTTTGTCCTGATGCACCTGTAGCACCTCCCTGAGGGCAACAGGTCGAACAGATCAAAGCCAGGGTGGGAGCTGTCCTTGATAATATTCTTAGCTCTGCTAAGGCAGCGGGAGGTGTAAATGTCCATCAGGGAGGGGAGAGGGCAGCCAATGATCTTCTGTGCTGCCTTAACTACCCTCTGGAGCCTCTCCCTGTCTACAGCAGTGCAGCTGCCGTACCATACTGTAATACAGTACGTCAGCAGGCTCTCGATGGATGAGCAGTAGAAGGTCAGCAGCAGGTTGGAGCTTAAGTTGTACTTCCTGAGGACTCTCAGGAAGTGTAGCCGCTGCTGAGCCTACTTAATGACTGCTGTAATGTTTGCTGATCAGATGTCGGCGGAGACGAGGACACCGAGAAACCAGAAGGTGTGGACCCTCTCCACATACACGTTGTTGATGTAGAGGGGGGCTAGGTCGGTGCTGTGCTTCCTGAAGTCAACAATGAGCTCTTTGGTTTTCTTGGTGTTCAGAGCAAGGTTATTTTCTGAACACCAGGCTGCCAACTTCAGGGCCCTGTACTACGAACGGAGGTCAACCTACCCAGAAGTAACCCAGGGTTCCCCCGCTAAACTGGGGTTGACAAAACCTGGTTATCTTGTTTGGGGTTAAACGGTACTACGACGCCAGTTATGAAGTTGATTTGTTGAACCTGTGTTAACCTAATCAGGGTTAATGCGCGTTCACGTTAAAGGGGAGGTTATCAGCGCAAATCACCACTGTTCACAATGGCACGGTCGCCGTACTTCACGGAGGAAGAATGCGCTGTCATAATGCAAAGCTACGAGGAGTTCCAAACAACATTAAGAGCAAAATCTAACACAGCGGCTGCCAATAAGGAGCGGCAAGCATGTTGGCAACGAGTTGCCGATCGGGTAAATGCGTAAGTACATTCTCCCTTCTACATGTTCCAGAACAGAAGTATAGGATGACAGAAAGCTTCATGATCAATCACAAGTCACAGAAAATGGTCCTTCGACATGGCCCCAGTCATATATACCGGTAGCTTGTTTAATGTCTGAAAAAACCTGAATAAAATTTGGTATGGTAAATTCATGGAGTAGCCTACTTAAGCTGATATGTGCAGAGTCACATGAATTAGGATGACTGACTGTTCAGTCCCTTTGACTAAGTTGGTGTATGTCCTGTGAACATTTCAGAGGCAACAGCAGTGCCAAACGCACCTGGCAACAGGTGAAAATGAAATATAAAAACATCATTCATAATGGTAAGTGTGTGTGTGTGCGCGTGCAAGCAAGCATTCATTTGCCTTTTATTTATTCAAGTTTTATCTGTTTGCCTAATAGTTCAAATTGTTTTGTATATAGTTTATAATGTTGTTGTGTGATATTAATGATAATATTGTGGGAAAACTACTTTGCACGGACGTTCATTTAATTTATTCTATCGTCATTTTGTTTGTTCTATTTTTGTGTATTTTATTTATTTATCTGTTTGTCTAGTTGTATCTATTTTTCTAATAATAATATATTTTTTGCATTAATAGTTTGTTTTTCCTATTAAAATAATTTTGTGTTCTTGTTATAACTTTATCTATTTATCTGACTATTTAGTTGTATCTATTTTTGTTACAATTTCAATATTTTTAATATAGAAAGTTTGTTTTTTTCTATTAAAATGTTCTTGTGTGATAACTAGTTCTTGTGTTATATTTATTGTAGTTGTATCTATTTTTTATCTCAGACTTAAATATTTTTGTAAAACAAGTGTTTTTCTATAAAATATTCTTGCGTTCTTGGTAACTATGTTCTTGAGTGGGTTCTTTTTTTTTTTTTTTACAGAAAAGCCGTTCTGCATGGACATTCATTGAAGCCCTATATGATCCTCATTGGGGATAGATTAGGGATAAAATTAGCTCATGTTTTAAGTCGTTCAAATTCTGTAAAGCTGCTTTGCGACAATGTTTATTGTTAAAAGCGCTATACAAATAAACTTGACTTGACTCATTGTTTTTTAATGGTTATTTATGAGCGTTTAGGGGTTACAATAATGTAAGTCTAGGTTGCTTTATATAAAAGGTATGTCCAGAAATATTGATGTCACTGTCTAAGCAGAGGGATCTGGCTTCTTTAGACGCTGTCTTCTTAAAACTGAATAAATATTTAAAAAGAGCCAAATGAGCCAGTCTTTTGAACGGCTCTTTTCAAAGAACGGATCACAAAGATGCAGATCCCATCAAAGAGCCATAAATCCCATCTCTAATCTGCGCTCCGATATCGCACGGGTCATCCAGGTACGCTGGCATTGTCTCTAGAGGAAATGTCGGAGGAGAGGTGGTGTTTAAAAAGGGTGTGGTTAATCGGAAACCTCGGGTTAACCAAGAACATAACCTGAGACGAGCAGGTTTGAGATGCAGCGTAAATTGCCATGGCAGCATACCTCAGTTTGAACATAGCCAACTTTCGTAGTATGGGTTAATCGGGAAGTTACGCTGCACGTGATCAAGTTACTCTCGAAGTTACCCTGGTAAGCCAGAAAACCCGCTTCGTGGTACAGGGCCCAGGACCTCCTCTCTGTAGGCTGCCTTGTCTCCCTTTGAGAGGAGTCCAACCACTGTGGTGTCGTCAGCAAACTTGACGATAAAGGTTGTTGTTGTTGTGGGTCGGACTACAGTCATGGGTGTAGAGGCAGTGCAGGAGGGGGCTCAGCACACAGCCCTGTGGAGAGCCGGTGCTCAACGTGCGGGTGGAGGAGAAGTGGGGGCCAAGTCTCACAGTCTGGGGCCGGTTAGTAAGAAAGTCCTTTAACCAGGCACATGCGAGAGGGGGGGGGAGGCCGAGAGTGTCCAGTTTTCTAATAAGGATGTCTGGGATTATTGTATTAAAAGCTGAACTGTAATCCATAAAGAGTATGCGGACGTAGCTCTGCTGCTGCTCCAGGTGATTTAGCGCAGAGTGGAGAGCTACGGCAATGGCGTCCTCTGTGGATCTGTTTGTGCGATATGCGAACTGGTAGGGGTCGAAGTCTGGGGGGAGGTGGTCCTTGATGTGCTGAAGAACTAGTCTCTCGAAGCACTTCATGATTACTGGGGTGAGGGCCACAGGACGGTAATCATTCAGGCTGGTGACGGGAGACTTCTTCGGCACTGGGATTATTGTTACAGATTTTAGGCAGGGCGGGATGACTGCCTGAGCCAGGGAGAGGTTAAAGATCCTGGTGAAGGTAGGGGAGAGCTGGTGGGCACACGCTCTGAGCACCTTACCAGGTACACCATCTGGGCCGGCAGCTTTCTTGGGGTTCACTGCCAGGAGCACCCGTCTGACATCGTGCTCCTGTACAGTGAAAGGGAGTGGTGTAGGAACTGTGTGGTGGTGGGGGCAGGAGCAGATGAGTGCTGCTGAGATGTTTCAAAGCGAGCAAAGAAGCGATTTAGCTCCTCTGCTAGCAGCGCACTCCAGTCTCCTGTTGGCACATCACAGTCTCTGAAGTTTGTGATGTCCTGAATGCCCTGCCACACCTCCCGTGTGTTGTTGCTGGACAGGTGGGACTCTATGCGCAGCCTGTGGTCCGCCTTGGCTTTATTTATTCCTCTTTTCAGATCAGCTCGAGCAGCTCTGTACAGAGCTCTATCACCTGACCTGAAGGCAGCATCGTGAGCCCTGAGGAGTGAGCGGACCTGGCTGGTCATCCAGGGTTTCTGGTTTGGGAAGACCCAGATGTTTTTATCCACCGTCACGTTCCCGATGCAGAACTTGATATAGTCCAGCACCGTTCCTGTGAATGTCTCCAGCTCCTGGTGTTCAAATAAGTCCCAATCTGTCTGTTTAAAGCAGTCCTGTAGTTTGGAGAGTGCGTTGTCAGGCCAGGTTGTGATAGACCTTGTGGTGGGCCTGGCTCTGCGTCTGAGGGGGGTGTAGGCTGGGGAGAGCAGGAGGGAAAGATGGTCTGACTGGCCGAGGTGGGGGAGGGCTATGGCTCTGTACGCATGCTTGATGTTGGAGTAAACATGATCCAGAGTGTTCTCCCCTCTAGTAGAACACTTAACATATTGGTAAAACTTCGGCAGTACAGTCTTCAAGTTGGCCTTATTAAAGTCTCCTGCAATTATGTGAACACCGTCAGGGTGGGCCCGCTGCTGTATGTTTATGGTGTTCAGCAGGAGAGAGAGCACTGTGTTCACACTGGCGTCAGGTGGAATACACACAGCTGTGACAATCAGTACAGTTAGCTCTCTCGGTAGAAAAAAAGGCCGGCATCTTACAGACATGTACTCAAGGTCTGGGGAACAGTGTTTATAATTGTTCCGTTGTTACACCAATTATCATGCACGTAAATACAGAGCCCTCCCCCTCTGCTCTTACCAGAGTTCTCATTTCTATCCCAGCGGAGCAGAGTGCGGCCTGCTAGCTGCAAGCTAGCATCGGGTATTTCCGGATGAAGCCAGGTTTCTGTGATAATTAAAACACAGCAGTCCTAAACATAGCGATTTCCAGCGAGTTGTAATTCCAGATCATCCGTTTTATGCACCAGGGATCTGGCATTGGAGAGATACAGGCTCGGTAGAGGTGGCTTGTGTGGTTGTTTTCTTAGCCTTAGCATAGCACCGGACCTGCAGCCCCGCTTCTGCTTCCTCTCCCTCCTCCGTCTGCGCCGCCTCCTAGACCCAACAACAATCCACGGAGAGCCTGGTGGTCTCGCTATGTCATCTGGGATGTTATGCGTGAAGAGAAAGTCACTCGAAACAGATGCCTGATGTTGGTCATCGATGGCTAAAAGTGTCTGGCGGGTGTACTGGATGTTTGCAGAACTGATGTTGCACAAACAAGCAAGAAAGAAATACAAAAACAAACAAACAAAAAAGAGCACTGAAAAGGAGAGCCGTAAGCCGCTGCAACCATGCGTGCCGCCATCTTGACCAGGTTTATCCTATGTAATACACGTAGGATAAACGATATGCTCATGATATTGCATGCTATCAAACCACATGAATGAAACGTGCGAGAAGGGAATAGAATACATGTTTTTATTCCATTGAAAAAGTGTCCTGTATGTATAATAATATCTAGTATTGTTCAGTGTAGGGCTTTCAAGTGGTGTACAGGGCCCAGGCTGAGGAAATGTGGCGAGTGTGTAGTGTAGGAGTGGGCAATTTGGCAAAAATATCATATCATATGACTAACCCTGTGTCCAAAATCGCTCACTCGTTCACTACTCCCTATATAGGGAATTACTATATAGAGGACTATATAGTGAGCTCATTGGTAAAATGAAAAACGCTTTCGGACACTAGTCCATCGCGCTGGTATTT
The DNA here is from genome assembly GCF_027579695.1 of Neoarius graeffei. Classification (NCBI taxonomy): domain Eukaryota; kingdom Metazoa; phylum Chordata; class Actinopteri; order Siluriformes; family Ariidae; genus Neoarius; species Neoarius graeffei. The sequence goes on along the minus strand of NC_083569.1, from coordinate 58,358,038 downwards.
ACGTCATTACTGTCGCACAATTAAAACGTGCCAGATCAGTCAGCTGGTGGGTTTTCAAAATAATAAATACATGCGTTTTTGTGATAAATCCATATTATACTGAGTGTATTTCCCACATTAATCAATACAAAGTACCTGCATCTTTCAGTTCTTTTAAATCAAGGCTGAATACTTTCTTCTTTGCCGCTACCTTTTATTAAATCAAATTTGAGACTTTTAATTTGATTTCTTTCAGTGCGACCGCAATGCATGATGGGAAATATTGCTTCGGTTAGTGACCATTAGTTGTACACTATTTTTCGTGATGCATTGTGGGATACTTTGAGTGCACTATATAGGGTGTAATAATCCTCACTAAGGTTTCGGACAGCACTACAAAATGGCGTCCTCACTATATAGTGAGTAGGAAGCGATTTCGGACACAGGGTAAGGTTTTTTCTCCCCCCCCCAACTTGGACCAAGATCCACATTATCATCATGAGCAGTATTAGTATTTTGGTATTAGTCGTAAGTTGCTGAAGAGAGCAACCAAACTAATTATAATAAAAAAATTCACTTCCCAGCAAAATGTAAACTGTTTCAAAATGTTAATTATTTGAAAACACTCAGGCATTGATAGTGTAATTAAAAAAAGTTAACTAAAGATGTACTGCACATCATCTACAGCAGTGACTTCAGTAAAAAGTGCGGTAAATGGAAAGATGATAGGTGGGTTACATATCTTTAAATCCTGAATACATTAGCTGAGTTAGTTTACATTTTTAAAATAAGATATTCATGGTTTCATTGTTTGGGATTTTATTGCACATCTCTTGGCGGTCTGTGTACAGCTGAGGAGTGGTGCCGTTACAAAAATATGCCACTTGGTAAGTTATAATGAAGAGATTTTTTAGAAGTTGCTTAAAACCTTTTTTTTCCTTTTTTTTTTTTAATTAATTGTGATGAGTATTATCATTGGCCAGGTAAAATATCACAGCATCATAGATGTCTTTCCAGTGTTTACTAGTTTTCTCATAAAGATCGCATTTTCAAATGTCATTATTGTTATTGCTGTTTAACAGTATTATTCTTTCTTGCAGCGCTGTTACACTCATGTTCACCCTGCGTTACCTGGCTTTCGGCGTACTCTTTGGGATGCTTTCTTTTGAGGTGGTTAAACGGGTTCACTGTGTCTCCTCCAGATGTGCCAGTCTAGCTTTTGCATATTTTGTCTCATCTCATCATCTCTAGCCGCTTTATCCTGTTCTACAGGGTCGCAGGCAAGCTGGAGCCTATCCCAGCTGACTACGGGCGAAAGGCGGGGTACACCCTGGACAAGTCGCCAGGCCATCACAGGGCTGACACATAGACACAGACAACCATTCACACTCACATTCACACCTACCGTCAATTTAGAGTCACCAGTTAACCTAACCTGCATGTCTTTGGACTGTGGGGGAAACCGGAGCACCCGGAGGAAACCCACGCGGACACGGGGAGAACATGCAAACTCCACACAGAAAGGCCCTCGCCGGCCCCGGGGCTCGAACCCAGGACCTTCTTGCTGTGAGGCGACAGCGCTAACCACTACACCACCGTGCCGCCCTGCATATTTTGTAAACAACTGATTTTTTGCACCATGTCCAGACCAGTTCCACATAACTGACGTTAATATTTTTAGGCAATAATGTCATGCTGCTTTGTTACCAAACAACAGGAGTTAGAAATATAAGCTCAGGAACTGGCTGAAGTCTGGTTCATAAACCAACTTGAGGTGCCATATTTTTGAAAACTTTCAGCATCGTTTCTCAGTAAGAATGAATCGTCGAGGCATTTTAATAGTTCATATTTAAAACCAACCTTGAATATTTTAACGCCTGAAGATTGTGTGTGTGCAAGAGTGTCCTACAGAGTGAGGCAGCAAGTGGGCATCATTTCTAGTGTCTGCCTGTGGTGTGCTCATCAGTTAGCTCACTGTGATTTGTACATTCCTGTTTCATCTTCATCGAATGAGCTTTCATAATTTAAGTGAAAAAGTTATATTTCCTGAAAATTATCATTTGCCATATCAGTGAATGTTTTTAAAGCTTCTCTAGTAATGGTTTCGGTCCAGGAAGTGGACTTTTACTTGGTGAAGCAGGCTTGTACTACTTGAGTCAGACTTGTGCCCCAATTTTAAGGACTCATGACTTGACTTGGACTTGAGCACTGATGACTCGGACTCGTGCATTAACTGCATTCGGACTTGTAAATTGTAGACGAAGACTCTGATTTTTTTTTCTTTATTTTTTTTTTGTAACATGCCATAATAATTTGGCATAAGATATTTATATCTACATTAATTTTTATCCCAATTTCGTGCAAGAGAATGTACATTCACCTGTTCATACGTCATGTTCAGAAACAAACTAACGTTAATGGCACTAAGATGCCTGGAGAGAAGCCCCTAGGATTGTCCGCTTTGCTTATACAGACTTCTTGTGCAGTGGGAAAAATGCACTGCTATGTGTTCCATATGTAGAACTATTGAGGAGACAACGGGGACAACCTCGAACTTCAATCGTCATTTGGTAAGACTCCACCCAGAAAAGGAAGTGACACGCTATGTTCATTGCTCTGTTGATAACAGGGTTTGCTTGCTGACCAATGAACTAGCTAGCGTTAACCCTCTCTCATGTTCATTACTAGCCTGGGAAATCCCATGCTGCTTTGCACAATCGTTCCGATCTGAAAAGACAGCATGGAAACTATGGTCTAAAGGCTTGCCTGAGTTAGGGAGCCAATCAGAAAGTGGGGAGGGGTGGAAAGACGGTGACGCGTACTACTCGACAAACGGAAGCTTGTAGTTTATTTGGGACCGTTTACGGATCACATTTAACATGGCGTCGAGCGATATGAACCAAACTTTCGATCAAGCTTTAGACACTGTTCTGAATAGTTTAGAGTGAAAGTTTGTTTTAAAAAAACTCTTCGTCTTCTTCGTCGCTCTAACTATGTCACCGGGTACAACTGCCATGATTGGCCATGGGCTACGTATACGCCAAATGATAGACATTCGCAACGTCCAATAAACGGCCGTTGACAATCGTAAACCACACCTCCCCTACGAGAAATTCAATAGGTGGATTCCAGACCATATTTCACTTGTGATATGGTCTGGTGTTAACCAGACTAGTTCATTATCCTGTTGATAGCAGGGCTTCCTGAGTGATGAACAAGCTTTTTATCTGTAGCCTATTAACTAAAGTGGGGCAGTCGATCAGTAACGTTAGTCCAACACAGTAGCAGAGACGCTTTCACATAAATGCAGCAACAGCCACCGTCAAATGGTACAGTTGGAGTCTTGTTCTTGGACTCGACACAAAATGACTTGGACTTGAACACTGGGGACTCGAGACTGGACTCGAACTCGAGGTTTAGTGACTCGACTACAACACTGTGGCGAACACAGATGAGCACAGTGATACACATGGAGAAACGTCCCAGTATGGTTATAGGTAATATAAGCACCCTTGGAATGCTGTTCATCCAATCAAATTAGTGGACTGGAACTAACTGTTGAACATGCATGATAAGCTCAACCCCTACTTACACACTAGGCAGCAGCAGCAGAGGTACTAACATACGGAGCATGAAGTCTGCAAATTAAATTAGCAAAGATTTATTAGAATACAATTTGTGCTATAATAACTTTAAACATTTGTAATTATGCATTCATTTTTTTTGAACTCCTCTGTTGTTACAGGTTGAAAACTTGGGTACTAATGTGTTAGATTCTGTAGGGATGGGACACTTTTATTAGTTTAATCCATTTACAGCTAGATTAAATGTCTGAAAACAATAACGTGCCCTAAGACGGTCTTGAGAAGTAGTCAATATACTCCATGAACTGTGTGCAAAGATATAAGCAGATTATCTCCTGTCAGCCTTGTATTATAACTTAAAATAGTGTTTACAGATATTAGGGGAGTTTATAATCACATCAGCCCATTCAAGATCTCTGCTGGCTTATATTCGTAATCAAATCCTCCAGTTATTGCACTCTGAACAGCTCCTGTACTTCAGCGAGGTTGGCAGGACTGTTTATCTAGTAGGAGTACTGGACCATATTTAAATTACAGGCTTGGTTTCTTTACTGTAACTTAATTATGATTACAAGATCCAAATGCACCTAAATGCATAATACAACACCTCACTTTTACCAGTAAAATAAGGAAAACTAACAGGAATAGTCTAAATTGAAGTGGTACACCGCATTCACCTACTGTAGAACATGGCTTTACACCAGAGTAGCTATATTTAGGCATGCTGTGCTGAGGAGAGTGATAATTATACATCCATCACCTTGATGAGACTTGATGCTAAAACATTTTGTGCCTTTCCAATGCTTCACTGACTAGATCGACTATGAACATGAAAGCATTTGTGCTCTTATGAAACCTAGTGAAGGAATACTTACAGTATCTTAGGAGATTTTATGAAAAGACATCTTTTGTCTAACATATCTTCATGTTCCACCCTTGCCTAAGTTTTTTAAATGGAAACAAAGTGGGAAATGAGCCATGCTTTAGAAACCTGACATCATGTACTAGAGAAACTGTCATGCAGAAAAACAAAGGACTGCTTTCATTTGAAAGAACAAGCTAGTGGAGCATAGCACCAAGTTTGGAGACCCATTCTGAAGGCATCCAGAACATGGAAAGTGCATTAAAGTGCCTTAAAATGTACAGTGGTGCTTGAAAGTTTGTGAACCTTTTAGAATTTTCTATATTTCTGCATAAATGTGACCTAAAACATCATCAGATTTTCACACAAGTCCTAAAAGTAGATAAAGAGAACCCAGTTAAGCAAACAAGACACAAATATCTCGTACTTGGTCATTTATTTATTGAGGAAAATGATCCAATAATACATGTCTGTAAGTGGCAAAAGTATGTGAACCTTTGCTTTCAGTATCTGGTGTGATCCCCTTGTGCAGCAATAACTGCAGCGAAATGTTTCCGGTAACTGTTGATCAGTCCTGCACACCGGCTTGGAGGAATTTTAGCCCATTCCTCCGTACAGAACAGCTTCAACTCTGGGATGTTGGTGGGTTTCCTCACATGAACTGCTCGCTTCAGGTCCTTCCACAACATTTCGATTGGATTAAGGTCAGGGCTTTGACTTGGCCATTCCAAAACATTAACTTTATTCTTCTTTAGCCATTCTCTGGTAGAACGACTTGTGTGTTTAGGGTCGTTGTCTTGCTGCATGACCCACCTTCTCTTGAGATTCAGTTCATGGACAGATGTCCTGACATTTTCCTTTAGAATTCGCTGGTATAATTCAGAATTCATTGTTCCATCAATGATGGCAAGCCGTCCTGGCCCAGATGCAGCAAAACAGGTCCAAACCATGATACTACCACCACCATGTTTCACAGATGTTCTTATGCTAGAATGCAGTGTTTTCCTTTCTCCAAACATAACGCTTCTCATTTAAACCAAAAAGTTCTATTTTGGTCTCATCCGTCCACAACACATTTTTTCAATAGTCTTCTGGCTTGTCCACGTAATCTTTAGCAAACTGCAGATGAGCAGCAATGTTCTTTTTGGAGAGCAGTGGCTTTCTCCTTGCAACCCTGCCATGCACACCATTGTTGTTCAGTGTTCTCCTGATGGTGGACTCATAAACATTAGCCAATGTGAGAGAAGCCTTCAGTTGCTTAGAAGTTACCCTGGGGTCCTTTGTGACCTCGCAGACTATTACACGCCTTGCTCTTGGAGTGATCTTTGTTGGTCGACCACTCCTGGGGAGGGTAACAATGGTCTTGAATTTCCTCCATTCATACACAATCTGTCTGACTGTGGATTGGTGGAGTCCAAACTCTTTAGAGATGGTTTTGTAACCTTTTCCAGCCTGATGAGCATCAACAACGCTTTTTCTGAGGTCCTCAGGAATCTCCTTTGTTCATGCCATGATACACTTCCACAAACGTGTTGTGAAGATCAGACTTTGATAGATCCCTGTTCTTTAAATAAAACAGGGTGCCCACTCACACCTGATTGTCATCCCATTGATTGAAAACACCTGACTCTAATTTCACCTTCAAATTAACTGCTAATCCTAGAGGTTCGCATACTTTTGCCACTCACAGATATGTAATATTGGATAATTTTCCTCAATAAATAAATGACCAAGTATAATATTTTTGTCTCATTTGTTTAACTGGGTTCTCTTTATCTACTTTTAGGACTTGTGTGAAAATCTGATGACGTTTTAGGTCATATTTATGCAGAAATATAGAAAATTCTAAAGGGTTCACAAACTTTCAAGCACCACTGTAAAGCTGAAAAATAACTGACCAAAGTAAGAGCAATCTGGAGTAATCCAGACCATAAAACCTGCTGCACAAGTTGTATTCACTTATTTTGCTCTGTTATTCTTTTGAAAATGCCAAAGCATTTATTGAAAACATTACTAGATAAAACTTGTTTTTTCCTGTCACAATTCTCTGAATTTTACCCTTAATGAACAAAAGTGTATTCCCCCATTTTCTAACTTCATGTAAAGACTAATTTGATCAACTGTGCAAAATCTGTTATACTATTGTCTTCAGATATTTCAAGTGCTTTATTTACTCGGTCATTGTCACGAGTGCAAAAATAGTAGGAGTGTGGGAGAATCATTTCATTCAGCTGCCCTCAGGGAAGTTTTATGAGGACAAAGCATAAGCCAGGAAGCAAGTGATAAAAAATAAATACTGACGTTTGAGCTGTACAATTTATTATATATATATATATATATATATATATATATATATATATATATATATATATATATATATACACACACACACAATAGTTACATCAGTCATTCATCATCAGTAAGTGTTTTGTCCTGATCAGGGTCACATGGAATCTAGGTGCTTACAATTTAAAAAAAAAAATCTTATTAAACAAATTGATCAATGATTTATTTCAACTTGGAGCATAGTTTGCATTGGAAAACTGTAGACTGAAGCTTAAGGCTTGACTGGCTGTACTACACATTAGCAAGCACAAAAGCACAACCCCAATTCCATAAATTTGGGACACTGTGTAAAACATAAATAAAAAACAGAATATGACAATTTGCAAACCATGGAAACCCTATATTTCAGTGAAAATAGTACAAAGACAACATATCAGATGTTAAAACTGAGAATTTTTTTTTTTTGAAAAATATGCTCATTTTGAATTTGATGTCAGCAACACGTTTCAGAAAAGTTGGGACGGGGCATGTTTACCACTGTGTTGCATCACCTCTACTTTTAACAACACTGTAAATGTTTGGGAACTGAGGAGACCAATTACTGTAGTTTTGAAAGAGAAATGTTGCCCCATTCTTGCCTGATATATAAATTTCAGTTGCTCAACAGTTCGAAATCTCCTTTGTTGTACAACCCCGATTCCAAAAAAGTTGGGACAAAGTGCAAATTGTAAATAAAAATGGAATGCAATGATGTGGAAGTTTCAAAATTCCATATTTTATTCAGAATAGAACATAGATGACATATCAAATGTTTAAACTGAGAAAATGTATCTTTTAAAGAGAAAAATTAGGTGATTTTAAATTTCATGACAACAACACATCTCAAAAAAGTTGGGACAAGGCCATGTTTCCCACTGTGAGACATCCCCTTTTCTCTTTACAACAGTCTGTAAACGTCTGGGGACTGAGGAGACAAGTTGCTCAAGTTTAGGGATAGGAATGTTAACCCATTCTTGTCTAATGTAGGATTCTAGTTGCTCAACTGTCTTAGGTCTTTTTTGCCGTATCTTCCATTTTATGATGCGCCAAATGTTTTCTATGGGTGAAAGATCTGGACTGCAGGCTGGCCAGTTCAGTACCCGGACCCTTCTTCTACGCAGCCATGATGCTGTAATTGATGCAGTATGTGGTTTGGCATTGTCATGTTGGAAAATGCAAGGTCTTCCCTGAAAGAGACGTCGTCTGGATGGGAGCATATGTTGCTCTAGAACCTGGACATACCTTTCAGCATTGATGGTGTCTTTCCAGATGTGTAAGCTGCCCATGCCACACGCACTAATGCAACCCCATACCATCGGAGATGCAGGCTTCTGAACTGAGCGCTGATAACAACTTGGGTCGTCCTTCTCCTCTTTAGTCCAAATGACACGGCGTCCCTGATTTCCATAAAGAACTTAATTTTGATTTGTCTGACCACAGAACAGTTTTCCACTTTGCCACAGTCCATTTTAAATGAGCCTTGGCCCAGATAAGACGTCTGCGCTTCTGGATCATGTTTAGATACGGCTTCTTCTTTGAACTATAGAGTTTTAGCTGGCAACGGCGGATGGCACGGTGAATTGTGTTCACAGATAATGTTCTCTGGAAATATTCTTGAGCCCATTTTGTGATTTCCAATACAGAAGTATCCCTGTATGTGATGCAGTGCCGTCTAAGGGCCCGAAGATCACGGGCACCTAGTATGGTTCTCCGGCCTTGACCCTTACGCACAGAGATTCTTCCAGATTCTCTGAATCTTTTGATGATATTATGCACTGTAGATGATGATATGTTCAAACTCTTTGCAATTTTACACTGTCGAACTCCTTTCTGATATTGTTCCACTATTTGTCGGCGCAGAATTAGGGGGATTGGTGATCCTCTTTCCATCTTTACTTCCGAGAGCCGCTGCCACTCCAAGATGCTCTTTTTATACCCAGTCATGTTAATGACCTATTGCCAATTGACCTAATGAGTTGCAATTTGGTCCTCCAGCTGTTCCTTTTTTGTACCTTTAACTTTTCCAGCCTCTTATTGCCCCTGTCCCAACTTTTTTGAGATGTGTTGCTGTCATGAAATTTCAAATGAGCCAATATTTGGCATGAAATTTCAAAATGTCTCACTTTCTACATTTGATATGTCGTCTATGTTCTATTGTGAATACAATATCAGTTTTTGAGATTTGTAAATTATTGCATTCTGTTTTTATTTACAATTTGTACTTTGTCCCAACTTTTTTGGAATCGGGGTTGTATTTTGTGCTTCATAATGCGCCAAATGTTTTCAGTGGGAGACAGGTTTGGACTGCAGGCAGGGCAGTTTAGCAAACGGATTCTTTTACTCTTTAATATTTGCAGAAAGCGGTTTGGCATTGTCTTGCTGAAAGACAGAAGGCCTTCCCTGAAAAAGATTTTGTCTGGATGGCAGCACGTTGCTCTGAAACATATATATATATATATATATATATATATCATTCAGCATTAATGATGCCTTCCCAGGTGTACAAGCTACCCATGTCATGTGCACTAATGCACCCTCATACCATCACAGATGCTGGCTTTTGAACTGTGCATTGATAAGCTGGATGGTCCCTCTCCTCTTTAGCCTGGAGGATGTGGTGTCCATGATTCATTCATTCATTCATTCATTCATTATCTGTAGCCGCTTTATCCTTCTACAGGGTTGCAGGCAAGCTGGAGCCTATCCCAGCTGACTACGGGCGAAAGGCGGGGTACACCCTGGACAAGTCGCCAGGTCATCACAGGGCTGACACATAGACACAGACAACCATTCACACTCACATTCACACCTACGGTCAATTTAGAGTCACCAGTTAACCTAACCTGCATGTCTTTGGACTGTGGGGGAAACCGGAGCACCCGGAGGAAACCCACGCGGACACGGGGAGAACATGCAAACTCCACACAGAAAGGCCCTCGCCGGCCCCGGGGCTCGAACCCAGGACCTTCTTGCTGTGAGGCGACAGCGCTAACCACTACACCACCGTGCCGCCGTGTCCATGATTTCTAAAAAGAATTTCTACTTTTGATTCGTCAGACCTCAGGACAATTTTCCACTTTGCCTCAGTCCATTCTAAAAAAGCTCGGGCCCAGAGAAGGTGGCAGTGTTTCTGGATATTGTTTATATCTGGGTTTAACTTGCATTTGTGGATGCAGTAATGAACTATTTTCACAGACGATGGTTTTCTGAAGTGTTCCTGAGCTCATACAGTGATTTCCGCTACAGACACATGTCTGCTTTTAATGCAGTGTCGCCTGAGGGCCTGACGATCACAGGCATCCAATGTCAGTTTTCAGCCTTGCCTCTTGCATACAGAGATTTCTCCAGATTCTCTGAATCTTTTAGTGATATTATGTACCATAGATGAGGAGATCCCCAAATTCTTTGCAGTTTTACACTGAGAAACGTGATTGTTAAATTGTTCCACTATTTGCCCACACAGTCTTTCACAGAGCGGTGAACCCCTCTCCATCTTTACTTCTGAGAGACTCCGCCTCTCTGGGATGCTCTTTTTTATACCCGATCATGTTACTGACCTGTTGTCAATTAACTGAATTAGGTTTTTTAAGCATTAAAGCCCCATCCCAACTTTTTTGAAACATGTTGCTGACATCAAATTCAAAATGAGCATACATTTAAAAAACAAAAATAGAATTTCTCAGTTTCAACAGTAAATATGTTGTCTTTGTACTATTTTCAATTAAATATAGGGTTTCCATGATTTGCAAATCATCATTCTTTTTATTTTTTCTTTTACACAGTGTCTCACATTTATGGAATTGGGGTTGTAATGTCATTCAGTCAGCCATAAGGAATGTGCTGATAAAAGACCAACAAATGTTCTGCTTCTGACACATTTATAGTCATGATTAGGGCCTGACTGATAAAGGATTTTCTTCATTTTTAAATGCACATTTAGAAGTGTGTGTGTGTGTGTGTGTGTGTACACCAAGTACATTAAATACCAATTTAAAAAAAGTGCCTGAATACTTATTTCCCCTCACTGTATGTGTATTATATACCTTAATATGGTGTGTGTTTAGGATATTACAGAGTTGTGTGAAGATATGAAGTTTATCTTCGAGTGGTGAATGGATACATCACGATCAAGTGAAGCAAACGAGTGAAATATTTTTCAACACGAGAAGATAAACTTCATATTTTCCACACCACCGTGTAATGTTCTTTATATTATATGGACACATCCACAAAAAATACACAAGTTAAATCAAAAGAATTTTAATTTTGAACCAGTCAAATCAGCAGGAAAACCCTGGGAGTGAAATATCAGGAAATATGTCACTCAGGTTCGTGATGTATTTCGCAGGAAAAATACGAGTTTTTCAACATGAGAAGATAAATTTCATATCTTCAAGTCAAAGTGTGATTTTATTTTTATTATATAGACACATTCACAAACAAAAAGTACCCAAATTTATCAAAACAATTCATCGATTTCTTCATGAGTGACATACAGAGATTTTTGTCATGGTTTTGGTTCTCCATGTCCTAGATGTAGCTCGTATGAAAAATACAAGTGGCATATTTCCCAGTAAAACACTCGTGTCCATATAATATCTAACTATTCACCTGGAAACATGCACATTTCTTATTTATGTGTTTTCAAGTGTAGCCTACTTAATAAAAAAAAAAGTTTAATCCATTTTAATATAGCATATATGCAAAGCTAATATAACTTTGAAATACTTTAATATAAATTATTTACATAGGAACTGTACAAAAATTATCAGTTAAAATAAAAAAGGATTTCTACATACATTCCATTAATTTGTGTGTACAACTGAAACGTGCTTAAAAAAATAGCTGAATGCCTTCATCTGTGACATGCATTTGCTACTGTGCGGACTTTGCTTGGGTCAGCTGATTGTTGTGATTTGTGGTGCGGTGTGTTGCCAACAGTGGAGTTGCAGTTTGCCCCCTTGTGGACAAGCTATGCAATGACAACACAACATGGTTAAAGGAGCCATCTTCAGTCTCTTGGTTTCTTTTTTAAATTGTCATTTATATGCAACTATAAATGCAGATACTGATGTATCAGCAAGTAGTTCATGTCGACTGTCAAAACCTACCATACTTGAAAGTGTTTATTTCTAATAAATGGAAAATGTAACAAATTTAAATATGATTTTAAATATTATGAAAAGCTAGGTGATCTTTCTCCCAAAAGATAGCTTTAAATTTTACATGCTAGCATTTTTAGCTCAAATTAAATATTTAATACGGCTGCCTAAGCTAATTCTCAGGATTTTCAGGGGGGAAAAAAAAGGGCAGACAGCAGCAGAAGTGTCAGCACTTATAGGACGAATGAGGCCAGTAAAAAGGTTATTGCTTCAGCCTGAAGTGGAATCTTAGTAAGGCTCTCAGTTATAGAACAGTAAATCTCTCTCTGTTTCTGGAACCTAAATAATAATATATCTATTTTACCATTAAAATGCAATCTATGCACATTTCAGGTACATACGCAATCACTGCAAGACCATTATATTCGAATAAGTTAAAATAATGCACCAGAAAACCACGGTATATATTACAATAACCTGATTCTTAAGCAATAACAGCACAAAGTTACACCCAGAATGAAATAAAAGTGCCCGTGTTGGGAAAAAACAGAAATCCCCCATATAACTTAGGGGAAATTATGACTGGCTTGATATAGTGTGTAGGATTAATCGTGCAGAAAAAGAGTGTTGATAAACAGCCTTCTGTTTTGGCAGCAGAGGATTGAGTAATGAAGGAGGTTACCGTCAGTGACACTTTAATGCCGATTTATTTGCAGATAGATAATAAACCACGGAGTGTGCACTATTCACAGATTTTGTTCAGTGAAAGGAATGTGAAAAGAAATAGAAAAACAGTGATGCTAGATATTTTTTGTTATTATTTATAGGCAGGTGTTGTGCCATTTTTCTTGAAAGAAAGCAAGTAATAAATGACCAAAGGTTCCTCTCAAGGCTTCTATCTTCACATTTCTAATATTTCTCAAAAAAGCACAGTCTTCAAATCCTATTCCTTCCATTCAATCTCGAACGTAGTACCAACTTTAACCTTCTGAAGTATTCCTGTTCAACCAATTCCTTCATTTCTTGTTCCTTCACTTTGTCAAACAGTACAGTATTCCTACTGTACTGTAATATTCCTACAATAGTCCTAGATATTGATATCCCGAATCCTAAACATCCTGCACTACCTTTTCATCCAGAAGGGTTATTCTTTCAGTTCTAGTTACCTTTGCTCTTGGCATGATTAGTACCGCACATTTGTTTATACCAAATTCCATCCCAATATCACTACTATACACATGTACTGTATTAACCAGTGAGTCAATTTGCTTTTTGCTCCATGAATAATAGATAGTTGAGTCTCAATTTCTTTTTACTCCACTCATATTCCATTCTATTTTTTTTTCTCATCAGCAGTGTCAAGGATATCATGCAAAGAACAAAAAGAAGTGGGGACAGACTGTCCTGCTGAAATATTACTCTCCTGATATCTACTTATTATTCCAGCCATCCATTATCTGTAGCCGCTTATCCTGTACAGGGTCACAGCCTATCCCAGCTGACTATGGGTGAGAGGCGGGGTACACCCTGGACAAGTCACCAAATCATTGCAGGGCTGACACAGAGACAAACAACCATTCAAGCTCACATTCACACCTACGGTCAATTTAGCACCACCAATTAGCCTAACCTGCATGTCTTTGGACTGTGGGGGAAACCGGAGCACCTGGAGGAAACAGACACAGACATGGCGAGAACATCCACACAGAAAGGTCCTCGCCGGCTGCTGGGCTCGAACCCAGGACCTTCTCGAAGTGAGGTGACAGTGCTAACCACTACACCACCGTGCCACCACTTATTATTATTATTATTATTATTACTACATCCATTATCTGTAGCTGCTTATCCTGTACAGGGTCGCAGGTGAGCTGGAGCCTATCCCCAGCTGACGATGGGTGAGAGGCGGGGTACACCCTGGACAAGTCGCCAGGTCATTGCAGGGCTGACGTAAAGAGACAAACAACCATTTCACACTCACATTCACACCGACGGTCAATTTCGAGCCACCAATTAGCCTAACCTGCATGTCTTTGGACTGTGGAGGAAACCAGAGTACTTGGAGGAAACCCACGCAGACACGGCGAGAACATCCACACAGAAAGGCCCTCGCCGGCCATGGGCTCAAACCCAGGGCCTTCTTGCTGTGAGGTGACAGTGCTAACCACTTATTATTAGCTAATCAGACAGACCTCCTCCAGCACACCTGTTTTATTCATTGCTTGGGTTCGAGGTGATAAGAGCAACAATATGGAGCAGCTTTGGATGTAGCGTGCGGTTTGTGTGTAACCTCAGCTCATCATAAAGCCGATTATCAGTGTGAACGCTGCATGTTCAGCAGACTGACCAAAAGACTGAATGTTTAAATAGGGAAGGGATTTCTTAGGATGTAGAAATCCTCTGCACACAGTCATCAGCAACCAGAGGAGCCTGTTCAGTGACCGAATGCTCCTTCCCAAGTGCAGGAAGAACAGACTCAAAAACTCCTTTGTCCCTCACGCCATCAGACTGTACAACTCCTCTCTGGGGGGGAGGAGGGGTAACAGGAGGACAGAGGACGGGAAGGAGCAGTAGCCTAGTCTAACAATAAGCAATACCGGACAAGGTGCAATATAAAGTGCAATATCTTTCCTGCTCCCCACACACACCCTAACCCCACTTCTCCCCATATCTTATTCTTTTATATTTGTATATGTAAATAATTTATTTTAATTTATCTAGAAGTTCTCTATTTCTTTTCTCTGTTTATCTGTAATGATGCTGCTGGAATCTTAATTTCCCTGAGGGAACCCTCCCAAAGGGATCAATAAAATCTAATCTAATCTAAAGAAGATTGCTGCTTGTATACAAGAATGGGGATGAAAACAGACAGGAATAAAGACGTAGGAATCGAGTTGGCTCAGGATGGGATCAGTATAATCAGAGTGTTTTGTTTTAATCAGATACATTAGACTAAGAGGAGGTCTGTCTGTCTGTCTGTGTTTACTTTGGAGATATATATATATATATATATATTTATTTATTTATTTATTTATTTATTTATTTTCTTAAAAAGATCGCCTGTTAACTGAGTCATCATCTAAAACACAAGTCTTTTTACAAAGACACGAGCTTAGTGTTTAGATATAACAACAACAACAGAGCAAACTCACATCTGAGACTGGCTTTAAAAGGGAAGAAACAAACAGGTCAAGACAAAGTTAAAATGAAACATGCTCTTACCCAAAATATTATGTTAAATCCGAATATAAAATATTTGATACAGCAGCTGACTTCATGTCCATTGTAATACTTTCCTGACATCATTGATGCTCGTCCACATTAAGTCCCTTGTGTTACATCTGAAACGGGAGGAACGTGGAACAGGTTCAGCTCGAATACCACCGCGTTTTATCTCCAAGGCGACGCCGGGCTCCCCCCACTCTCACCATCCACACACATCATTCACCGCTCATTCCTGCACCCGGACCAATACCAGCGCCGTTAATATCAACTCGATCAGTCGCGCTGATAGTCAGAAGCCCGTGGTGGCTGATAACCGCCTCTCGAACCCCGGCCTGCTCCGACAGCCGCTCTAAACCATTGTCTCGCTGCTCTGCTCACACTTGACATGGTCGAGTTGATGGACTGAAATCTCGACCAATCGAACCGTGCTCTCGCGAGAACACGGTAGGCGGGACTTCAGCCTGCGTCACTGTGTTATTGCCTGGAAAACTTTCTATCTTGTTGAAATTTTTTAATATTTCAGTTTAAAATACTTACCTTGGTGCGATAAATTAAGCCCACACTCTTTTTCGCGTGTATATAATAAGACTCATAATTTTTTTTTTTCGCTGTCCAAATCCTGCGCTCTGATTGGCTGGCGAGTGGGTCAAGTCAAGTTTATTTGTCCAGCGCTTTTAACAATAAACACTGTCCCAGAGCAGCTTTACACAATTTGAACGACTTAAAGCAGGGGTTTCAGAGTGTGGGAGAGTGAGCCCCCCACAGAGCAAATAAACAACAGCCCCCCCCCCCCCCCCCCTTTACAATTTTTGTTGTTGCTGTTCCATTCGTATTTAAAAAAATGGTTGTTGTACACATTATTTTTTTGCTTTTACACATTTTAAACATCTGTGCTTTTTTAAAACATCTTTTTTTTACACATTTTAAACATCTGTGCTTTTTTAAAACATCTTTTTACACATTTTAAACATCTGTGCTTTTTTAAAACCTCTTTTGTACACATTTTAAACATCTGTGCTTTTCTTTAAATTTTTTTTACACATTTTAAACATCTGCTTTTTTAAAACATCTTGTTTTACACATTTTAAAAATCTGTGCTTTTTTAAAACATCTTTTTTACACACTTAACATTGTGCTTTTTTAAAACTTTTTTACACATTTTAAACATCTGCTTTTTTAAAACATCTTGTTTTACACATTTTAAACATCTGTGCTTTTTAAAACATCTTTTTTACACATTTTAAACATCTGTGCTTTTTAAAACATCTTTTTTACACATTTTAAACATCTGTGCTTTTTTAAAAACATCTTTTTTACACATTTTAAACATCTGTGCTTTTTAAAAACTTTTTTACACATTTTAAACATCTGCTTTTTTAAAACATCTTGTTTTACACATTTTAAACATCTGTGCTTTTTAAAACATCTTTTTTACACATTTTAAACATCTGTGCTTTTTTAAAACCTCTTTTGTACACATTTTAAACATCTGTGCTTTTCTTTAAATTTTTTTTACACATTTTAAACATCTGCTTTTTTAAAACATCTTGTTTTACACATTTTAAAAATCTGTGCTTTTTTAAAACATCTTTTTTACACACTTAACATTGTGCTTTTTTAAAACTTTTTTACACATTTTAAACATCTGCTTTTTTAAAACATCTTGTTTTACACATTTTAAACATCTGTGCTTTTTAAAACATCTTTTTTACACATTTTAAACATCTGTGCTTTTTAAAACATCTTTTTTACACATTTTAAACATCTGTGCTTTTTTAAAAACATCTTTTTTACACATTTTAAACATCTGTGCTTTTTAAAAACTTTTTTACACATTTTAAACATCTGCTTTTTTAAAACATCTTGTTTTACACATTTTAAACATCTGTGCTTTTTAAAACATCTTTTTTACACATTTTAAACATCTGTGCTTTTTAAAACATCTTTTTTACACATTTTAAACATCTGTGCTTTTTTAAAAACATCTTTTTTTACACATTTTAAACATCTGTGCTCTTTTAAAACTTTTTTACACATTTTAAACATCTGCTTTTTTAAAACATCTTGTTTTACACATTTTAAACAGCTGTGCTTTTTAAAACATCCTTTTTTTTTACACATTTTAAACATCTACTTTTTTAAAACATCTTGTTTTACACATTTTAAACATCTGTGCTTTTTTAAAACCTCTTTTGTACACATTTTAAACATCTGTGCTTTTTAAAAATTTTTTTTACACATTTTAAACATCTGCTTTTTTAAAACATCTTGTTTTACACATTTTAAACATCTGTGCTTTTTTAAAACCTTTTGTGTACACATTTTAAACATCTGTGCTTTTTTAAAACATCTTTTTTTACACATTTTAAACATCTGTGCTTTTTTAAAACATTTTTTACACATTTTAAACATCTGCTTTTTAAAAAAACATCTTGTTTTACACATTTTAAACATCTGCTTTTTTAAAACATCGTGTTTTACACATTTTAAACATCTGTGCTTTTTAAAAACCTCTTTTTTACACATTTTAAACATCTGTGCTTTTTTAAAACCTATTTTGTACACATTTTAAACATCTGTGCTTTTTTTACACATTTTAAACATCTGCTTTTTTTAAACCTCTTTTTTTTACACATTTTAAACATCTGTGCTTTTTAAAACATCTTTTTTTTTTTTTTACACATTTTAAACGTCTGTGCTTTTTTTTAAACATCTTGTTTTACACATTTTAAACATCTCATAGCATCATTAGCTAGCACCTCTTGGCAGACACCACACTGTGGCAGTGGAGCATCTTCAGATCCAGTCCATGAAAATCCAAACTTTAAATAATCGTGGTCATACTTCCTTCTTTTTTTGCTTGGCCCAGACTCTGTCTCCTCACTCACTGTAGCTTTAGGTACCAAAAATCGATCCATTTTGTCTCTGGCAAAGGTTAGAGTTCGCTAAATGTCCGCAATAGTAACTTATTCTGGTTTATTTTTCCTCACGTTACACCCTGCCTGAAGAACTCTGGTGCCCCCTAGGGGAGGTGCGCCCCACACTTTGAAAAGCCCTGACTTAAAACATGAGCTAATTTTATCCCTAATCTATCCCCAATTGGGGGGGTTTAGACCAAAAAAATTTTTCTACCCCCTCCAAAATATGGAGATGATCTATTTAAGTATGGAAATACCGATATTTGGCCAACTGAAAAATGCTAACCCCCCTGTACATACCCTCTGAAGTTAATAACCCCTCCAAACAGTCAAAAACTGCCTTTTTCACTAATATAAGCATTCCTTAACGGAAATAACTCTTAAATATAACATCAAAAATCACAGTAATAACATTTATTTCTCACAAAAAGAGTTGTTAGAAACCCTCATTTTGTCTCTGTTTACGGGTTTGAATTAGAGTAACAAATTCTCCATAAAGTTTCAAGATACCTATGCTTCTTTATATGTCTGGTGTGGATGGTGTATAAGTTACAAAATAACCAGTGCTCTTGAACAAGTTCTGCCAGCAACTGAGCAGCAGCATCCCTGGATCTCTGTGCTTGACCAGCACGCTTCGGCCACAGCAGATAGAGCATATTCTGAATGATGTCCTTCCCTGTTGGAAGAATCCCAGAAGGGAACTCAGCCTGCTCTATGTACTCGACTACACCTAGTATCTTCTTAGCTTTTGACCGTGTTGCAACAGAAGCCATTATTTACCTGCAAGAATACAAATAATGACTATTTAATACATTGGGAGATATAATTCAGATATGAATCATTTGTGCATACTGGTTCTTAAAACTAAATTAGTAACCTTAAGTAATGATCCTCTGTGCTTAAAAATAGTTCATATTTAAGGTATTACTGAAGAGTGTGACATTCATCAATAACTTTAAAACTTGCTGAAAAAGAGCAGAATTACCATATGTTTAATTTACTTGAATGTAAGGTTACTTACCACGAAGCTTATTACCTTAAAATAATGATCATCTGCACTGAAAATGTTGTAGTCGTACTTAGTGGCATACTGGAAGAGGTTCGCATTCATCGATAACTTTAAAACACGTCAAAAAAAGCAGCATTCTAATATCAAACAGCACTATAATGTCTCTTATCTCATTATCTCTAGCCGCTTTATCCTGTTCTACAGGGTCGCAGGCAAGCTGGAGGCCATCCCAGCTGACTACGGGCGAAAGGCGGGGTACACCCTGGACAAGTCGCCAGATCATCACAGGGCTGACACATAGACACAGACAACCATTCACACTCACATTCACACCTACGATCAATTTAGAGTCACCAGTTAACCTAACCTGCATGTCTTTGGACTGTGGGGGAAACCGGAGCACCCGGAGGAAACCCACGCGGACACAGGGAGAACATGCAAACTGCACACAGAAAGGCCCTCGCCGGCCACGGGGCTCGAACCCGGACCTTCTTGCTGTGAGGCGACAGCGCTAACCACTACACCACCGTGCCGCCACACTATAATGTATTTTGTCATATTGTAAGAATGGAAACTTTCAAAGGGTATGTACAGGGGGGCTAGCAAGGTTCAATTTAATAAAATTTGACATTTTCCCACATAGATGGACCATCTCAATAATTTCTAGGGGGGTAAAACATGGAAAAGTCAAAATTCTTAAAATAACAACCCCCCCTACCCCAACGAACAAGCCTGTGGCAACAGTGGCAAGGAAAAACTCCCTCAGACGACATGAGGAAGAAACCTCGACAGGAACCAGACTCAAAAGGGAACCCATCCTCATTTGGGCAACAACAGACAACATGACTATAACATTAACAGTTTTAACATAAAGTCAGTTTCGTTGATGGAAACTTGAGTGCAAAACTGTTCATGACAACTGCAGTCCTAAAGTTAGCAAGTCAACTGTAGTCTTCAGCCATAAAAGCATTACTGTAAGAATCCAGAGCGTCCTCCAGGTGTGATTTTCAACTGTCCGTATGGGGCCATCCTCCACAGGAGCGATGTGATGAGACTCCAACCAGACACAGGGCACCAGGATGGATCAGGCAGTTCCGAGGAGCAGAAGAGGGTCTGTATCCTGGACCTCTTGCGACTTACTCGTTCACAACAACAACAAACAGAGTAGCATTTTTTGTCAACGTTTATCTTTTTTTTAATAAGATTTATTTAAAAGATTATCAAAAATCTTATACATTTTTGCCAGCATTTCTCAAGAGAAAAGCATTAATTTTACAGCATGGATAGCGATAACAACAGTGTTCACAGCAAAAGCAAGTTTTACTACCCTGAGGAAGAAGAAATAAAAGAAAACATTTCAGGAGAAAGCTAAAAACCTGTAACTTGCTAACATCGAGCAAAAACAAGGCTGAATCCCGAATGACTCTATTTTGTATAAATAGGGGACTACATAGGCAGCAAAATGTAGTTTTTTTCCTGCTATAGAAGTGCACTTATATACTGAGGAGGAAGCCATTTGCATTACAGCCATGAATGAGGATTCATCTCATCTCATCTCATCTCATCTCATCTCATCTCATCTCATCTCATCTCATCTCATTATCTCTAGCTGCTTTATCCTGTTCTACAGGGTCACAGGCAAGCTGGAGCCTATCCCAGCTGACTACGGGCGAAAGGCGGGGTACACCCTGGACAAGTCGCCAGGTCATCACAGGGCTGACACATAGACACAGACAACCATTCACACCTACGGTCAATTTAGAGTCACCAGTTAACCTAACCTGCATGTCTTTGGACTGTGGGGGAAACCAGAGCACCTGGAGGAAACCCATGCGGACACGGGGAGAACATGCAAACTCCACACAGAAAGGCCCTCACCGGCCACGGGGCTCAAACCCAGACCTTCTTGCTGTGAGGCGACAGCGCTAACCATTACACCACTGTGCCGCCCGAATGAGGATTCAAAATAACATTAATTTTACAGCATGGATAGCGATAACGACAGTGTTCGCAGCGAAAGCGAGTTTTACTAACCCGAGGAAGACAAAATTAAAGAAAACATTTCAGGAGAAAGCTAAAAACCTCTAACTTGCTAATGCAGAGCAACAACATGGTTGAATCCTGAATGACTCAATTTTGTATAAATAGGGGACTACATAGGTGGCAAAATGTAGTTTTTTTCCCTGCCCTGGAAGTGCACTTGTATACTGAGGAGGAAGCCATTTGCATTACAGCTGTGAATGAGGATTCAAAATGGTGGCTCGCCTCGGCTCGGTTTTCCCTTCGGGCACTCTCATTTTCTGTTAGAATTTGGTAAAGAAAAAAATATATTATTTACCAGCTTAAGGTCGGTCCGGGGCGGCACGGTGGTGTAGTGGTTAGCGCTGTCGCCTCACAGCAAGAAGGTCCTGGGTTCGAGCCCCGGGGCCGGCGAGGGCCTTTCTGTGCGGAGTTTGCATGTTCTCCCCGTGTCCGCGTGGGTTTCCTCCGGGTGCTCCGGTTTCCCCCACAGTCCAAAGACATGCAGGTTAGGTTAACTGGTGACTCTAAATTGACCGTAGGTGTGAATGTGAGTGTGAATGGTTGTCTGTGTCTATGTGTCAGCCCTGTGATGACCTGGCGACTTGTCCAGGGTGTACCCCGCCTTTCGCCCGTAGTCAGCTGGGATAGGCTCCAGCTTGCCTGCGACCCTGTAGAAGGATAAAGCGGCTAGAGATAATGAGATGAGATGAGGTCGGTCCGTATGGTGAAATACCGTGACCTCGGCCTTAAATACTGACCTCAGCCCAGAGGGCCTCGCTCAGTACTTTCAAGACCTTGGTCACGGTATTTCATGATACGGACCTCACAGCTAGTAAATAACATATATATAGGGTTATTTTAAAATAAGGAATAAACGTATACAGGGTATTAAAAACACAGGCCCAGTGTCCTCATCTCATCTCATTATCTGTAGCCGCTTTATCCTGTTCTACAGGGTCGCAGGCAAGCTGGAGCCTATCCCAGCTGACTATGGGCGAAAGGCGGGGTACACCCTGGACAAGTCGCCAGGTCATCACAGGGCTGACACATAGACACAGACAACCATTCACACTCACACCTATGGTCAATTTAGAGTCACCAGTTAACCTAACCTGCATGTCTTTGGACTGTGGGGGAAACCGGAGCACCCGGAGGAAACCCACGCGGACACGGGGAGAACATGCAAACTCCGCACAGAAAGGCCCTCGCCAGCCACGGGGCTCGAACCCGGACCTTCTTGCTGTGAGGCGACAGTGCTAACCACTACACCACCGTGCCGCCCCCCAGTAGCCTTTAAAATGCAATTATAACCCATCAAGTCATGACTGAATACAGCAATACAGTTTAAAAGTTTTCTGCCATGCTAGCATGCTACTTATTACAAATGATCAAATTATATATTACTAAACATATCTATCCATCCTGGTGCCCTGTGTCTGGTCGCAGTCTCATCACATCGCTCCTGTGGAGGACGGCCCCATGTAGACAGTTGAAAGTCACACCTGGAGGACGCTCTGGACACTTACAGTAATGCTTTTATGGCTGAGGATGACAGTTGGCTTGCTAACTTTAGGACTGCAGTTGTCATGAACAGTTTTGCACTCAAGTTTCCATCAATGAAGAGTTACAACATCAACAAAACTAACTTCATGTCCCCCCCAAAAGCTGTCCCTCTGAGTTACAAGCCAATCCTGGGATCGAGATGCTGACCTCTTCTGCTCCTCAGAACTGCCTGATCCATCCTGATGCTCTATGTCTAGTCGAAGTCTCATCGCATCGCTCCTGTGGAGGACGGCCCCATACGGACAGTTGAAAGTCACACTTAAAGACGCTCTGGACACTTACAGTAACGCTTTTATGGCTGAGGACGACAGTTGACTTGCTAACTTTAGGACTGCGGTTGTCATGAACAGTTTTGCACTCAAGTTTCCATCAATGAAGAGTTATAACATCAACAAAACTGACTTCGTGTTAAAACTGTTAATGTTATAATCATGTTGTCTGTTGTTGCCCAGATGAGGATGGGTTCCCTTTTGAGTCTGGTTCCTCTCAAGGTTTCTTCCTCATGTCGTCTGAGGGAGTTTTTCCTTGCCACCGTCGCCACAGGCTTGTTCATTGGGGATAGATTAGGGATAAAATTAGCTCATGTTTAAAGCCATTAAAATTCTGTAAAGCTGCTTTGCAACCATATTTATTGTTAAAAGCGCTGTACAAATAAACTTGACTTGACTTAATATATAATTGGTGAGGACAGCAGAGAAAATCATTAGGACTTCTCTTCCCTCCATTCAGGACATTGCACCAAGGTGCTGCATGTCTCAAGCCAGAAACATCATCAGTGACCCCTCATACACTCACTATAGACTGTTCTCCCCTCTGGCCTCTGGAAAGAGGTTCCAGAGCATTCAGTGCAGGACCACCAGGTTCTGTAACAGCTTTTCCCCCCAGGTCACCAGACTGCTGAACTCCAAACCCAAACTCTAAACTTCTATTTATAACTTGAACATTCCAAATTCCACAGGTCACTTTATACTATTACACTTTATAATATTTCTGCTATAGAAATAAATATATATAATATTTATTTCTGTGCTGAGCCAAATTGCAACAAAAATTTCGTTCGGTGTACACTTGTTACATACTGAATGACAATAAAGGTTGTCTGAGTCTAAAAGTCTAAGTCTATGTACTGTAGTGGTTAGCACTGTCGCCTCACAGCAAGAAGGTTCTGGGTTCAAGCCCAGTGGCCGACAAGGGCCTTTCTGTGTGGAGTTTGCATGTTCTCCCCGTGTCTGTGTGGGTTTCCTCTGGGTGCTCCGGTTTCCCCCACAGTCCAAAGACATGCAGGTTAGGTTAACTGGTGACTCTAAATTGACCGTCGGTGTGAGTGTGAATGGATGTTTGTCTCTATGTGTCAGCCCTGTGATGACCTGGCGACTTGTCCAGGGTGTACCCTGCCTCTTGCCCATAGTCAGCTGGGATAGGCTCCAGCTTGCCTGTGACCCTGTAGAACAGGATAAGTGGCTACAGATGATGGATGGATGGATGGATGAATGGATGGATATCTTTGGTTGTGATCACAGGATTGTATGGATAATCTGAAAACAGAACAGTCTACCTACCCACAGTGTCAATCACTCAATTGTGCAGAGGGATATATTGCAGGGCATTTAGGGGGATGTGGAAAACAGAAACCCTCCTGCAGGGGGAGACAGCAAGCTACTGGTTCTCTCTCTCTCTCTGTCTCTATCTCTCTCTGGCATGTCACTACAGCAGCTCTGACTTCCATCAGTTTCAAGGAAACATTACAGTAGTGGTTTCCCGTTGCTTTCTACTAGATAATTATAGACGTTTTCTCCTCTCAACCATTCACACCTATGGGCATTTTAGAGTAGCCATGGGAAAGCCATGGCCTTCTCCGTGGTCAGAAATGATTTGTGACAGAAGGTTGCCAGCAAGAGTGAAAGGGAAAGTATACAAGACAATAGTAAGAGCAGCTATGTTGTATGGTTTGGAGACAGTGGCACTGACAAACAGACAGGAGGCTGAACTGGCAGTAGCAGAGTTGAAGATGCTGAGATTCTCATTGGGAGTGACAAAGTTGGACAGGATTAGAAATGAAAATATTAGAGGGACAAGGCATGTTGGATGGCTTGGAGACAAAGTGAGAGAGGGTGAGAGATTGAGATGGTTTGGGCATGTACAGAGGAGAGATCCAGGGTATATTGGGAAAAGAATGGTGGAGATGAGGTTGCCAGGTAGAAAGAAAAGAGGAAGACCAAAGATGAGATTTATGGATGTGGTGAAGGAGGACATGAGGACAGTTGGTGCTACAGAAAAAGATACGGAGGATAGGAGGAGATGGAGGGACATTATCCGCTGTGAAGACCCCTAACGGGGATAGCCGAAAGAAGAAGGAGAAGATGGGGAAGCCATGGACTAAAGGTTAACGAAGCAGCTTTGGGACCAAAGGGTCACTGGTTCAATTCCCTGAACCAGCAGGAGTGGCTGAAGTGCCCATGAGCAAGGCACCTAACAAAGTTGAACATGTAATGCAGCCAGTTGACCTAACCACATGTCTTTGAAACTGTGGGGAGAAACCAGAGCACCCAGAAACACACAGGGAGAACATGCAAACTTGACACAGAGAGGCCCCTGTCAGCTGCTGGGCTGAAATCCAGAACCTTCTTGCTGTGAAGTGACAGTGCTAACCACTGGTCCAAGCCATGAAAACTCATCTCATCTCATCTCATTATCTCTAGCCGCTTTATCCTTCTACAGGGTCGCAGGCAAGCTGGAGCCTATCCCAACTGACTACGGGCGAAAGGCGGGGTACACCCTGGACAAGTCGCCAGGTCATCACAGGGCTGACACATAGACACAGACAACCATTCACACTCACATTCACACCTACGGTCAATTTAGAGTCACCAGTTAACCTAACCTGCATGTCTTTGGACTGTGGGGGAAACCGGAGCACCCGGAGGAAACCCACGCAGACACGGGGAGAACATGCAAACTCCACACAGAAAGGCCCTCGCCGGCCCCGGGGCTCGAACCCAGGACCTTCTTGCTGTGAGGCGACAGCGCTAACCACTACACCACCGTGCCGCCCGCCATGAAAACTGTAGTGATGAATATTCCATGTCTTTTTAGTGAGTCAGTGCACTCTTTTACTTACCATTGTCATGTTTTCAACCCAAAACCATCCAAAGATTTTGTTGTCAGTAGATTAATTTAAATAGTTAACCTTTCGGGCGGTACTGTGGTGTAGTGGTTAGCACTGTCGCCTCACAGCAAGAAGGTCCTGGGTTCGAGCCCCGTGGCCGGCGAGGGCCTTTCTGTGCGGAGTTTGCATGTTCTCTCCATGTCCGCGTGGGTTTCCTCGGGGTGCTCCGGTTTCCCCCACAGTCCAAAGATATGCAGGTTAGGTTAACTGGTGACTCTAAATTGAGCGTAGGTGTGAATGTGAGTGTGAATGGTTGTCTGTGTCTATGTGTCAGCCCTGTGATGACCTGGCGACTTGTCCAGGGTGTACCCCGCCTTTCGCCCGTAGTCAGCTGGGATAGGCTCCAGCTTGCCTGCGACCCTGTAGAACAGGATAAAGCGGCTAGAGACAATGAGATGAATGAGATGAGTTAACCTTTCCTCTTGATGATCAAAATAGCATTATAGGTTGCATTACATTTAAAAATCTATTCAAATAAAGTAAAAGCAACCTTTATGTAGCTATTATTGTGCTGCTGTTAATGTTCAGTAGAATAGAAATCCTCAAGTCTCATGTGTAGCTGTGAACTTTGGTTAAAGTCAGATTTTTAGCTGTAATCATTTTTGTTGAATGCAAACTGTCCATGGTGCAGCCTTCCTGCTATTAAATATCACACTATTATGTAACAAAAAAAATATGAATGAAAACAGGTGAAATCCCACTGAAGAACATTTATTACTGGAGATGTACGGTAAAAGCTCCTCTGGTGGAGCTCAATTTCAATTTCATTTTAATGAGGGTTATACTGGTTATTACAGTCTGAAAGGAAAGGATAACAAATTAGATCAGAAACTACAAAGCAAAATAATTGCTGAACCACTGAAACATCTAACTATTTTCTTGTATCAGATTATATTCTGGACATTTTCATTTCTGCAGCATCTTTAGGCTCTTTTGCAGTGTAAATTGTTCTCACCAGTTGTTGAAACTGCTGATTACAAACCCCCAAACAGTTAAGTGTACAAACATTTGTTCCTCTGTTTATTACAGGAGGGTGTCCAGAGTAGGAAGCAATATTTATCTTGTCATGGTGTATGACAAGTACCAAGAGAACAATTGTTCACTTAATCAGTGTAAAATAGTTAAATTACAGGAATGTCACTGTAGCTAGGTCCTTACGTATATATTCAGTATTTGATGTTAATTCCTGATACTTTTTTTACAGGCTTACCACTTAAACATTATATTGTAATTAATGAAACTGAACTGTACTTCGGTTTATAATGCACAGAATAAACATATACAAGCAATAAGTATTATACATCATTATACATTATAAAATGAACAAAGCCCTTGAAAAAAAAATTTGAAATTCCTTTCCTCTTGTGATCGAAAGTAAATGCTCATGCATGCAGGCTACCTTTTAAACAAATTCATCAGCATTGCATAAATATTTTATAAAGTACTACTAGAGAATTTATGTAAGCTTTAAAACCTTTGAGATGACATAACAGCTTTATGAATAGTGTAACATTGCTTTGTCTTTAACAGCACATTCATGAAAGTGTAAACCACTGGGAGCTGTATTTACTGTATCTAAGTCTTATAGTCTTATCTAAGTTGGGAAGCCATGGCCTAATGGTTAGAGAAGTAGCTTTGGGACCAAAAGGTCGCTGGTTTGATTCCCTGGACTGGCTGAAGTGCCCTTGAGCAAGGTGCCTAACCCCCAGTTGCTCTGGCAAAAGTGGTGGCGTACCTTGTGTCTGACTAGCCAAAGAAAAGCTGATGATGTGATCATCAGTTTGGGTGATGCCCAACCGAAATAAGTCTTATAGAAAGATGAAATTGAATGCTGTTCAGCTTAAGTGTGGGTGGTTTATTTTCATTTAAATCTACTATTCAGTGTCATTCTAATACAAGTGGATTTTGATTTTCCTACTCTCAAAATCAGGTGTTAATCAATATAGCATTTATAATATTGTTAAAAAGCAGATTGTGCCTTTATATATCTTTGTATTGTATCTTCGACATGTTTGTATACACTTTGTGTATGTCTTTACAACTTAAAGTGTCATGAATGTGCTGAATGATAATTCAGGGTGGTTCTCTTTTCTCTCTTCCAAGTCACATAATTAATTTAATGCCATCTATTTTTGATCAGTTTTGACATGCCTCCATTATTCCTTTATAAGATATTTATGTAACATTTATGCACAGATACTAAAGGCACTAAGTTTGAACCATTCATATAAAGTGTTACAAAAAGTGTTCAGTCTCCAGTTAATAGCTTGATGGAGCTCAGCATCTGGTAACCAAATTATCACGTTGCAACGTGAAATCATGTAAACATGCACCATGCACTGGGTGATCATAATTGGTATTAAGAGCCACTATATTATCCAAGTACCTCATGAGCTTTTTATCAATTCTTATTATTAATAAGTGAATCAACTTCAGGTAACTTATAATTATTGCTTAATTATATTACGCCTGGCGACTTGTCCAGGGTGTACCCCGCCTTTCGCCTGTAGTCAGCTGGGATAGGCTCCAGCTTGCCTGCGACCCTGTAGAACAGGATAAAGCGGCTAGAGATAATGAGATGAGATGAGATAAGATATTACGGGTTATATTTTTGCAGTGTCAAACTTTTATGGCTGTGTTGGGGAATGGGATTATAATCCACACACTCTGTGCCAACACACTACTTTGCATTTGAGTCAATATCATTTCATCCATTAATACTTGATCTACTATTGGGTGAGCAAACACATCTCTGTGCCCTGATATCTCTTAACTGCTTTATGATGATGTCATTGGTGGCACTCCGATACATCACTGTGAGAGGAGACGTCTCCTGCGAGGTGCAGTGCGGACTGGAATGAAGCACAAAGTTATAAACAGATTCTGTTTTAAAATTCTATTTTAAATATAACTAAAGTGTAGGTGACTAATTGTTTTAAGTACAGATACCTTTTGTCATTTTCCAAGTGCTTATCCTTTGGTTTCAGATCAGCCGGAGAATGATTTGCCTCTTCCTTCATGCACAAACCTCTATGAAATAGATATACATCTGTCAGCCATGACATTAAAAACCACTGAGAGGTGAAGTAAATTACATTGATTATCTCATTACGGTAGCACCTGTCAAGGGGTGGGATATATCAGGCAGCAAGAGAACAGTCAGTTCTTGAAGTTGATGTGTTGGAAGCAGGAAAAATGGGCAAACATAAGGATCTGAGTGACTTTGACAAGGGCCAAATTGTGATGGCAAGGTGACTGGGTCTGAGCATCTCCGAAATGGCACATCCTGTGGGGTGTTCCCGGTATGCAGTGGTTAGTACCTGCCAAAAGTGGTCCAAGGAAGGACAACCGGTGAACCGGCGACAGGTTCCTGGGTGTCGAAGGCTCAGTGATTCTCATTGGGCATGAAGGCTAACCCATATGGTCCAATCCCACAGAAGAGCTTCTGTAGCACAAACTGCTGACAAAGTTAATGCTGGCTAAAACAGAAAGGTGTCAGCATTAACATTTTCACCAGTTTGTGTTACAGTAGCTCTTCTGTGGGATTGGACCATATGGGCTAGCCTTCGTGCCCCATACGAATCAATGAGTCTTTGACACCCATGACCCTGTTGCCAGTTCACTGGTTGTCCTTCCTTGGACCACTTTTGGTTGGTACTAACCACTGCATACCGGGAACACCCCACAGGATGTGCCATTTTGGAGATGCTCAGACCCAGTCATCTCGCCATCACAATTTGGCCCTCATCAAAGTCACTCAGATCCTTACACTTTCCCATTTTTCTTGTTTCCAACACATTAACTTCAAGACCTGACTGTTCTTTTGCTGCCTGATGTATCCCACCCCTTGACAGGTGGCACTGTAATGAGATAATCAATGTAATTCACATCACCTCTCAGTGGTCATAATGTTATGGCTGATTGGTGTATAGCATAATGTAACAGAATACTTACATAAATTGTTGATTTAATAATAATAATAATAATAATAATAATAATAATAATAATAATAATAATAATAATAATTTCAGCTACCTGCAGAAGCTGATGTTAAATGTTGTTGGCTGCAGTATCCATTGACCCAGTTCAGTCTTATCTATGTCAACGAGATATTCATAAAGTTTGCAGGCTGTGTCATTTGTGCTTCTTTGCTGTCTCAGTTGTAAATGCTGTTTTATCTGATGAGTGCTTTCTCTGCAGTACTGCCTCTGCTTGCGCTCCAAGTTCTGTCGCTCTGTTGGTTTCACCTTGTAGGTCACCAGCAGAGGCTGACTGAGGGAGCTTGTATTCAGGCAGTACAAGCTCTGCGTTAGGGCCTCATGGAGCACCAGGCTGCCACTTTCATCCCTGAAGCGCAGCTGGAAGCCCAAAATGTGTGGTCCATGGATGCGACGAGGTAGAGATGCTGTCACATTGAACACATCATAGCCTGACGGAGGAAGCTGGTCCAGGGTGAGCAGGTGCTCCGTGAGGGGGCCACTTATGCTCAAGTTCCCTGTTCCAAATGAGAGACTGTGTACAGCCACTGTTACTGTGAGCGGTTCAGGGTGTAGGGTTTTTCTCAGTAAGATCAGCTCAGCGACAGTCATCGAGGGCCGTAAGTATGACATGTTGAACCAGATCCATCCAGGTTTACTATATTGTGGGCCTAGTTTGTAGACACATCAATAAGTATTAATGCCATGGCTTTTAAAATGTCATTATTCACAGATGATAAAATCAATCAATGTTAGTAAAGTTTCCTGTGCTGAAGAAACAGAAAATTTCTTACCTCGTACACTACGGAAACTCTGCACCAAAGTCCCATCTGAATCGCTTCTCTGCCTCGACTCCTGTGTGCTCAGTCGATGGTAAATTTGCTTCATATACGGATGTGGCTTCGCTTGTTGAGGGACCGACAGCTTATTGATGTGAAGCATCTCCAAAATGGCCTTGCTAAGATCCTTGTTTTCGAAATCTTCAGGAAGATTCTCTTCAAAATTCAAGCCTCTAACAACATTCAGGGTTATAATCAAATACAACCAACATAAAAACTCCATGTTAAAAACCTTAAAACAGATAAAGAGGAGATTCCTGGTCTGTACCTCACAAGATGGAGTAAAAGTAGGAAAGCTGAAACTCATTTACTAATTGAGAGTGGGAAAGATTCACAAAATGCACACCACACAGCCAAACACAGAGAGAAAGTAATTACCGCTCACACTGAAAATGCTTGGAATGTTACAGTCCATTTGACATTCATTGTGTCCATGCTGTTTCTGGCAGCAGAGCAAAGCAACAAGACTTGTTTTGGTTTGAGGGATGATCACTTTCCTTTTGTGGATTAACAACGTGCTGAACATTTTTACAAGATTTTCTATCTGATCATTGTTTATAAGAAGTACAGATACTCAACATTTGCTTGTGGAAAATGTGCTCTTATCAAGTAATATGTTTTCATATCGTATTGTATGTGGTTGTTTATTTATTTGTCAAGATTTCAAGGATTAAGTTCCAGTGTCTTGGATTTTATGCTGTCAGTTTGTGAACTTTTTGTACACTGTCTTGCAAAAGTATTCATCCCCCTTGGTGTTTGTCCTGTTTTGTCGCATTACAAGCTGGAATTAAAATGGATTTTTGGGGGTTAGCACCATTTGATTTACACAACATGCCTACAACTTTAAAGGTGCAAATTGTTTTTTGTTTTTTTATTGTGACACGAACAATAATTAAGATGAAAAATCAGAAATCTGGAATGTGCATAGGTATTCACCCCCTTTCATATGAAACCCCTAAATAAGAGCTGGTCCAAACAATTCACTTCATAAGTCACATAATTAGTTGATTAAGTTCACCTGGGGACGGCACGGTGGTGTAATGGTTGGCGCTGTCGCCTCACAGCAAGAAGGTCCGGGTTCGAGCCCCGTGGCCGGCGAGGGCCTTTCTGTGCGGAGTTTGCATGTTCTCCCCGTGTCCACGTGGGTTTCCTCCGGGTGCTCCGGTTTCCCCCACAGTCCAAAGACATGCAGGTTGGGTTAACTGGTGACTCTAAATTGACCGTAGGTGTGAGTGTGAATGGTTGTCTGTGTTTATGTGTCAGCCCTGTGATGACCTGGCGACTTGTCCAGGGTGTACCCCGCCTTTCGCCCGTAGTCAGCTGGGATAGGCTCCAGCTTGCCTGCGACCCTGTAGAACAGGATAAAGCAGCTAGAGATAATGAGATGAGTTCCACCTGTGTGCAATCAAAGTGTCACATGATATCTGTATAAATCAACCTGTTCTGGAAGGACCCTGACTCTGCTACACTACTAAGCAAGCAACATGAAAACCAAGAAGCACTCCAGACATGTCAGAGATAAAGTTGTGGAGAAGTATAGATGAGGGTTGGGTTATTAAAAAAAAAAAATCCCAAACTTTGAATATCCCACGGCACACCATTAAATCCATTATAGCAAAATGGACAGAATATGTCACCACTACAAACCTGAAGAGAGAAGGCCGCCCACCAAAACTCACAGACTGGGCAAGGAGGGCATTAATCAGAGATGCAACAAAGACACCAAAGATAACACTGAAGGAGCAGCAAAGATCCACAGCGGAGATGGGAGTATCTGTCCATAGGATGACTTCAAGCTGTACACTCCACCGAGTGGGGCTTTATGGAAGAGTGGCCAGAAAAAAAGCCATTACTTGAAGAAAAAAAAAAAGAAAACATGTTTGGAGTTTGCCCAACAGCATGTGGCAGACTCCCCAAACACATGGAAGAAGATTCTCTGGTCAGATGAGATTAAAATTGATCTTTTTGGACATCATGGGAAACGCCATGTGTGGTGCAAACCCAACACCCTGAGAACACCATTCCTACCGTGAAGCATGGTGGTGGCAGTATCATGCTGTAGGGATGTTTTTCATCTGCAGGGACAGGAAAGCTGGTCAGGACTGAAGGAAAGATGGATGGCACTAAATACAGGGCAATTCTGGAGGAAAACCAGTTTGAGTCAGCCAGAGGTTTGAGACTGGGATGAAGGTTCATGTTCCAGCAGGACAATGACCCTAAACATGCTGCTAAAGCTACACTGGAGTGGTTTAAAGGGAAACATTTAAATGTCTTGGAATGGCCTAATCAAAGCCCAGACCTCAATCCAATTGAGAATCTGTGGCATAACTTGAAGATTGCTGTACACCAATGCAACCCATCTAAATTGAGGAACTGTTGGAGCAGTTTTGCCTTGAGGAATGGGCAAAAATCCCAGTGGCTAGATGTGCTAAGCTAATAGAGACATACCCCAAGAGACTTGCAGCTGTAATTGCAGCAAAAGGTGGCTCTACAAAGTATTGACTGGGGGGGTACTTAGGCACACTCCAGATTTCTGTTTTGTTTTTTTATCTTTATTTTTTGTTTGTGTCACAATAAAACAACAATTTTCACCTTTAAAGTGGTAGACATGTTGTGTAAATCAAATGGTACTAACCCCCCAAAAATCCATTTTTGCAAGACACTGTATGTGTGGTTTTTCCTCTGGGATCCTCTCTCTAAAAATATGGAGATAAGTGAACAGGTGACTATAAATTGCACCTGTTGTTTGAGTGTGATGCCCTGCGATAGACTTTCATCCTGTCTACAGTGTATACAACCAGTGATACTGGGACAGGCTCTGGGTTCACCACCACCCTGACCAGGATAAAGCAGTTAGTAATTTTCTGGGCCACATGTTTAAACAGTAGAGGTCTTCTTCTTCTGGCTGCTCCCGATTAGGGGTCGCCACAGTGGATCTTTCGTCTCCATTGCTCCCTGCCTTCAGCATCCTTCTCTACCACACCTGCCACTTTCATGTCCTCTCTCACCACATCCATGTATCTCCTCTTTGGCCTTCCTCGTTTTCGTGTGCCTGGCAGCTCCATCCTCAACATTCAACCCCCTTGGTATTTCTCTTTTCAATCCGCATGTTAGATTTGGCACAGTTATACGCCGGATGCCCTTTCTGACGCAACCCTCTCCATTTATCCGGGCTTGGGACCAGCACCAGGAGTACACTTATGCACCCCCAGTGGCTGGATTTAAACAGTAGAGGTCAGTGTTGATTAATTTAATCAGTCATTTTGGTTTCGTAGTAGTCCTTTATTTCTTCTGAAATATTGTGCTTTCTTGTAACTGAATTAAGACAGTATAATTTTAATACATACTGAAACAAATTTAATTCACCCGAGCCAAAATAGAATGTCACTAAAAGTGGACTACTTTTACTTTTTCCACAAATTATGGACAAACTATTGAACATCATGGACGATGCCAGTCACCCTCTGCACACCGACATCAGCAACCAGAGGAGCCTGTTCAGTGACAGAATGCTCCTTCCCAAGTGCAGGACAAACAGACTCAAAAACTCCTTTGTCCCTCATGCTATCAGACTGTACAACTCCTCCCTGCCCTTACAGAAAAAACATGAATTTCCCATGTATTTCACATGTGATCACATGTTACCACATGTGGAATACATGGTATCAGATTTTGTAACATGTGTTACCATGTAGAGCACATGTGGAAAACATTCCCACATGTGATTCACATAAAATTGGGCCAAAACCACATGTTTCCCATGTGCAAATAACATGTTTCCCATGTGCAAAACACATTTTCCACATATTTCACGCGAGAAATCACATGTGAAGTTCATGTGGTTTTTCTGTAAGGGTGGGGGGGAGGAGGGGTAACAGGAGGACAGAGGATGGGAAGGAGCAGTAGCCTAGCCTAACAATAAACAATACTGGACAATGTGCAATATAATGTGCAATATAATGTGCAATATAAAGTGCAATATCTTTCCTGCTCCCCCCACACACACTTACCCTAACCCCACTTTCCCCCCTTCCTCTCTTCCCCATATCTTATTCTTTTATATTTGTATATGTAAATCTCATCTCATCTCATTATCTCTAGCCGCTTTATCCTTCTACAGGGTCGCAGGCAAGCTGGAGCCTATCCCAGCTGACTACGGGCGAAAGGCGGGGTACACCCTGGACAAGACATTGATTATCTGGGGAAACTGTCACAAGATCTTTGAGATTTCTAACAAGTAGTGGAATGTTGAGATGAATGTTTTACTGAGTAAGTACAAGTGTTAATTTTCAGTTATACTTAAGTGCAGGAAGTAGATAAACAGCTTGTGAATACTCAGTCAAGAAATTAAAGACTTGGTATATAACCAGACACCATCCATCCATTATCTGTAGCTGCTTATCCTGTCCTACAGGGTCGCAGGCAAGCTGGAGCCTATCCCAGCTGACTATGGGTGAAAGGCGGGGTACACCCTGGACAAGTCGCCAGGTCATCACAGCGCTGACACATAGACAAACAACCATTCACACCAACAGTCAATTTAGAGCCACCAATTAACCTAACCTGCATGTCTTTGGACTGTGGGGGAAACCAGAGCACCCGGAGGAAACCCAGGGGGAGAACACAGAACGCCACACAGAAATGCCCTCACCGGCCGCTGGGCTTGAACCCAGGACCTTCTTGCTGTGAAGCAACAGTGCTAACCACTACACCATCGTGCCACCCTAACCAGACACTAAGCTCTAAAAAGCAAAAAAAAAAAAAATCATGGTTAGTTGCCACCAATACCACCAAACTGAAAAGTTTAACAAACATTCCTTTGATTGTGGGAACTGACTGAGTCAATGTCCAAAATGGTCTGCTCTAATTATAAGGTGTTTTCTTTTTTAATACTATTCATTTGGCATTATAAACAGCTAATACAAACTATCATGATAAACTTCTACTATTAGAAAGTTTTAGTAGCAAGTACAGTAATTTCTTAATGGATCCAGAAAGATTATACTGGTTTTTGAACCATTATTAACTTGTCCAACTCTAGATAGATAGATAGATAGATAGATAGATAGATAGATAGATAGATAGATAGATAGATAGATAGATAGATAGATACTGTAGATAGAAATTTATTGATCCCTTTGGGAGGGTTCCCTCAGGGAAATTAAAATTCCAGCAGCATCATTACAGGATAAACAGAGATTAGAAAATAGAAAAAACTTCTAGATAAATTAAGTATTAGCATATATAAATATAAAAAATAAAATATGAAAAAGTCCAGCAGGAGAGATATTGCACATTATATTGCACATTTATATTGCACATTGTCCAGTATTGCTTTTTGTCAGGCTAGGTTACTGCTCCTTCCCATCCTCTGTCCTCCTGTTACCCCTCCTCCCCCCCAGAGAGGAGTTGTACAGTCTGATGGCGTGAGGGACAAAGTTTTAAGTCTGTTAGTCCTGCACTTGGGAAAGAGCATTCTTTCACTGAACAGACTCCTCTGGTTGCTGATGACGGTGTGCAGAGAGTGACCAGCATCATCCATGATGTTCAGTAGTTTGTCCATAGTCCTCTTCTCTGCCACCATCACCAGAGAGTCCAGCTTCATGCCGACCACAGAGCCGGCCCGCCTGATCAGTTTGTCCAGCCTGTATATGTCCTTCTTGGATCTGCTGCCTCCCCAGCACACCACGGTATAAAACAGAACACTGGTGACCACAGACTGATAGAACATCCACAAGAGTTTCCTGCAGATGTTAAAGGACTGCAGCCTCCTCAAGAAGTACCTTCCTGTACAGGTGGTTGGTGTTACAAGTCCAGCTTGCTGTCCAGCCACAGCCCAAGGTACTTGTAGGAATCCACAGCCTCCACCTTGACTCCCTCGATCAGAACTGGTTGTGACCTTGGTCTGGACCTCCCAAAGTCAATGACCAGCTCCTTGGTCTTCGAGGTGTTGAGCTGCAGATGGTTCCTATTGCACCAAACGGCAAAGTCCCTCACCAGGCTCCTATACTCCTCCTCTCTGTCATCACTGATACACCCAATGATGGCTGTGTCATCGGTGAACTTCTGAATGTGACACAGCTCCGAGTTGTAGCAGAAGTCCGCGGTGTACAGGGTGAAGAGAAGAGGGGCCAGCACCGTGCCCTGGGGTGCTCTGGTGCTGCTAATCACAGTGTCAGACGTGATCTCCTTCAGCCTGACATACTGTGGCCTGTCAGTGAGGTAGCTGGAGATCCAGGTGACCAGGCAGGGGTCCACTCGCATCCTGTTCAGTTTGTCCTGAAGCATAAGGGGCTGGATGGTATTGAAGGCACTCGAGAAGTCCAAAAAGAGGATCCTCACTGTGCCATTTCCCTTATCCAGATGCGAGTGGGCTCTGTGTAGCAGGCAGAGGATGGTGTCTTCCACACCAACACCTGTCCGGTACGCAAACTGCAGACAGTCCTGGGCGTGTTGCACCTGGGGTCTGAGGAGGCTGAGGAAGAGCCGCTCCAACGTCTTCATCAGATGTGAAGTGAGTGCCACCGGTCGGAAGTCGTTCAGCTCTCTTGGCCAGTTCTTCTTAGGAACTGGAACAATGCATGATGTCTTCCAGAGGGTGGGCACTCTCCCCAGCTGTAGGCTGAGGTTGAAGATACGTTGGAGTGGTTCACCCAGTTCAGCAGAGCAGGTCTTCAGTAGTTGGGGACACACCTTGTCCGGGCCTACTGCTTTCCTGGGATGAAGCTTCCTCAGTTGACCTCTGACCTGGTCTGTAGTGATGCATGGAGGAGTCTGTGTTGAGGTAGGGGAGGAGGAGGAGGGGGCTGCTGTAATGACTGGGGGGAGGTGTGTTGAGGGAAGAAGGAGAGATGGCTGCAGTGAGGGGGAGAGTGGGGGTGTGTGGACTGGTTGAACCGGTTGAAAAAGTCATTCAGCTCGTTCGCCCTCTCCACTGTCCCCCCATGACTCTGGTCTTTGTGTTGTGGCCTGTGATGGTTTTCATACCTTCCCAGACCTCCCTCATGCTGTTCTCCTTCAGCTTCTGCTCCACCTTTCTCCTGTAACTGTCCTTAGCTTCCCTCACGAAGCGTTTCACCTCCTGCTGTGCTGCTTTCATCGCCTCCCTGTCCCTGCTCCTGAAGGCGGCCTTCTTCCTGTTGAGGACAACTTTGACTTCCTGTGTTGCCCATGGCTTGTTATTAGGGTAACACCATATAGTCTTAGCAGGGGAGACCACGTCTGCACAGAAGTTGAGGTAATCCATCAGACAGTGTGTCAGCCCCTCTATGATCCACATGTCTTTGGATTGTATCTACAGAGCTTTTCAGTGATTCCAGCCTCTTGTTTGGCTTTTTTTTTTACTTCCCCTAATCTTCTTTACTACTATATAATCCAGTTTCAGTCAGTGCTGTCAGTGAAACATGATCGATGGCTTAATTCTCCTCCCAAACAGGGGCCTGGTGGCAGAAACTTCATTTTGTTTTTAAACCATGACTGCTGACATACCCTGGTTTTAAGAAAAGGGTCATTGTTAATTGCTAATTACCACTCATTATGGACCATTCATGAATTACCATTCATATGTTACCTATCATATGTTTCTGTGTATTTTGATAGTATTTATTAACTACAGTTAAAACACAAAAGAACAGCTAATTGCTGTTCTTTTGCGAGGTCACACACTTTTATCTTATGGAAGTAATAAAAGAGTATGGAGTTTCTGAGAATAAAAATAAGCTTGCAAATCTTGCTCTAGTAACTATTTTTCTAGTGAGGGAACATACTTTTATAAGTACAAATTCAAGGGCATTAGAATGTTTAGAACAAATTAGTAGTCCTTACTCGATATGTGCGTCATGTTTTAATCCATGGTGGTGCAGTGCCTGTGTGTGTTTCCTCCCACAATCCAAAGACATGAGGATCAGGTCAACTGTTTATGCTCACTTGCCCATATGTGTGAATGTGTGTGTGAATGTTGTTCGTCTCTGTGTTAGCCCTGTGATAGATTGACGACCTGCCCAGGGTGTATCCCGCCTCTCAACCGAAGTCAGCTAGGATTGGCTCCAGCTTCCCGTGTGACCCTGACGGATAAGCAGTATAGATAATGGATGGATGGATTTGTCATCCAAAAGGAAAAAGAAAGGTTTCGTTTAGTCACATGTTATGTGGCTATATTTCCCCAAGCGTGTATCTCATCTCATCTCATTATCTCTAGCCGCTTTGTCCTGTTCTACAGGGTCGCAGGCAAGCTGGAGCCTATCCCAGCTGACTACGGGCAAAAGGCGGGGTACACCCTGGACAAGTCACCAGGTCATCACAGGGCTGACACATAGACACAGACAACCATTCACACTCACATTCACACCTACGCTCAATTTAGAGTCACCAGTTAACCTAACCTGCATGTCTTTGGACTGTGGGGGAAACCGGAGCACCCGGAGGAAACCCATGCGGACACGAGGAGAACATGCAAACTCCGCACAGAAAGGCCCTCGCCGGCCACGGGGCTCGAACCCAGAACCTTCTTGCTGTGAGGCAACAGTGCTAACCACTCCACCAGGCTCAATCAACAGATTGAGTTTTCATTTAGGAAAAGTCCCTTATGAAACTTTCAATGCTTCAATTTATACTGATATCCACCTTCACCAATTCTGATTATTCTCAGTGTGAGTAAAACAGCCTCCATTAAACAGACTGTGACCTTGTCTGTTTTTCAGTGTGAGGGAGGTGAATCTGGATCTACTTACTTTGTAAAACACTGCCTTGTGCCAGCAAGCTCCAGGGAGTGAAAGATGCAGATAATAGGTTGTATGTACATAAAGACTCCTTTCCTGTAAGTAGGGAGGACTGGGACATTGTATGGGGTGGCGTGGGGATGTGTGTGTGTGTGTGGTTGGGTTGAGTCGGGGGGGTCCTTTCAGCAAGCAATTTGGAACCAACTTTGTAATCTTCTGGAATTTTCTTTAAGTACGTTAAGAAAAGTGACTTTTTATGCACTTATATGCATGGCTACTGTATATAGAGAATGTTAGCTTTTCACTTGCCTCATTAATCGAAACACAGAGCAGAATGTTATTCTTCTTAATTACGTTTAGTTGAGCTATTAACTGGCAGTGGTTTTGAAGTCAAAGGTCACATGGCACAGGAAACTGGTGTCAGCAATGTGTCTAGGCTTGACAGTTGTTGGTTGAACCATAACTGACTTCATTTCCACCCAAACATTTTGTTTTTGTGCTATTGAATAGTTTGCTGCTGGTGATTTCAGAAAGAAAGTGTCACGTCTACCTTGATTCCAACAAAACGAATGTCTCACATGGTCTAAGTGGAATTCATTCAGTACAGACAACGTTCAAATTCACAATTGTTCTCACAGCATTCAACTTAGTCAAGATTGTTTTAAAAATATGCATGCACACTTTCCCCCTTGCGTTCCTGTTCAGTTATAATGAAAGATCCAAGACTCTTCCTTCAGTCTTTAATTAACTAATGGCGCAGGCTTTGCCGTGTCCTGTAGTCCTGAAAACATTGACTATTCTCTCCTCTTTGATCTTACATTGTCTGTGTTTGTGTCTCTATTCTGCTTGCTTCTGCATTTCTCCTTTTCTTAGGAGACTCTGTACTTTCATACACTCCTCCCTCTGGACTCTGTGGAGTGGGACAACATCTCTGATTCCCTCCCCTGCGCTCACACAGACTGCCTCCCTCTTCCCTCCCTCTGTCTCTGTGCAAGCTGCTCGAGGCTCTTTGCTCAATTAGACAGTTGCTGTGTAAGGTAGAGGAGTGCTCTGGGGTAGAGGAGTGTTCTTGGAGATAGAGAGTTGCTGTTTGTGCTTTAGGTAAGAACACAACTCTTTGTTCTTGTGTCTACTTGTGTGAACGATAAATGCAGGCCTGATCATGGAAATTCATTCAATGGAGGGTGATCGGTTTAGAAAAGCCACATGTCAAGTGACAGCTGTCATGCCGAGATTTGCTGCTAAAATAACATGATAATAAAGTAGAAGGATCATGCCAGAATAATAGAAAATGTTCTAATACTATTTGTGTTTTTGCCATTTGACGTTGCATTTAAAGAATCTTCGACTTTTTTTTTCCTGACCAAAAAACCAAACAAAAACAAACAAACAAAAACCCAACAAGGGCTTTAATGAGGCATGGTATGAATATTTCTTTCTCTGTGTTAATTTGATACCAATGCACTTTTTTTGTACATATTTTTGATTGTTCATGACTCCAGACTTAACGAGTCTTCTTCAGCCATTACAATACTGACTTCAGTCTTGACCAAATGTGGGACACAGGGATATTCTTCAGCAAAAGATTAGTTTTACAGCGTCAGAGTCAGTGTTCTTAAGACAAGTGCACAACCTCCACTTGGATTTGGCACTAGCCTTTTTTTGCCCAGGAGTCCTTAACATTTCTGCACACTGGACAAGGCTATCCTGGTATTCTGCCAAAAATGGAGGCTGAGGCTCTTTAGAAAGAGGAGAAGCGGCTTTTCGCCTCCCCCCTTGCACCCCTTTGTGCTTTACTCATCTTTGCTTTGGAAACAGTTGGCTGTCTGGGACCCTGTCATTAGTGAGATGAGAAGCAGGGCTCAGCGCTGTGGAGAACAGGCTTCCGATTTTGCAGGCTCCAGCCGTTGTCTACACTTGTTCCCAGCTGTAGATAGAGCGCGCTTGTCAAGAGAGGAACGCCACACGTTTTTCTTTGTATGACCCAAAATTGTCTTCTGAAACTCATACTTTGCTGTACCATAGTGTCAGTTATACCCAAGAGCTTTACACTTCCAGAGATGTTGTGTACATAGTATTCTTCTTTGAAAGCAGGATAGCTACTCATGGTGCTCAAACTTTTACTCGCAATGTATTGTACATAAAGTCTAAATCATACTTGCAAGACTTAGTCAACAAGTTTAATCACAGTAAGATTTTGTGATTAAGAAGGTTTGTTATTTAAAAATGAATGAATAAATAAATAAACACCACCACGAAGCATTAATCAGCGAAATGTTGTCAGAGTTGTATTTTTAATTTCATTGATTTATTTTTCCATATATTTTGATGTCCGAAACTTTGCCCCCACATGCTTGAATGGAATTTGAGGCCAAGACATGACAGTTCAGAGAGCATGCAGGCTGCCGGCCACCCACCCCGCCTGCTTTTAGCTTCCCTTCACTCGGAAATTCTCAATCTCATGACTAATCTGTACTGTACACCCGCATGTACGTTTGGGCATAGGGGAACCCGTAGCGAATGGTTCTCAAGTAGGACAATTGAATTACATGTCCCATATAAGTGCAAGATATTTTCATTCCACACTATATATGCTCAATTCTAATATGCCGGCTTTAATTATACAGAGGGCATGAGCTGTTAACTATTACAGCTAACTATTTTTCAGGATAGTCAAGTACAATTGTTATTTACAGTTTTTACCATATAACCTAATTATCCTTGATTTAAATATTAAGTCTGTTTTCAAGCTTTTTATGAAGTAATAGACACAGTTTTGAACTCATGAATGGATTTCCAAGTAAGCTGATCTATTCAGACCACATATATTGAGCTCATGGAGTCCTTTCAAAGGTGGATTGTTGAACTTGGTCCAAACCTTAGCAAGATCACCCTGAACAAGGTGAATGGTATAATCATAGACGATGTCTTCACATGTTGAATCTTGCCCTGAAGAACAATGTTTGTGGTTTGGGAACTGTGAGATCTTGTTGTGCGATCAGGTAAAGTGTTGGGAATGTAGTGGTAAGAGGGATTGTGTTTTCTATTGTGCAGCACATCTGGACTTGGGACATTTTTTTTTTCTGCTCATTTTGGATGATGAGACTTCTGTTATTATCTGCACAAATTATATCAGTTACTCAATAAATACTCATCTCATCTCATCTCATTATCTCTAGCCACTTTATCCTGTTCTACAGGGTCGCAGGCAAGCTGGAGCCCATCCCAGCTGACTACGGGCGAAAGGCGGGGTACACCCTGGACAAGTCACCAGGTCATCACAGGGCTGACACATAGACACAGACAACCATTCACACTCCCATTCACACCTACGGTCAATTTAGAGTCACCAGTTAACCTAACCTGCATGTCTTTGGACTGTGGGGGAAACCGGAGCACCCGGAGGAAACCCACGCGGACACAGGGAGAACATGCAAACTCCGCACAGAAAGGCCCTCACCGGCCACGGGGCTCGAACCCGGACCTTCTTGCTGTGAGGCGACAGCGCTAACCACTACACCACCGTGCCGCCTCAATAAATACTCATCATAAATAATCATCATTCATTATAATGCCAGTTGCTTCTTTTCAGATGGAAGTATGTTATGTTACCTTATAAATCAGAGCATTATCCACACAGATTTTGCTTTTGGGGAACCTTTGACACCAATGGCCTGTGGTTGTTGTTGGTTTTTTTTGGCAGGCACAGGGAGTGATCTTTATTCTAGTTATCTTTATTGATTAAGGGTAAGCCCAATGTTGTCAGAGAGGACTTTAAATATGGGAAAGGTCCCACTTCTAATCTACCTCAAGCACAGCAAGGAATTTGGCCCTTTTTTGGTGAATAACCCACAGACCTCACACTTAATCCTCTGTCTGTTATAGGCATCCTGGCCTGCAGTGCTGTAGAGGCTTAACTTACATTAGGTCTCCATAAATTGGCTTCACTGCTTATCATATTGGAATTGGCCTAATGTTTATTGGTGGCTTTAGGCTTTGTTCTTTTACCAAAATCTTTTTTTGCTTTTTCTGGATTGCAAATTAGTTTTCTACAATAATCCTCAATCACATGGAATGCATGTACCACTGAGTTATTAATTTATTTTCCTAGGTTCAGTCACGCATTGATTAAATTTCTCACTGCGGAGTCTGAATAATATCATTTTAACCTGAAACAAGTTAAAACTGGAAACAACTTTTACTGGTTTTGCATTAGTGAAAAGGAAAGACAAGGATTAAAACTGATGTTCACAATTTCCACAAGTGCAACCAGAAATTTACCTCTAACCCACCTTTCGGCTCTGACAAGGTTTACTAGGCACCTTTGCTTTGTGATCTCCATTAACACCACCTATTTGACCAAAACCCAAACCCCAGACTTTTCTATTTGAGACCCTAAACCAAGGATTCTGGTTTGAACCACATTGTCGGCATTTTATCCTATCTCCCTGTATTATCTCAAACTAAGGTGATGAGTGACTCAAAGTTGCTGGTC
This sequence comes from Neoarius graeffei, assembly GCF_027579695.1. Lineage (NCBI taxonomy): Eukaryota > Metazoa > Chordata > Actinopteri > Siluriformes > Ariidae > Neoarius > Neoarius graeffei. The sequence continues at coordinate 58,314,258 of NC_083569.1, read as the reverse complement.
TCCAGGGAATGCTGTTCTTCTTTGGACTCCAGCCATTCCAGCTTCATGATAGTTTTTTGGTCCAGTCACGCTGCTTTCCATCAACTGTAATAAGCCTTGGCACTGAGGGAACACGGGTTACAGAGGATCCCTGTCTTTGGTCATTATAGTTTGAAAAGCAGCAATAAAATATCATGTTTGGATCTTGATCTTGTAGTCATCTGGGCACTCTATGGTATTTTAGGACAGGTAGAAATCTATGATCAGTGCTTGGAATACAAAAGAAGTTGTCAGAAGAAGTTTGAGCTTTCTCCTACATAGGCACTAAGGTTAGAAAGCCTATAGAATATGCTGTTGAAGAGTTAAGGAGGATATATGTTCTTCTCATATAGTCACATAAATACACTATTCAAGGTCTGCAAGCAAACAAAAAATACTACATTCTAAAAAATGAAATAGATTTTTTAAAAGATAATGGGATATTTTTTCCTTGACGATACTTGATTGGGAGACTTTAAATGTGTACCATGTGTGTGAACAGCCAGGTGTTAACATCTGCACTCAGTGAAAAGTATGATGTCATTCCAAGAGAAAGACTAGAAGTGAATTTAAGAAGAGGTTGGGCTTGGGGGAATGTCTGTTTAATATCACGCATGTTTCTGTTAAGGCAAAATTCATAATCAACATTCAGTGTTATGGCATTCATAACAGATGGACAGTGGCACGCGTACTGGAAATAAAGCAATATATACCAAATTTATTACACACATTACGTCCTACACAATTATTCACAACATACTGTTGTCCTGGACAGCACTCAAGAAAGGCCAAAAATTTTGCAAATGCGTCACATTTAGTCATAACTACAACCTGTACAACCTCTAAAGTTTGTTGATAAATGTCTTGTGTTTCATCTCAGTGGAATAATATTTTACTATATTACTGTGGTTTTAAATAAACTAAAACTTTATCAAGACTAAATTGATAACTTGTTTAGAGTAGATGTATGTGATAGCAGCTGTATCATACAACCGGAGTGTTTAAGAGACCAGTGATGGTATCAAGCGCGTCACAAAATCATTGCCACATGATACCAGGCAAAGCTGATAGCGATCTGTTATGTCTCCAAAGCATTTAAGTGCTTTCACACTGATTATTATAGTCACGGAACTCTGACATTGATTTCAGCTTTACAAATACAGTGCTCAGCGTAAATGAGTACACCCCCTTTGAAAAGTAACATTTTAAGCAATATCTCAATGAACACAAACAATTTCCAAAATGTTGACAAGACAAAGTTTAATATAACATCTGTTTAACTTATAACAGGAAAGTAAGGTTAATAATATAACTTAGATTACACATTTTTCAGTTTTACTCAAATTAGAGTGGTGCAAAAATGAGTACACCCCACAACAAAAACTACTACATCTAGTACTTTGTATGGCCTCCATGATTTTTAATGACAGCACCAAGTCTTCTAGGCATGGAATGAATAAGTTGGAGACATTTTGCAACATCGATCTTTTTCCATTCTTCAACAATGACCTCTTTTAGTGACTGGATGCTGGATGGAGAGTGATGCTCAACTTGTCTCTTCAGAATTCCCCATAGGTGTTTGATTGGGTTCAGATCAGGAGACATACTTAGCCACTGAATTACTTTCACCCTGTTCTTCAGAAATCTAACAGTGGCCTTAGATGTGTGTTTAGTCATGTTGGAAAAGTGCACGACGACCAAGGGCACGGAGTGATGGTAGCATCTTCTCTTTCAGTATAGAGCAATACATCTGTGAATTCATGATGCCATCAATGAAATGCAGCTCCCCGACACCAGCAGCACTCATGCAGCCCCACATAAGGACACTGCCACCACCATGTTTCACTGTAAGCACCATGCATTTTTCTTTGTATTCCTCACCTTTGCGACGCCATACAGTTTTGAAGCCATCAGTTCCAAAAACATTTATCTTGGTCTCATCACTCCAGAGTATAGAGTCCCAGTAGTCTTCATCTTTGTCAGCATGGGCCCTGGCAAACTCTAGGTGGGCTTTTTTGTGCCTGGGCTTTAGGAGAGGCTTCTTTCGTGGACAGCATCCATGCATGCCATTCCTCTGCAGTGTACGCCGTATTGTGTCATGGGAAATAGTCACCCCAGTTTGGCTTTCTACTTCTTTAGATAACTGCAGTGAACTTGCGTGCCGATTTTCTTCAACCCTTCTCATCAGAAGACGCTCCTGTCGAGGTGTTAACTTCCGTGGACGACGTGGACGTCTCTGTGAGATGGTTGCAGTTCCAGCTTTCTTACATTTTTGTACCACTTTTGCAACAGTATTCTGACTGATAAGTAAAGCTTTGCTGATCATCTTGTAGCCTTCACCTTTGTGGTGTAAAGAAATTATTTTCTTTGGGGAATTCTGAAGAGACAAGTTGAGCATCACTCTCCATCCAGCATCCAGTCACTAAAAGAGGTCATTGTTGAAGAATGGAAAAAGATTGATGTTGCAGAATGTTGCCAACTTGTTCATTCCATGCCTAGAAGACTTGGTGCTGTTATTAAAAATCATGCAGGCATACAAAGTACTAGATGTAGTAGTTTTTGTTGTGGGGTGTACTCATTTTTGCACCACCCTAATTTGAGTAAAATTGAAAAAATGTATAATCTAAGTTATATTATTAACCGTACTTTCACGTTATAAGTTAAACAGATGTTATATTAAACTTTTTCTTGTCAACATTTTGGAAATTGTTTGTGTTCATTGAGATATTGTTTAAAATGTTACTTTTCAAAGGGGGTGCACTCATTTATGCTGAGCACTGTATTGCCTACAATATCTAGACTTGTACACTGCTGAACTAACAGTCACATTTTTTAAAGCTCAAGTTCTGTCATGTAACAGCACCCAAGACAAGAATAGCTTATGCCGCTTTTCCACTACAAACGCGGCTGAGTCGGGCTGAGCCGTGCCGTGCTGAGTCGAGCTGAGTCGGGCTGAGCAGGGCTGTTAGAGTTGCATTTTGACTACAACCGCGCTGAACCGTGCTGGCTGGAAGTGGGTGGACACATTGGGTGGAGTTAGTGAAAGTGGGTGGATGTCACATGATGTCGTTAAGCGGTGCAAACAGTGACATCAGTGATCTTTTAAGCGGTAGTCTCACGACCCGGATAGTAAACAATAAACATGGAGGACATGGAGTCGTTAGTGTTGCTGGTCTTGGTTCTGTGGCTTGTTGTCACCGACAACGCCAACAGATACTGGCAAGAGCGTATAGATGAGGCGAGGCGCATAAGGCTTCAGAAATTCTCGTAATTCTTCTTCTTCCGGGTTTGCGGTGTTTACAGATCCCAGCGTGCTCGCGGGGCATGTGTGGGCATGTGAGGACACTCCTCCTCACCAATCAGTGCACAGGGGAGTGTCTGCTCACGCCCCCAGCCTCACTCGGCACGGCTTGGCTCGCTTCAGCCCCACTCCAAAACGGTGCGAGTTTTGGGTGCTAAGCAGGGCTGAAGCGAGCTGAGTCGTGCTGTTTTGAGGTAGTCGAAACGCGAGCCGTGTTGGGCTGAAGTGAGCTGAAGTGAGCTGAAAAAGGGTAGTGGAAAAGGGCCATTAGTTAAGCCATATACAGTGGTGCTTGAAAGTTTGTGAACCCTTTAGAATTTTCTATATTCCTGCATAAATATGACCTAAAATATCATCAGATTTTCACACAAGTCCTAAAAATAGATAAAGAGAACCCAGTTAAACTAATGAGACAAAAATATTATACTCAGTCATTTATTTATTGAGGAAAATGATCCAATATTACATATCTGTGAGTGGCAAAAGTATGTGAACCTCTAGGATTAGTAGTTCATTTGAAGGTGAAATTAGAGTCAGGTGTTTTCAATCAATGGGATGACAATCAGGTGTGAGTGGGCACCCTGTTTTATTTAAAGAACAGGGATCTATCAAAGTCTGATCTTCACAACACATATTTGTGGAAGTGTATCATAGCACGAACAAGGGAAATTTCTGAGGACCTCAGAAAAAGCATTGTTGATGCTCATCAGGCTGGAAAAGGTTACAAAACCATCTCTAAAGACTTTGGACACCACCAATCCACAGTCAGACAGATTGTGTACAAATGGAGGAAATTCAAGACCATTATTACCCTCCCCAGGAGTGGTTGACCAACAAAGATCACTCCAAGAGCAAGGTGTTTAATAGTCTGTGAGGTCACAAAGGACCCCCAGGTAACTTCTAAGCAACTGAAGGCCTCTCTCACATTGGCTAATGTTCATGAGTCCACCATCAGGAGAACACTGAACAACAATGGTGTGCATGGCAGGGTTGCAAGGAGAAAGCCACTGCTCTCCAAAAAGAACATTGCTGCTCATCTGCAGTTTGCTAAAGATCATGTGGACAAGCCAGAAGGCTACTGGAAAAATGTTTTGTGGATGGATGAGACCAAAATAGAACTTTTTGCTTTAAATGAGAAGCGTTATGTTTGGAGAAAAGAAAACACTGCATTCCAGCATAAGAACCTTATCCTATCTGTTAAACATGGTGGTGGTAGTATCATGGTTTGGGCCTGTTTTGCTGAATCTGGGCCAGGACGGCTTGCCATCATTGATGGAACAATGAATTCTGAATTATACCAGCGAATTCTAAAGGCAAATGTTAGGACATCTGTCCATGAACTGAATCTCAAGAGAAGGTGGGTCATGCAGCAAGACAATGACCCTAAGCACACAAGTTGTTCTACCAAAGAATGGTTAAAGAAGAATAAAGTTAATGTTTTGGAATGGCCAAGTCAAAGTCCTGACCTTAATCCAATCGAAATGTTGTGGAAGGACCTGAAGTGAGCAGTTCATGTGACCAACTTCCCGGAGTTGAAGCTGTTCTGTACAGAGGAATGGGCTAAAATTCCTCCAAGCCGGTGTGCAGGGCTGATCAACAGTTACCAGAAATGTTTAGTTGCAGTTATTGCTGCACAAGGGGGTCAGACCAGATACTGAAAGCAAAGGTTCACATACTTTTGCCACTCACAGATATGTAATATTGGATCATTTTCCTCAATAAATAAATGACCAAGTATAATATTTTTGTCTCATTTGTTTAACTGGGTTCTCTGCATCTACTTTTAGGACTTGTGTGAAAATCTGATGATGTTTTAGGTCATATTTATGCAGAAATATAGAAAATTCTAAAGGGTTTACAAACTTTCAAGCACCACTGTACGTGCAACAGCAAAGGGGAAGCCATTTATCATAGCTTTGAGGTTTTGGAAATTAACCGTAGCTGGAGAAATTAACCTATTTAGCTTTTGACACATTAGCCAGGCCACTCTCCCATAACTGCTAGTCTAAGACTTCAGGTCAAAGGTCATCTTTCAAGTTGATATCTCACCTCACTGAGACTGGGCTGTATTTTCCTGTCTCTCCACCAACATGTCAAGGAGAAGTGCCAATGAAATATTTCTCAGAGCCAGGCGGAAATGTTTGTAGCGTCCATTGCATTACATCTTGAAGCCATTGTTTTTCACTGGTTCATTCAAATGTATTTAAAAATAAAATCCATCAGCTTTTTCCATTTTCCGTATGATGAATCTATGTGTATATTCTTGCTTAATGTCAAAATGTTAACTTTAACATTTCTATAATAAGCAAAAAAAACAGCAAAATATACTTCATGCATAAGTATTTTTACTTTTTTGCTTACAGATCTTTCCTGAACATGTGATAATACACTGAAAATGTCTTAAGAGAAGATGGATATAAATCATCCAATTGGAAATCAAGCATCATAACAACCAAAAGGCATTCCATCCAACTGAAAAAAAATATATATATATATGAGGAACTTTGAATTTACAAACCAACAATGGATTTTCAAAAAAGGACTTGTATGTGGCCGTTTTGGTTTCTCCTCTTGCTGGGACTTTGGCACTTTTGCATGTGTACCCTGGTGAAAACCAACCACGGCCTGCGCGTGAAGAGAGGCCAGTCAGCTTTCTTGCAGGAAGGAGATCTGCAATTCCACATACCCAGAGAGAAAGATGTCTGCAAGCTGGAAGTGGTTTTGAATGAACCTATTACCCAACGTGTCGGCACACTGTCCCCTCAGGTACTATCCCTCCTTTTACTCTCTCTGTTTATATCTCAGAACATATTGATTGATGCTTGAAAAGTCTGAGCTGAATACCAAGTCCAGGTAATTATCAGTTTTACCTTAACCAAAGGGAAGTTGTCATTTTGCCTCAGTTTCAGCTGGCTAAATTTATCTGTGTTACCAGACCCGGCGGCAGAAGCGGTCTAGTAGCCGGGCATTGCACTGGCTGGGGGTGGGCACGCATCGGCGAACCCAATTTTACTAGGGGGGTCCAGGGGCATGCTCCCCCTGAAGAAATTTTTGAAAAAAAAAAACACTCTAAAATGGTGTATTTTGAGCTCTTCAGACACCCTCTTCCACTGCTATATATTGTCCGTCACTGAGCGCATTTGCAGGGAATATTCCGTTTCATACGGAATCTTGGCAGTATTCCGTTTGCTCACGAGTCATGTTGTAAACTCGTTCCGAATACCCAACACTGAATGCGCAAACGGATGATTGTGATCAATGTTGACAGCAAATTAAGATTGATATTTACAATTAAGAGTGCGCAACAGAAGATTACATCACACTCATCCTCCCTGCACAAAGCCTAACTGCAGTAACTGAATCCCTTCTAAGTGAAGCCATGCGCATTAAAAGTTTTATGTCTCAAATATAGTTTTGTGAAGCATGACAACATTAATCTTTAATACAGTTGTGTTTTGTAGGTTAACTGAAATGTCAAAACCAGTTTCTTACCTCCAGTGCTTAGTTTGCAAATCAAATGCCAAGTGCATGACAGCGCAGGGCTGACGAGATCGGCGCAGGCCGAAATGTTAAGAAAACAGTGTGTCATGTATACACATTTTAAATTAAGGACTTTTTTCTTTAATATTATGCCCTTTTTAAAAAAAAAGAAAAGAAAAGCGTTTAATTGTAGTAGCCTGCGATTTATTTATTTATTTATTTTAAATATTGTGTTAAGCTGTTGGCCCTAGCCTATGACAGGGCGGTCCCGGCCCCCAAAGGCCCGCCCATCGCGCCGGGCCCGTGTGTTACATCTGGAAGTGTAACACCCACAGGCTTTGTGCGTAAAATGGTAACAATTTACAATACCATGCAATAACATACAGGTAACTATGCAGGGACTAAAGGCCTCTGCATGCTCTTGCAACAAGGCTTTCGCAGAGAGCTTTTCGCAGACAGTTGTAATTTATCGTTGAGCGGGGAGTAATAGGCGTGCGCGATGTTATTCACCGCCACAACACAAAGGGGCGCGAAGTCGCGAAATCGCTAGGAGTAGTTGGTGGGTGTGGTTAGTGGAGTGTTTATCCTCCGGTTACTTATAATGACTAGAACTGGAGTCGTATAGATGCACATACTTCCTCACTTCCTCGATCAACCGCTCTTCGTGCTGCTCCATCTTCGCTCGTGTTTTTAAAAATGGCGGTAGTGAAAACAAACCAAACTGGGAAAGTAGGGAAGCGGAAGTGCGTGTACAGCGGATGTAGAGTGGACCAATCAGAGCCCTCTTGTCTGCGACGCTGTCTGCGAGGCTTCTGCGGTGGTCACAATTTTGGGGAGGTGCGCACAGATCGTCTGCGAAGGGGGGGCTTCACAGACGCCATCTGCGACGCCATCTGCGAGGACTGGGTTGTCAGCATAAATTGGCCTTAAGCAGGAATGGATGAGTGGACCTATACTAACTCCTATTAACTACTAATGGATAATGGACAATGGTTTTGTAGTTCATTATGACCTAAACAATCCTGGAGAACTACTACCTGACTACTGATTAAGCACGAATCACATCAGCTCCAACTACTGACAAACTGCTAGCTGATGCAAAGTAGCCTACACCAGCATTTAAGTTACTATGATACACATATTTTTAGCCTTTTATATAAAAATAAAATGGTGTAGAGGTCTACACACTCCATATTCACCATTGTCTCATCCAAACTCTCCTTGAACCTTTATACACTCATCGGCTACTTTATCAGGAACACCCATCCACCTGTTGTTTTATGCAGTTATCTAATCAGTCAATCTCTTGACAGCAGCACAATGCCTAAAATCATACAGATACAAATCAAGAGCTTGAGTTAATGTTCACTTCAAACATCAGAATGGGAAAAATTGTGATCTCTGTGACTTTCACTGTGGAATGGGTGTTGGTGCCAGATGGAAATGAGTATTTCAGAAACTGCTGATCTCCTGGGGTTTTCCACACACAACAGTCTCTAGAGTTTACACAGAATGATGTGAGAAACAAAAAACATTGAGTGAGTGACAGTTCTGTGGGTGGAAATGCCTTGTTGATAAGAGAGGTCAGAGGAAAATGGCCAGATTGGTTCGAGCTCCTAAGAAGGATATAGTAACTCATAGCAACTGTTTACAACCATGGTGAGCAGAAAAGCATCTCAGCATTAGGGTTGCCACCTGTCCCATATAATATGGGATCGTCCCATATTTTAACATAAAATACTGCATCCTGTATTAAATCAATATAGGATGCAATTTGTCTCATATTTTGGACACATAGTTTCACAGGGTCTTCAGAGTGCTGAAAATAACATACTATCAAGTAAACTCAAACCTACAAGTGAAGTGAAGGTGTTTAATTTCAGTGCTGAGCTCCTGACCGAAAAGCTCTTTGTGCTGTGTGAAATGAAATTGCACATCACGTGAGGTCAGCGTCAGCAGTTGCCTTGTACAGTTAAACAGAGCAGTAGCACCTCAGTTGTTGTTTTAAAATTATGTCTACAAGACCGCCTGTGAAGCATAAGAGGCTATCAAGATATAGGGCTGAATGGGAGACAGAATACCAGTGGGTCAGCTCTGTCCCTGGCAATGAAAACAAGGCAAACTGTACAGTTTGCCATCGAGCTTTTTCAGTTGCAGATGCACCCCTGTGTGACCTCAAGCAGCATGCTGCAGGTGCTATCCATGTCCGAGCAGCTAAAGAGCGGACTACACAGAGTGGACTTGCCCAATTCCTTATACTTTGCACTTCCCCTGAAACGAACATGGTATATTGTTTCATAAATATATTGCCAACTGTAGCCTATATTTTCACCTACGTTACCCAGTCTTATACAGTGGTGCTTGAAAGTTTGTGAACCCTTTAGAATGTTCTATATTTCTGCATAAATATGACCTAAAACATCATCAGATTTTCACACAAGTCCTAAAAGTAGATAAAGAGAGCCTAGTTAAACAAATGAGACAAAAATATTATACTTGGTCATTTATTTATTGAGGAAAATGATCCAATATTACATATCTGTGAGTGGCAAAAGTATGTGAACCTCTAGGATTAGCAGTTAATTTGAAGGTGAAATTAGAGTCAGGTGTTTTGAGTCAATGGGATGACAATCAGGTGTGAGTGGGCACCCTGTTTTATTTAAAGAACAGGGATCTATCAAAGTGTGATCTTCACAACACATGTTTGTGGAACTGTATCATGGCACGAACAAAGGAGATTTCTGAGGACCTCAGAAAAAGCCTTGTTGATGCTCATCAGGCTGGAAAAGGTTACAAAACCATCTCTAAAGAGTTTGGACTCCACCAATCCACAGTCAGACAGATTGTGTACAAATGGAGGAAATTCAAGACCATTATTACCCTCCCCAGGAGTGGTTGACCAACAAAGATCACTCCAAAAGCAAGGCGTGTAATAGTTGGCAAGGTCACAAAGGACCCCAGGGTAACTTCTAAGCAACTGAAGGCCTCTCTCACATTGGCTAATGTTAATGTTCATGAGTCCACCATCAGGAGAACACTGAACAACAATGGTGTGCATGGCAGGGTTGCAAGGAGAAAGCCACTGCTCTCCAAAAAGAACATTGCTGCTCATCTGCAGTTTGATAAAGATCACATGGACAAGCCAGAAGGCTATTGGAAAAATGTTTTGTGGACGGATGAGACCAAAATAGAACTTTTTGGTTTAAATGAGAAGCGTTATGTTTGGAGAAAGGAAAACACTGCATTCCAGCATCAGAACCTTATCCCATCTGTGAAACATGGTTGTGGCAGTATCATGGTTTGGGCCTGTTTTGCTGTATCTGGGCCAGGATGGCTTGCCATCATTGATGGAACAATGAATTCTGAATTATATCAGCGAATTCTAAAGGAAAATGTCAGGACATCTGTCCATGAATTGAATCTTAAGAGAAGGTGGGTCATGCAGCAAGACAACGACCCTAAGCACATAAGTTGTTCTACCAAAGAATGGTTAAAGAAGAATAAAGTGAATGTTTTGGAATGGCCAAGTCAAAGTCCTGACCTTAATCCAATCGAAATGTTGTGGAAGGACCTGAAGCGAGCAGTTCATGTGAGGAAACCCACCAACATCCCAGAGTTGAAGCTGTTCTGTACAGAGGATTGGGCTAAAATTCCTCCAAGCCGGTGTGCAGGACTGATCAACAGTTACCGGAAACGTTTAGTTGCAGTTATTGCTGCACAAGGGGATCACACCAGATACTGAAAGCAAAGGTTCACATCCTTTTGCCACTCACAGATATGTAATATTGGATCATTTTCCTCAATAAATAAATGACCAAGTATAATATTTTTGTCTCATTTGTTTAACTGGGTTTTCTTTATCTACTTTTTGGACTTGTGTGAAAATCTGATGATGTTTTAGGTCATGTTTATGAAGAAATATAGAAAATTTTAAAGGGTTCACAAACTTTCAAGCACCACTGTACATAACCCAACATAGGTAGCTTTGCAATAGTCATCAAATTGATCATGTCCCCATTCCATGCATTCTCATTAGGTTAGGATAGTTATTTTATAGTTAATAAATATGATACAATATGTAAATATGACAATGTATAATTTAAACCATCTAAACCTTCGTCTACTCTGTATTATCCATAAACATGGTACACATTTTTTTTTCTAGTTCAGGAAAAAAAAAGGATCAAGCTATCTTGTAGTATTTAATAGCTCAGTCCATACATATTTTTAATCTAATTAATGACTCCTCTTCAGGTAACTGCTGCAGAGTTGACACATGTATACCACACTGTTAGCACACCCTGAGCTTAAACAGTACTGTAGTAATCCCTGATGTGGGTGGGGCACAGAAGCATGGCAGGCGAGAGTAAGTATTCACACAGACACTTTATTTTTCTGTTTTCCTTAGCTTTTCAGCTTTTCTCCGTCACACACGCAACACACACGTGTTCTGCTCAGGGGAGAGATTCTTCTCTCTTCTCCCCCTCCCTTTATACTCCATCCCTGCAACAAACAAACAAACAAACAAACACACACACACACACACTAATTGACACCAGGTGTAATGACTTAGCCACTTACCTTCCCCGCCCCCGCCCTCCATTCACAGACTGCTGCTTGGCCACGCCCCCGCTGCCGCATACCCCCACCGCCCGACTCAGGCCGGGGAGCCATCCGGCCTGAAGCTGACTCCCCCCCCCCCCCCCCCCGATGGGACAGGAAGTCTGCCACCACTATCTGTGCCCCCGGCCTGTGGATCACCTCAAACTTAAATGGCTGGAGAGCGAGATACCAATGGGTGATCCGCACATTGGCATCCTTCATGCGGTGGAGCCACTGGAGGGGCACGTGGTCCGAACAGAGAGTGAAAGGGTGCCCCAGCAGGTAGTATCGGAGGGTGAGGACCGCCCACTTAATGGCGAGACACTCCTTTTCAATTGTGCTGTACTTGCTTTTGCGCATCGACAGCTTTCGGCTGATGTACAGCACCGGGCGCTCCTCACCCTCCTGGGACAAAACGGCCCCCAGCCCCCTGTCCGATGCATCAATCTGCAAAATAAAGGGGAGAGAGAAGTCAGGGGAGTGTAAAAGTGGCCCCCCACAAAGTGCAGCTTTTACCTCAGAGAAGGCCTGTTGGCATTGCTCCGTCCACTGGACCGGATCTGGAGCCCCCTTTTTAGTGAGGTCGGTTAGCGGGCTGGTGACGTCCGAATAGTTAGGTAGAAACCTACGATAATAGCCAGCCAGCCCCAAGAACCGCCTCACCTCCTTTTTGGTCTTGGGCCTCGGGCAGGCCACAATCGCTGCAGTCTTGTTAATTTGGGGACGCACCTGCCCATGACCCAAGTGGAACCCCAGATACAGTACTTCCACCCGCCCAATCGCACACTTTTTCGGGTTAGCTGTGAGGCCCGCTCGCCTCAGCGACTTTAGAACAGCCCTCAGGTGTTCCAAGTGCCATGGCCAATCATGACTGTAGATTATTATGTCATCTAGATAGGCGGCCGCGTAGGCAGCATGAGGGCGGAGGACCCTGTCCATAAGCCGCTGGAACATAGCGGGCGACCCAAAAAAACCAAAAGGGAGTGTGACAAATTGGTGTAAACTAAACGGTGTGAAAAAGGCCGTTTTCTCTCGGGATAGAGGAGTCAAGGGGATCTGCCAATATCCCTTGGTTAGATCCAGTGTCGAATAAAAGCAAGCAGCGCCTAACCGATCAAGCAACTCATCAATGCGAGGCATTGGGTACGCGTCAAATTTAGACACCACATTGACCTTTCTATAGTCCACACAGAACCGGACCGACCCATCGGTCTTGGGAACCAGGACCACTGGGCTGCTCCAGTCACTGTGGGACTCTTCGATTATGCCCATTTCGAGCATGGCCTTGAGTTCATCCCGAACCACCTTTTTCTTGTGTTTGGCCAAGCGGTAAGGGCGGCTACGCACTACCACCCCCAGGAGCATTTCGATGTGGTGTTCTATGAGGTGGGTACAACCCGGAAGGGGCGAGAACACGTCGGAAAATTCCTTCTGCAACTTGGCTACCTCTGTGAGTTGGGTCGGCGAGAGGTGGTCTCCACAAGGGACCGGAGTGGTCTGGGATGTTATCTTTTTTACCTCTGGCCCCAGCTCCGCCTTCTCTGGGACTACCAACGCCAACGCCATGGGGACCCCCTCATTCCAGCATTTTAAAAGGTTGAGGTGGTAGACTTGCAGCACCCCACCCCTATCCGTTCGCTTCACCTCATAGTCGACGTCCCCGACTCGCCGTGTGACCTCGAAGGGCCCTTGCCACTTGGTGACTAATTTAGAACTCGACGTGAGCAATAATATGAGTACTTTGTCTCCCGGCGTGAATTCTCTCAGGTGCGTGCCCCTGTCATACAGCCGGCTTTGACGTTCTTGTGCCTGCCGTAAATTCTCCTGGGTTAGGTGCGTGAGGGTGTGGAGTTTTGCGCGCAGGTCAAGAACATACTGGATTTCATTTGTACTCGGTGAAGGTCCCTCCTCCCAATTTTTCCGCAGCACATCCAGAACGCCATGCGGCTTACGCCCATATAATAATTCAAAGGGAGAAAACCCTGTGGAGGCTTGTGGGACCTCTCGTACTGCGAATAACAGGGGCTCAAGCCACTTATCCCAATTATGCGCATCTTCCCTTACAAATTCTGGATTATGTTTTTGAGTGTCTGGTTAAATCGCTCTACTAATCCATCCGTTTGTGGGTGATAGACACTGGTGTGGATAGACTTAATCCCCAGTAACCCATACAGTTCGCGCAATGTGCATGACATAAACGAGGTGCCTTGGTCTGTCAGGATTTCTTTCGGAATCCCGACCCGGGAGATAAAGTGGAAGAGTGCCCCTGCAATACTGCGTGCTGAGATATTGCAGAGAGGCACTGCTTCCGGATATCGCGCTGCATAGTCCACTAGAACTAAAATAAAGCGATATCCCCGTGCTGACCAATCTAATGGCCCGACGAGATCCATCCCAAATCGCTCAAATGGGGTCTCAATTAGAGGAAGAGGGCGCAATGGCACTTTTGGAGTGGCCACAGGATTGACTAATTGGCATTCACGGCACGCCGCACACCACCGACAGACATCCCTGTGAATCCCTGGCCAATAGAACCGGGCCATTATTCGGGCTAGTGTTTTGTCTTGCCCCAAGTGTCCAGCCATGGGATTAAAGTGAGCCGCATGGAATACGAGTTCCCTACGGCTCTTTGGGGTTAACAACTGGGTTACTTGTTCCTTAGTTTGAGTGTCCTGCATCACTCGGGACAATCTATCTCTAATAATGGCAAAATAGGGGAAGTTCGGTGCCGCGCTTGGCTGAAGAGTTTGACCATTGATTACTCTCACTTGGTCAAACGCATGCCACAGAGTCTCGTCCCGTGACTGCTCTAACGGGAAATCCATAAGGGACTCCCCGAGAGAGGGAGGAGGAGCGGGCTGCTCTTCACTCTGACGCGGTATCGACGTGGACGGCTCTGCGACAGCTTCTCCAGCCAATGCCACACCGGGATCTTCCCATGACCTACTAAGGCAGGACCCACTACGTGTTAAATACTCCATTAATTCTTTAAATCCCGGCCAATCAGTTCCCAAAATCAATGAGTGGGTAAGACAAGGATTAACCGCCGCCTTTATTCTATGCGTTTGGCCTCGGAATAGAATATGGACAGACACTAGCAGGTAATGGTGAACATCCCCATGCACACACAACACCTTCACCGCTTGTGCTCCCCCCAATGTCTCACCTTGCACCAGGTGTTGGTGAATTGAGGTCTGATTACAACCGGA